>NC_090992.1:919090-1222121 GCF_041146395.1 Eulemur rufifrons | reverse complement strand
CGAAGGCTCACCCCGCTAGCGTGCTGGCCAGGAGACATCCGCCCTGAGCTTGGAGAGGGGCCTGCCTCAGCTTACTCAGGAGGATCCCACCTTCGGTCTCTGGCCATACGGGGTCCTCCCTTATCTAACAGCTGTCACAGGGAAAGCCTCACCATCCGTGGCCTGTCCCTTCCTGTCTGCCACTGCCCGTGTGGTCTGCAGGGTGTCCACTCTCTCTGACCAGACTGGAAGCTGGCCAGGGGCAAGCAGCTCGTCTCCTCCACATCCGTACAGTGCTCAGTCGGGCTGACACTCCTGCATCTCCTCCCGGTCAGCAGGACGCCGGAGTCAGCAGCTGCTCACCAACCAAGAGCGCCCCTGGCTCCCGCGTCCCTCCCAGGAGGACTAGCCAGGCTGGACTCTGGGGTGCAGGGGAGCAGGCTGAGGGGCAGGGAAGGCTCAGAGGAGTGACTGGCCCTGCCCCTTTAGTGAAGCCCTGGGTGGACCAGCCATGACCAGCCAGCAGCCACGGTCAAAGGCCCAGCGCGAGGGCCGGCGTGTGCATGGCCTGCAGCATGGCCTGCGCTCCACAGGACTGAAGGTGCAAGGCTGAGTCATTAATGACTTTCCTTTATTAAAAAGGTATACAAGAAAAAGAACTTGGTTTAATTGTACAAAGCGTAAAAATATAGATAAGCAAATAAAAACATTTATTAAAGCTACCTGCAATGCACCACCCAGAAGAATTTAACACCCAGGCTGTTAAAGTCTTAGAGCCTCAGCTGCAAGCTCCCCATGCGTGCGTCCAGGAGCTCTGTCCCCTGCGGACACAGGCACGGAGCCCACAGGTGATGCTTCTGCTGAGGACGCTGCAGGCAGGAGCCTACACTTTCCCGGCACTGGCTGGGGGTCCTTCCCTAGCACCCAGGCCTCCCCAGCATCCAGGAGTCCAAAGGGCTGGCAGCGCAGGCTGCAGAGGTGATTGGGAGTAGATTACCAAGTACCAAAGGCCTTGGAGATAGACTGACAAACTGTACTGGTTTGCTCAGGACTGAAGACTTTCCTGAGATTTGGAACTTTCAGTGCTAAAACTAGGAAAGTCCCAGGTAAACCAGGGCCAGCTGGCCACCCTACTTGATGGCCAAAGGCTTTGTCCAGCCCCTGCTGCCCTGCAGTGCCCATAGGCCCTGCTCTGGGGTCCTGGATCCCCCAGGCCCTCACTAAGCAGCCCAGGGACAGAGGTCTGGCTGGGGAGCCCACCAAAGCCTGAGGCCCAGGAAAGGACAGGAGAAAGGGAGTGAGTGAAGGCAGATAGTCTGTCCTCACCTGAGCAAGGTGCCAGGTGAATTCTGGCTGTTAAGGGCAGCAGGGACGCACAGATGAAAGGGCTCCACTACTTGGCTGGCCGCCACTCCAGCCCTGGAGCTGCCTCAGACCTGAGTGTCTGTGTCCTCAAGGCTACGGTCGGGCCCGGCTCCTGCAGGAGTCTGAACGGGAAGGACTCTGTTCCCCGGGTTCCCACAGCCCTGGTGCATCCAGCCTTCCCCTCCTCCATCGCCACACCCTGGGCACTTCCTGCCAGCTCCTCCCCACCTAAGACTGGGCGCCAGGACGGGAGGAGTCCAGGACAGGGTGGAGGGAAAAGGAGCAGGCAGGTGGCAGAGGACCCGGGCAGAAAGGGCCTGTCTGACAGCGGCGGGCGCGTCCCGAGTGTGGTCGGCCGGGCCCACTATCTATGCTCGAGGATGGGGCCCTTGAATCCCAGCAGAGAGGCTGGATGTGGTGGGCGGAATAACGGTCCACAGTGGAAAAAAGATGTCCACGTCCCAGTGCATGGAGTATGTTGTTACATGGCAACGGGCATTAAAGTTGCCAATCAGCTCACTTGAAAATGATTATCCTGGATTATCTGAGTGGGCCCAGTGTAATCACAAGCATCCTTAAATGGGGAAGAGGGAGGCAGAAGGGGAAGAGGGAGGCAGAAGAGTCAGAGCCAGGGAGGGCGTTATGTGAGAGCCCCGGGCAGCCACCGCTGGCTTTGAAGACGAGGAAGGAACCACAGGCCACGGAAGGCCACAGAAGGCCACGGAAGGCAGGCGGCCTCTCCCGCTGCAGAGCGCAAGGAAAGGGATCCTCTGCCAGAGGCCCCAGGGAGGAGCGCAGTCCAGTGAGACTTATTCTGGACATCTGACCTACAGAACTGTAAGATAATAATTTTATGTTGTTTTAAGCCCCTAAGTTTATGATAATTTGTTACGGCAGCAATAGGAAACTGAACACCTGGAAACCACCTGGGGGACGCGGCTGCCAAAAATCCCTGCGTCAGCCTCACGGGGCCCCACAGCCCCTCTGTGACAGGCCCGTGCCATGGAGGAAAAGCTCAGACTCTGGAGCCCGGGGCAGGTGGTGGGCCCACGGCCTGGGGAGTTCACGAAGGGCGCCCCCGAGGACAGCGCCTTTGCTGAGCATCTCCACAGCAAGCAGCCGCCCCTCTGAACCCGCCGTGAGGTGGGGCGCTGGCTGGCAGGGGCTGCCCTGAGGTCAGGCCACCCAACACAACACCAGTCAGGGCCCGAGAGCTTCGGCTTGAGACTCCCAGGGTGGAGTTCTGCGGCCCCTCCGCCACCCATAGTACTCAAAACACTTTCAGTTCTTGGCCTCACTAAGGGGATCCAGTTTGGCTCAGGAAGAACTAGTACTGCAGGGAAAAAAAAGTTTTAAAAATCACTGAATTGGATGCCGGCCAGATCTGCGTAGAGTCCCTGCTGGGCTACTTAAGCTGTGTGGCCTCACTAGGCCACCAGACCTCCTGCAGCCTCAGGTTCTTCATCTGCAAAATGGGTGCGACAGCATCTGTCCTCTCGGCCTCACGGGGTGTGTGTCTCGGGTGAGGCGGCACACGAGAAAGGCTTGAGACGCTGCTGTTGTTCATGAACAGTAACAATCACAACCCCACGTGCCTTTGATGGGGTGGATGGTCACAGCGTCCCGGGTGGGGAAGGAAGGCCGAGTGCAGACTCATCACAACCCCGCCTCACGCGGAGGCCAGAGGCTGCGGCCTGGCCAGGAGAGAACAGGACCTGGCCGCAGCCGCTGCCTTGCAGCTCACACCGGATGCGCGTGACAGAGCCACCCTGCAGCCCCACAGGATGTCCTCGCAACCACTGCAGACTAGGGCTTTGCACTTTTTTTTTTTAAAGGAAAAGGTTTTCTAGAGTTTCTTCTGCAGTAAAAACAGTCCTTCCTCATAAAACACAATTTTACAGGGAAAAGGTGAAACGTGAAACCTATATACAATATGATTCTAACCCAAAGAACATATAAAATATTATTATTTTTTTCGAGACAGGGTTTCACTCTGTTGCCGTGGCGTCATCGTAGCACACTGCAACCTCAAACTCCTGGGTTGACGTGATCCTTCCGCCTCAGCCTCCCAGGGAGCTGGGACTACAGGTGTGCGCCACCACATCCGGCCATTTTTTTTCTTTTTCTAGAGATGAAGTCTCATTATGTTGCTCAGGCTGGCCTCAAACTCCTGACCTTAAGTGATTCTCCTGCCTTGGCCTCCCAAAGTGCTAGGATTACAGACGGGAGCCCCCGCGCCCAACCATAAGATACAATTTGAGGTGGAATGCATGTGGAGGGAATACATCACAACACTAAAGGTGATTATCTTTGGATGGTGGGATTACAGATGATTATATTTTCTTTGTATTTCTACAGTTTAAAAATGTTCTAGAATGACCTATAATTACTTTTATAATCAGGAAAATATTATAAATATATATGAAAAGTGCCAGGAACTTCCTTTTGTGGGGCCACAGACTGGACTCAAGGAGCCATTTGAGCTGGGTCCTGCACGGGCGAGGTCCTGGCCTGGGCCCTGGTCCTTGTGTGACCTTGGAGACCCACTGCTTTTTCTCTCTGACCTTTGTTTGCCTGGTGAGAGAAGATGCTGGACCTCTGAAGCTCACTAATTACAGCATCCGCCTTGGTCTCATCCATGTCCAGCTTCCGGTGGCTTCTCTGGCCTAGAGGGAATGGCGAACTCCTTACTCAAGACTTGAAGTTGCTGACCCCCTCCCTCACCAGCCTCATTCTTCCCGGACGTGCCCTGGCTGTCCCTGCCTCCTGGCCTTTGCCTGCATGGAAGTCCGTACTTCTCAGAGCCCTGCCCTTCCTCGAAGAACAAAGCCTGGCCAAGCTGTGTCCAGCCCGCTGGCCTGCAGTGACCCCTGCTTCCCCTAACTCACGTACAACAGCAGCTGCCATTTACTGGTCATTAACTTCAGGTCACACAGTAAAAGTGCTCATTTAATCCTAGGCCAACAAGGCTGTATAGACTAAAACGTGAAGAGCGCCCCCTGGAGTTGTGCATTGTGGTGATGCTATTTGATCTTCTCATGCCACTGAGGGATACACGGTTGACCCCATTTCACTGATAACTGAGGCTCAGAGAGGTCAAGTAACTCACCCACTGTGACACAGTGGGTTTGTGGCAGAGCGAGGATGTGATCCCTGGTCAGTGCCCTCCAAGTTCAGTGTTTTTTACTCTCACAGTGTGTTTTCCTCAGACTCTGACATTCTAGCACGAGAGGGCAGGAAAGGTGTGTTCTGAGTGCAACATTCAGAGGACATGCAATGATGTCTGCTGGCAGGGTTGCCAATTACAGTGGGTGTAATCGAAGTCTGTCATTCCATCAGCAAGTCTTCTCAGGGTGTCCAGGGCTCTGCGGACACGGACAGGTCTACTCTGTTCACGGCTACGTCCAGGCACCCAGCTGTTGCTGGCACATAGTACATGCTCATTAAATGCCACGAATGATTGTCCATTCAAATAACAAACCAATAACGCAAATAATACTAGCTAACATTATAGGGAGCCCGCCACAAGCCGGCTGCCTCAGGGAGTTTCCAGGATAGTTGAGGAGAAACATAACACTCTGGACAAGGGCTACAACACGGGGTTTTACAGCAGAACAGAGTCTATGTAAAGGCTGGAGGAACACCAAGGAAAGAAAGATGATGGGCAGAAACCCTGATCCTTGCTCCGGTGCTGGGGCCATGCCAGCCGCTGTCACCATTGCAACCCAAATAGGCTGACTGCCAAGGCACACCGCCCCCCCCCACCCCGCCCCCGACTCTCCACCTGCACCGCGGTTCTGCCTGTTCAGATCACATCTGAATACTTTTGTTGCCTCTCCAGACTGAATGACCAGTATGCTGAGGGCCAGAAGATGAAGAGCTCTGGAAACTGGTCATGTTTCTCGTGAGAAGAGAAAGGAGGGCCGTCTTCACCACCTGACAGAGGGCCAGGGAGCACCAGCCCTGGGGACCCCGAGGAAGCCTGCCGCGGTGGCGAGGCTATGGTGGGGGCCCTCCACAGAAGCAGGACGCCCAGTGGGCTGCCTCTCTAGCAGGGTCCTAAGGAGCCCTTACTCTCTACAGCTGCGGTCCCCAATCCCCGGGCCATGGGCAGACCGTACAGTCCCTGGCCCGTGTGCAACAGGGCCGCACCACACGAGGTGAGCAGCAGCAAGTGAGCGAAGCTTCATCTGTATTTACAGCTGCCCCCATCGCTCCCATCCCCCACCCCCACCTGGTCTTTGGGAAAATTGTCTTCCATGAAACTGGTCCCTGATGCCAAAAAAGGTGGGGACCACTGCTCCACAGCACATACTCTACACACTTGTTCACTTAACAAATGTTTATTAACTGTCCTCCAGGGCTCATTCCAGGCTGGGGAAATAAAACATGGTCTGTGCCCTCGGAGAACACCAGTCCCCTAGGGGAGGGAGTCAGGGCCTCATCCTGTGGCCCTGGACTCCTTGCTGTGCATCCAGGGGGCTCCTGTCTCAGCCACTGCGGAAGGCTGTTTTCTTCCTTGTATTCTGCAGGGACCAGACAGACATATGGCGGATAATCAGCAAACGCAGGCATTCCTGAAGAGAGGACCCTGGAATTGGAGCTCCAGCCGAATTGGTACTACACAGGGGCCAAGCGGGGCTGGGTCCCAGACGGTCATTTGCATGTGTCCCTCCACCCATCCACGTCCCCAGAAGCCCAGACAGGCTGTGGCCATGGCTTCTTCCAGCTCTTGTTCCCACATCCCCTGGTTGATCTTCCCTGGCTGTAAACCGGTCATGGCTGGAGTGTGAAAGGATGTCCTGCAATCCCAGATTCCACAATGGTTTTTATCTTCTGCTCCCTCCAAGGCTCCTCGACCTGCAGGAACAGCGGTGGTTCGGCGAGAGTGTGGCACTCGAGCACTGTTCCGAGAGGCGCAGTGTGGAGGTGGAGCTCATTCAGCGGCCCTGTCGGTTCAACGCACTGTTCAAGGCTATAACAGATTCACATACATACACTTTTTATTTTTTATTGTGAAATAAGAGTTATGTAGAAAAATACACAAAACCTATGTTCAGTTTAACAAATAACCATAAAACAAATCTCTATGTAACCACTACCCATGTCAAGAGATAAAACTGCTAGCACCTCCAAAGACCCCCAAGTTCCCCTACAAATCACACCCCCAACCCTCCCCTGTGGTCATGACCAAATTGACAATTGTGATGACTTCTGTGCTTTTTTAATAGTTTTACTTCCTCTGCATATATCCTTAACAGTATAGTCCAATATTGCCAGTTGTTAAACTTTTTATAAAAGGTTACGATACTGCCCGCATTATGTTTTGCTTAGCATTGTGGTGAGCTGCTCAGCACTATTATCCAGTATCACAATATTTCAGTTATTTACAAGTCGCTGTAGTTCATTCATTTTCACGGCAGGAAGCTGACGACTCATTTGCACTCGCTACTGTTGACGGACACGTGGGCTCCTGGTGCTGTGCGACTATCCCCGCGCACGTGGATGGAGTGTGGCGAGAGCGGATTCTGAGCACCGGGACTCCGGGTTACAGGGCACACGCATTTGCATCCTCACCAGATCATTTATGTACTTTAATCCTGAAGATGCTTCTCAGAGCAACAGTGCTGAAACACCAGTTGTCTAGGTAGACGGAATGAGGTATGTTTGCCCTCACAGTCTGACCTTCCACCTTTGTTTTTGGAACCTTGTCCCTTCCAGCCCAGCCAGCCTGTTCCCTGGTACCCACGGGCTCCTCTCTGGCCACCCTACCTTGCTGTCGGGTGGGGGTGGGAGCAGGCTGAGAAAGAGGAAGTAGAAGCCAAGTAGGAAGACACAGAGAAGTCAGCTCACAAACCTCAGCGTTGCAGCAGCACACTCCACGAGACGGGAGCGTGCAAACCGCTTGCGGGGCACGGCCTGGGGGCCCTACGGCACCAGTGCCAAGGTATGCTACTGGACAAGCCAGCACTTCGCACAAAAGTCACTCCATGCAATCCTGACCCCAACTGTCTGAGGTATGGTATCGTCATCACCATGTCACAACATGACACTGAGCTGCAGAGACATCGAGTGTCTGGCAGTACAGTGAGGTGGTTAATGGCAGGGGATCTGGGCCTGTTTAAATTGGGTTTCAATCGTGACTTCCCCACTTTATTAGTGCTGCAACCATGGGCCAGTTACCTGACTTCCCTTAGTGTCAGTTTCTGCACCTGTAAAATGGGACTAACCAGCTCGCAGGGTTGTTGAGAGAGTTAAAAGATATAATGTGCAGAAGGAGCTTAGCCGAGTGCCTGGGGAAAAGGAAAGACAAGTGGAGCTAAAATGAGCAGACCTGTGCAGTGGTAACCGTTGTGGAGTCCAAGGCTGACGGCTGGGGACTAGGGGTGGGGGCTCACCTTGGCAAGCTGGCACCAGGCCACCAAGCCGAGTGAGGACTCAGTCAGTGGAGCACTGGCCAGGTGGACTCTGAAACGCAGGCCCCCAGGCAGTCCTGCCCCCACCGCCTCGCCTACCTTTGTGCAGAGCTCTCTACCTATCTGCGGCGGCTCCCAGGGCGGTACTTTCTGGCAGGCAGCTGGACCTCTGCGCACGTGGACGCTTCAGCTCAGCTTCAGCGCTGGCTTTCGGGAGGCCGCACTGGCAGGCAGCAACAGTGGCAGCCAATGGGTAGCAAAGCCTGTTGCTAAGGTCACTGTGAACCTTATTTGGCGACATGGGGCTGACCCTGCCTTCACCTCTGAGAACCCTGGGAAACGCCAACCACAGCTGTGAAATATGAACATCTCAAAACCACAACTGCATTTCCTTTGAGAAGAGATTCAGCTCTCCTCCTATCCAGCTTGCTCTCTTGGGCTGGATGCCTTTGCACACGGCTCCCTACCTCAGCAGAGAGTCCAGGCAGGAGTCCGCTACCCACGGGTCCTGGGCAGGCCTGGACAGGGAGAGGGCAGGGGCTACTGTGCAGAGGGCCCCAGGACCCCGCAAGGACCTCAAAGGCTTTCACCCTCACCCTGGCAGCTGCCACCCCCGGCCCAGGCCTTCCCGCACAGCCGGAGGGCCCGTTCCTGGCCCCACTTCCTGCGGCCTTGGGAAGCCGGTGTGAGGGAGAGCGCGGCACGCACGGAGGAAGTGGGCTCGCCCTGGCTCCTGCCATCTGCACCGGCCACACTGCTCTGGTGCAGCCGGCAGCTCAAACGGTTGGCGGTTTCACTTTTCACCTCCCTGTGGTGCATCTTCTAGTTTAACATTAAATAAGCAAAACAGTTGCCCCACCCAGACAAATGTGGGAGAGGAGCTGCGCCTTCACTATTGCCAAAACAACACGCACCGTTCCTCACACTCGTACGGCGCCTTCAGTGGGAGCTGTGCTCTCACCTGCCGCCGCGCCGGTCCTCACAACTCTGGCTACGGTAGCAACAGCCACCAATGACTGGGCCGCGCCCGGGGTCGGGAACATGGATTAACGCACAGAATTTACTGCAATTGTTCCCATTTTACAGAAGACAAAACAAGGCAAAGAGAGATTTAGTAATTAGCTCAAGGTCACACAGCCTGGGAATCAGAGCTGGGATTCTATCCCGGAGAGCTCGGTTCCAAAGTCTGCCCTACAGAGTACTGCCCTGTCAGAGTACTGTGACGTTGCCTCTCATGGCATGAACACGACAGGACCTAGTTACGGACGAGAAGTGAGGCTGCGGAGACCACAGGGGTGGTGCAGGGCCTGTAGTCAGAGCTGCTTCCGCGGCCCACGTCTCCTCCTGGAGGACTGTCCGCCGGTGTCCCTCACTTGCCCACCCCTGCTTTAAAAATCCCGTCACGACCCCAACCCAGCTTGTCTCCTCCTGACCCTCAGGCCAAAAGTGGCCTTTCTCTTTTTGGGTGGTCCAGGGAGCCCAGTGCCCCTGCCTGCCTGGAAGAGGCTATGTGAAGCCCATCTGTGCAGGGGGCAAAGCCAGGGCCACGGGAGACAGCCCCCTGCCCCTGGCAGCTCCCCCCGCCAGGCCCACAGCCCTCAGAAACTGCCTGCACACACGGAGGCTCAAAGCACCCCACGGTCGGGGGGTTTGGTCCCGCGGGCAGCAAAGCTGGGCATCTGTCCACAGCATCCTCAAAGGCAGGTGCCTGGAGGGGCTGCGGTGGCGTGTGGACACTGGGCCCGGATGCAGACCCCTTGCGGGAGCACTGTCCTTCTCCTGGGCTCTTCAGGCTGCCCTCACGCACCAACACGCGTACACCCACCGCAGGCCAGGCACTGTTCCAGGCCCTGGGACACACGGTGAGCAGCACAGCCCAGGTTCCAGGCCTCACAGTTTCATGGAGGCAGACATTAGGCAAATAAACACACAAATCTCCGAAAAATACAGGTGCTATGACAGGGTGCAACTTTAGGGGACTTAACCTAAGAAGGAGTGTGTGGGAGTGGGGGGCTTGGGCAGCTGTCCCCAAGGAACAGACATTTCGGACGAGGAAGGACCGGGTAGAGCTAGCAGGGGGGCCGGTTCTTGGTTTTCCCCCACTGCCCTCCTCCCCGGAATTCCAGTCCCTTCAGGAAACCGGCTGCTTTGCTGGTATGGTCCAAGTTGGTCCAAAGCGGTGCCTGTGCTGGCAGCTGCTTCCCGACAAACTCGTACGTGTGGGGGCAGAAGGGAACCAGAGGAGAGAGGAGTCTAGGGTTTGAGCTTTGGCCCTCAGGAGAAAGTACCTCCTCTCCTCATGGAAGACCTGAGTGTGCATGGGGGGGGCAGCCCCAGCAGGCCAGGGGAGAAGGCAGCTGGTATGAAATGGTCCAGATTAATGGGTAGCCAGGCCCCCCCGACCCCAAATTATCGTTGAAAAGAGTTTTTTCAACATAAGTATAAAATCAGCTCTTCCTAGAGAGGAAGTCCTGCCAGGGCTGACAGCAAGCTCACAGCTTTAGGGGAAGCGGGTGCAGCGCCGGGACCCCTCGTGCCTTTACTGAAATGCCCCCCGCCTCACCCCACCCGCTCTTTCTCCCCAGGGGACTCTCCCTGTGGGAAGGAAACCCCAGCACTTGGGGCACGAGGCTGTGATTTCCAGTTTCATTTTCCAGTTTCGATTTAGAAGCAGCTCGCCAGCTTCCACTCCCTGAGCCCCAAGGCACGCAGAGGAGCTGAGGGGCAGGAAAAGTGTTCCAGCCGGCGCCCTGCTCCCCGCACTCCCCACTGTGGGGAGGTTGTTAAAAGGCAGAGTCCTGGCTCTCTGGTCTCCGAGGCTGTAGGTTTGGGCCCTTCGGTGATTCTGATGTGCTCCATGGACCACACTGTGGCCGTCACGGCCTTAGAGACCAGCAGAACAGCCAGAACACACCTGGGGCATGGCCTCACCCTTCCCCAAGGCACTTCCCACAACAGGAGGGCTGCCCCTGCTTCAGCACCCCCGGCCCCTCCCCGGCCTGGTGCTGGACACATCTCAGATGTCCTCTGGGACCTGGGGTCTGTAGGAAGTCCAAGCTGTGGTCTTCATACAGGCTTCTCTCTTCCCCACACTCCAAATTTCTTTTTAAGTTGATAATTTGTAACAGGCATTAATAGAAACAAAACAAGAAAGAAAAATTCTACGAAAGCCCTTACGTCCTTTTGTTCTGTCCATTGCTCTATTGGCAATTTTTAGCCTAATTCCAAAAGGATGTAAGGCCATTTAAATCTTCTTTCCCTACATGTGTGCGTGCACAAGTGAGAGTGTGCAGGGCTGGGTCTTCCAATGTGCTTTTGCCCTGGTTTGACCTTGGAGGGAGCAGGTGGGCAGGTCTCCAAGCCTGGCAGATGCAGACCTTTCCTAATCTCTAGGGCAAATTTGTTCTTCAGTGTTTCTACTATCAGTTTTTGATCAATCATTAATCAAAGTTGCAATAAAAAGATAATCTTCTCAGGACTGGGCTGTAAAGGTCCCGGCTGCAACCTCACAAAACCTTTCTGTGGAGGCCTCAGAGCCAAGAGAAGAGGGCTGTGTGTCCGTCTGTAACCGAACTTGAAGGCAAATGAAAGCACTGTCCGTCTCTCATCAGTGGGCATGAACGTGAACTTCGGCTACCTGAGTGGCTGTGGCCTCTTGTTTCACCTCTCCCTGTCAACAAAGCTTGAGATGCCATGGCTCCTGGACCAGGTGGCAAAGCTGGGGAAGGAGGCTGAAGTTGGGCCGAAATATGAGGGCCCGGGGTACCTCCGCAGGCTGGGACAGTTGCAGCACGGCTCTAGGGCCACGCCCATCGCAGCGGAGGCAGGCAGCCCCGGGACGCACAGGGCCCCTGTGGTGGAGGGAGTCACTGCTTCTGGCTGCCTGGGTCACTGCGGCCGACCTGCTGCTCCCCAGGGCAGACAGTTCCTGAGACAAGGACGCGCCTTCTCCTGAGAGGAGCAGAGCACGGCTCAGAGGCTGCACCCTCACTCCTTTCCACGCAATGGAGAGGGTGGATCTGTTCCTGGGGGCCTGAAGTCACAGCCTCCTGACGGCCTGAAGAAGCAGGATCTCAGAGGTAGCATCAACACGGACAACGTGAGGCCCAGCATCAGGTTCAGGAAGCAAGAGGACCAAGGTGGGGGCAGGCGGGGAGAACTTGAGCCTAGCACAGCTCAGACCAACAGACTGAGGAGTCCCGAGAGCTGCCATGCTCACGCGGCCACTGCTGACATGTGCGGTATCTGAGAAGGTGACAGGCACTTGCTTTTCTCTCCAACCCCTTCCGGCATATTCCTGGGCCCACTCTGGGTACCACATTTTTAGACACATAAAAGAAATGAGCATTTTCAGAGAAGTGCAACCCTGGAGGCCCAGGGGAGTGACATCAGCCATGGAAACTTGTTCAGAGGATTGACGTCCAGAACAGAGATAGACTTGCTCCGGATGGCTCCACGGGAGGGAGCACCAGCGGGAACAGATGAGAGATGGATGTGAGGAGGCTCTTCCGTACGTCCCAGGTGGCCTCTCAAGAGGCACACACGCACACACGCGTGCACACACGCACGCACGCACACTGCTTTGAGAGAAAGAGTGAAAAGATCCACACTGAAATTTTCACAGTGGCTGTCTATACCTGGTGATTGCAAATGATTTTAACGTTCTTCCTTTTGTATGTAGCAATATTTTCTAAAATCTCTATAATACATCCAAATTACTTTTATTATGGTGAAATATACGTGAAAGGTGTCATTTTAACCGGTTTTCAGTGGACTGTTCTGTGGCATTGAGCACAGGCACACGGTTGTGCCGCCGTCCCACGTCCATCTCCAGAGCTTCTCCGTCTTCCTCAGCATAAACTCCGTGCCACCAGCAGTAACCTCCTGCGCCCTCCCTTCCGGCCCGGGTGCCACCGCCACTCTGTTCTTCCTCTATGTGAATCTGACTGCTCTAGACACCTATGTAAGTGGAATCATGCAATACTTGTCCTTGGTGTCTGGCGTATGTCACTTAGCATAATGTCTTCAAGGCTCATCCGTGTAGCATGTGTTAGCATTTCATTCCTTTTTAAAGCTGAACAATGTCCCATCGTATGTGTATACCACATTCTCTTTCTCCCTTCATCTGTCAGTAGATATTTGGGTTGTTTCCACCTCTTGGCTCTTGCGAACAACCCTGCTCCCAACGGTGGTGTACGGACAGCACTTGCAGTCTCTGCTTTCAGTTCCTTTGGGTGCATCCCTAGAAGTGGCGCTGCCGGATCACATGATAACTAATTTTTTGAGGAGCAGCCACACTGTTTTCCACAGTGGCTGTACCATTTTACATTCCTACCAGCAATGTACAGGGGCTCCCATTTCTTCACATCCTTGCCAACACTTGTTATTTTGGGGATTTTTTTTTTGTTTGTTTAAATAAATAAAAGCCATCCTAAAGGATGTGAAGTGGTATCTTACTTACTGTGGTTCCGATCTGCATTTCTCTAATCCAAATTACTTTTTAAAATCCAGTTCTATCTGAATCAAATCCTTTGTCTTTTTTTCCTCAATAACATGGACCTTCCCCCTTTTTCTCCTTTTTTGCATTATTTTTTAAAAGTTGTGATTCAAGTACACATATAAAATTTACCATCTTAACCATTTTAAAGTGT
The DNA here is from genome assembly GCF_041146395.1 of Eulemur rufifrons. Taxonomy (NCBI): domain Eukaryota; kingdom Metazoa; phylum Chordata; class Mammalia; order Primates; family Lemuridae; genus Eulemur; species Eulemur rufifrons. Next base: position 1,208,710 of record NC_090992.1, on the reverse strand, counting down.
ACAGTTCCCTATTAAGTATATTCACATTGTTGTGCCCTAACCCAAATACCTTTTATAATGAGAAGAAAAGGCTATCTACAAAAATAAAAGAAAGAAAGAAAGAAAGAAAGAAAGAAAGAAAGAAAGGGGTCCTCAGACCCTGGAGACGACCACACACAGGTGGTTCTCGCAGTCTTGGCAGGGACTTTGATTCATCTACTGAGCGTCTCCGCTGGGCGGGGCTGTGCCAGGCAGGGGGCTCTGAGGTGAGTGGGCCTGGTGGGGACCAGTGACACCCAAGGGCTGTCGAGGACACGGAGGCGCGCCCTGTGGTGTGGCACGGGAAGGCGGCGTAGACGGCACAGCACATGAGCTCGGGTTCGAAGGATGAGCGGACGTGTGCAGGTGCACAAGTGCGAGGAAGGGAACCGGCACCGCTGCTGGGCTGTGGCAGCACAGGTCCTAACTGCCATCGCGTAAACATCTGACATGATTTACGTCTGCCTTCCCTACGTGACCGTGAGCTTCATGGGAGCAGAGCTGGTGGTCCCATTCACCACCGAGTCCCCACCGCGCCCAGCACAGGCAGTTGTAAGAGAAACACTTGCTGAATAAGTGAGTCGTGATGAGGGAGAGAGAGGAGACACCTCCTTCCAGAACCTTGGCTACGGGACACACGGCGAGGCTGTGCCCCACGAGGAGGGCGGGTGCAGGCAAGCATCACACAGGTGACGGAGAAGGCAGGAGCCAGCGGAGAGGGACGGTCTGAAGACCCAGGTGGGGAGAATGGAAGGGCACGACCGCTGGGAAGGGGCCTCTGAAGAAGGGCGGGGGCTGGGGTGCAGGCTCAGTGGGAGGAGGATTCTCTCTTTTAATGAGACGCAGACGGCCAATGGGAAAATGAGAAAATACTGACAAGAATGGTCTCCTACGTGGCAGGAGGCAGCCTTCTTCCTGCTATCACTCCAGGCTCGGCCAGCGCTCCGGTTGCTGGCAGGTGCAGGCTACCATTTAGGCCAGTCAGGGGAACCCCAACTTCTGCACCTGGATTGTCAGAAATGAGGTGCTCTGTGCTCACAGCAATTTCCAAGATGGGCCTGAATCCACAGGACATGGCTCTACACAGAGTCTAGAGTGGCTCTGTGCCCACCAGCCTCCAAAATGTCAGCTTTGCCCACGTGCCTCCCTTTCCCTCGTCTCGTGCCACACAGCTGGCAGGACTTCTGCCAACAGAAGGCAGACCCTGTTCTTTCTAAAGAGCACACAGGACAGGTACGGATGGGTCGGCGCCCCTCGCTGAGCCCAGGGAGCCGCAGTGAGCCCCACCAGGGTGCTCGGGGACCACTGGAGCTCTGGCCGAGGAGCCTCTGTGCCCTTGCCCGCTGCATGCACCAGCATGGCCCCCGACCGGTGGTCCAGCTCCAGACCCGCTGTACAGAGCCCCCTGCCAACCCGACACGCGGCATGTGCAGCAGAGCCCACACACGGTGGCTCAGGAACGAGGGAAGGAAAGTGCTGACTACGTGTGGTCTGTGTTTTCACTGCATCACCCCCTCCAGCTGGAGGAGACTGTCGGTGAGTTACCAAACGGCATTTACTCACCGCGGGGGAGCACAGAGACGTGCCCGGCAGTCCCTGGGATGAGGTGGGGATGAGATGAGCACAGGGGACACAACGGGGACTCAGTCAAGGCAGTATGTCATCAGAAACCACAGTGTGTATATACTTTCATTCTAAGTTCTACGCAGCTCAGAGGAGTCAGGGGTCCCAGAGGGGTGGAATGTCCAGGGAGCCCCAAGGTGGGCAGCAGAGTCTACAGCAGATGACAGAGGAGGCCATCATAGGTGACAGAAACATCAGCCGGGACCCGTATGCAAACCCACAGAACTCACGAGCTGGCCAGGCCTGGGCACGCAGGAGAGCCCGCTGCTCTCGCACCCAGGATGGACGCCACAGACAGCAGGCCTCCCTCAGCCCCACCCAGGGCTCCAGAACACATGCTCTACTGTCCCCATCCTGACCACAGCCCCCAGATGAGCTGTGTCCCATTCATGCTGGCCTAGAAACTGGGAAGTACCTGGCATGGGGCCCTCCACTTTCCCCACACGATTGCCTGGAGCTCCGGGGAGACCAGCAAAGCGCCATTTTTGTGGTCAGGAAATGTCTGTGGCAGCTGTGGACAACACAGCCCTTCCCGGACCCCTCTGAAGTAGAGGTCACATTCCTAAAGATTCTCAGCTGCCAGTTCCAATTTGTTGCTTCTGGTCGGCCCATCTTAGCAGGGGGTGAGGACTGTCTCTCCCCAGGTCAATGAGGTCCTCTAAGATCCAAATGCTCTAAGTTCAAGGGCAGAACACTGAGAAAGGCGACAGCAGATACCATTATAATTTGTAGTTTAGTTCAATGGTTTTCGATCTTGGCTGCACATTAGAATTATTAAGACCTAAGGAACTTTAAAAAAATACTCATGTCCAAATACTTCAACAGGCACTTTGCAAAGAGAAGATCTGAATGGCTTATAAACATATGAAAATGTGCTCAATTATATTAGTCATCAGGAAAATGCAAATTAAAACCACATTGTGATACTACTACATACCCACCAGAATGGCTAACAATGAAAAAGATGGATAATACCAATTGTTGGCAAAGATGAGAAACAACCAGGACTCTCATGCATTGCTGGAGGGAGTATAAGTCGGTACGGTCACTACAGAGAATCACGGAGCAGGAGATACCACAGCTGAACATACTTATATCCGTACCTGCCCAGCAATTCCACTTCTAAATACATACCCAACAGAAATGCACATAAACGTGCTCCAAAAGATAAACACACCAGAATGATCAAAGCAGCAGTCATAATAGCTCCACACTGTAAGCAACAACTCCAATGGCCATCGACAGTAGAATGGGTAAACTGAGGAATATCCATATAGGAGAATACTCCACAGCAACAAGAATGAACAAACGACAGCTAAAAGCAACAGCTGGGACGAATCATCTCACAAACACAATGCGGAGTGGAAGAAGCCAGACACAAAAGGGTGTACACTGTGTAATTCCATTCCTGTAGTATAATGTTTGAGAACAGGCAAAACCAATCCACACCATTAGAATCTAGAAGGGAGGTTTGCCCCTGGAGCCAGGTCGTGACTGGAAGGGGTCTGGGGGTCACTGATGATGTTCAGTTTCTTGATCTGGATGCTGGTTATTTGGGGTGAGTTTACTTCGTGAAAATTCACTAAGGTTTATACTTGGGGTTTGCGCTTTTTTTTTTTTTTCATGTATGTCATCTTTAGTAAAAACTTAAAAATGTTTTGAAACCCTCATAGACGCAGTCAGAATCTCTGGGGTGGGAGAGAGGTCCAGGTCTCAATATTTTTTTATATCCTGGATGACTGTAACGTGCAGCCGGGATCGAAAGTCCCTGGTTTACTATCTTGGGAAAAGCAGATCCACTCAAACGCCGCTTCCAGCCCAGTGCAGTGGGACGCTGGGCGGGAGGACGTCCACCTCTGCTGATGCGCGGGGCAGAGGCGGTGTTGCGGCACGCTGTTGTGTTGTGGCACGCTGTTGTGTTGCGGCTCGCTGTTGTGTTGCGGCTCGCTGTTGTGTTGCGGCTCGCTGTTGTGTTGCGGCACGCTGTTGTGTTGCGGCACGCTGTTGTGTTGCGGCACGCTGTTGTGTTGTGGCACGCTGTTGTGTTGTAACGTGTCGCTTCCTGGGCAGTGTCTGTTGAAAACTGGTTGCATCAGCTTGTCATGGCAACAAGGTGGGCCCCGCCCCGCCCCGCCCCAGGGAAGCTGCTGGGCATCACCCAGCACAGCTGCTACAGGGTCATCTGTGGAGGTGTGGCACTGGGCTTCCCAGGGGCTGCCATGCAGGACACTGGCACTGTTGAGGCTCTGACGACCTCAGTGGGGTGGGGAGCAGGTCTGACTCAGGGTGCCTATCTGTGGGATAGCAGCCAGCTCTGTGTTCCAGACGATGCTTACTCCTGGCCTCTGTATCCAGATTAGGAATTTGCAACATCTTGCTGAGGACCACGCTGGGCTCAGCTCTAAGTGCTAGGGCTGAGAATTTTCCTTCCCCTCTGTGTGGTTAGTGGCAGCCTCCCTAGCAATGGCTGACCTCCAGCATACTCTGGCCAAACTGCAGGCAGCTTGGACAGGAAAAGATAGGACACGGGGCTTACACACAGGTGTTCCAGCCACCTGGGCCCCATCCACCCTCCCAGAATCTCAGGGACCATGAACCTCCTGCTGTGGAAGGGGCAGTGCAGAGAGGCCTCAACAAGCTTCCCCCGGCCCTCTGGGACCTCCGCCCCCAACAGTGCGTGGGGTTCAGCTGCAGGCTGGGTCTGCAGGCGGTGTCCCTGCATGTCTGCCTTGCAGCGTGGCGTCTACAGAGCAAGAGAGAACAGGAAGGGGCCTGGGGCCTCCCATAGCTCTGCTGGGCAGGGACGCTGGGGGGCCTCGGCTGGGCTCCTCGGCCAAAGGAAACAGAGTGGCGTGGGCTGCAATAGGACAAGCTAAACTGATAAAGCTGTATCACTCAAGGGTAGTCATGTTTAAAAAAAGTCCCTAGAGTTAAACTAATCATGAATAAGGCAGGTGGGGCAACTCTCCTGATTTTCTGGCCCCCCAGGCCTTTCCCACCTGTCTAGCAGGGCTGAGGGTCCACAGGGGTGGGCCAGAGGGAGGCCTGGCCCTGAGGAGTCTGCCTGTGTCGCCCCTGGCGGGGACCTCGGCCCCCATGTGCCACCTCACCTCCCTGTCTGTGAGATGCCACAGTGGCAGCCCTCGCCAGCCAGAGTGACACGACCCCTTCCTGTTGTTGTCTTCACGAAGCACGTATGAAACGCTTCCTTTTCCTGCTTCAGTAAGTGGGTGACCAGGAGGAGTTCTTGACTGTATTTTTTCCCTAGAGATATGTGTGCTTCGAAGAAGTACACAAATTAAACAAAAATGAGGGCTGACTGGGCCAGAGAATGAGGAGGCCAGAGAATCCAGGGAGTGTCCTGGCAGGAGGGTGGGCAGGCTGAGCTGGGCATGGCACCGGGGCTGGCTCCGGGCTGCTCCTTGCGGGTGTGGGGACAAGGCTGGGGCCTTTCTGGGCCCCAGTGTGTCCTCATCCTGGTGGACTGACAGCACATGGTGCTCCTGCGAGCAAAACCATCACAGGGAAACACACAGGTGGGCTGGATCCCACCTGAGGGGCTTCTAATGTCAGGCCTGAGGGACTCCAAACATTCAGCTATACCTTCCAGACGCAGCAAGGATCTGTTATCCAGGACGGTATTTGCTCCTTTTCTGAAACTGTTGATACTTTCCAGCCTATCACATAACTTCTGAAAGTCATCATAAATTCTCACTCCTGGTTTGCCTTTATTTACATGCGTATTTTCCTTCTCAAACACTCCAGTAAGTAATATTTTCCCTTATGGAGAAGTCACCAATCCACTACCCTCTATTATGTATATTCCAGTTAAAAACTTGGTCGTGAACAATAGCAAAAAAAAAAGCCCGTGAGTAGCCTAGAAATGTCACAAAGCTCATCTCCAGGACTCCTAGGAGAGTCTCTCTAGGCTCACACATGGGGTATTTATGCTCGTGTTTAGATGCAAATCAGAAAAGGTTCCTGTATGGGTTGGGTCCCGGCAGGACACACAGGCACACCCCACTGGTACTGGGGAGTTTCAGGAAGGCACTATTTACAAAGGGGTGAGCAGGATTAAGGGAAACCCACATGGGAAGGTGAAGCACCCTGGAGCCAGCAATAGTGGGAGCTGTGACTGTCACCTCTCCACCAAGGGAGGAAGGGGGGCGTCACTGGGACCCAGAGAGAGCTGTAGGAGGGGGCTGCCAACAGGAGCCTGGATTGGGGTATACAACAGACACTGCTGACCTGAGACCTGGCAAGGGAGAGAGCTGGGAGAATAAAGTACCCCGGCATCACCTCTTCCCACCCTCCAACCTCTGTGGGGTCTTTGATGGCCAAACCCAGCAGGAAGTGTAAAGACATGGAGCCTGGTGGAGGCCCCCCACAAAGGCCAGGTCCTGGGAGGTGTGCGGAGGGCAGGTCACCAGGAGCAGGGCTGGGCGGGACATGGCGAAGATGCCCTGCAAAGGCATCTGGGTCAGCCATTGAAAAGAGCAGATCAGAAGTTGACACGTTGTCATGCAGAACCCTCCCCACAAACACACGGACGAGAGGCAGCCAGAGACAGAGACAACTGTGAAGAAAGGTGTAAGGAACTCCTGCTGCACAACGACCAGGGCCCACCACGGAGGGACAAACAGTTCTACTTAGCTTGATAATTCCAAGGTAAACATGTGTGTTCATAAAGATGACTTGGAACTGTCAACGAAACGTTAAATGTGGTCACTATACCGCTTACGAGAGCTGTCACAGGGCAGGGAAGGTTACAACACAGTTCAGAGACAGATCCATGCAAAGGAGGTACGACAGGGCTTCCAGTGAAACATGTCAGGCTATTCACACGTCCCAGTCTCCTTTCTCTCTCGAAGCACCATGAAAATGCCAGTCAAGAAATCAAATGGTGTAAATCCTCAAAATGAGTACAATAAAAAATCGCAATGTGATGAGATTAAATTAAATTATTTGGAAAGTTCACTTATGCAGATGAGCCATGCCCAAAACACTCTCAATGAGCTGGGTGTGGTGGCACATTCCAGCTACGCAGCCAAGGCAGGCAGATTGCTTGATCCCAGGAGTTTGGACCAAGCCTAGGCAACAAAGCAAGACACTATCTCAAAACAACAACAACAAAGAAAAGAATGCTCAGTGAACTGGCACGGGTGGGCATAAACCTCATCGTGTGGAAGTGTTTCTCCTGACGTCGCTGCCGGTGAGGCAGTTGGTGGGCCAGGGGTGGGGGGAAGCCTGGCGGCTGGTCACGGTCTCCCTTTCCCAGCAGGCTGTATCTGCCTGAGAGACCCTGCTCTTGGGTGCAGGCCCTACTGGGCTGCCAGAGAAGAGAGGTGCTAATCCCTTTAGGATGACGTCCAGGAATTCACTAGGATTCCCTGCCTTCCCTACTCCGGACATGGTCAAAGATGCCGGGTTTACTAAAGGTGGCCGCGGCAGGCCCAGGGCTAGAGCCACAGGGCTCATACCTGGCTGTGCTGGACGAGGGTTGTCTCAGCAGCCGAAGGAGGCTGCACACATACACAATCCTCTGCCGCTGGGACACATGAGCCTTCGGTTACCAAAGCTCTTCCCTGGAGCTCACCCAGGAAGTGCCGGTGACGGTGACGAGGGACGGGGAGACACACACGTGCTTGCTCTGGGCACCAGCCCTCGGGTCTGACCGCCCTGTCCCTTCCTTCACCACTGCCCTCCCCATTTCCTCTCCTCCGTGCCTCTCCCTCAGTGCTCCAGGGCCCTGCCCAGGGCCACTCAGTGGCCTTTTGCCTGCTGAATGCACTGCGTTTTTTTAAAAAAACATTTTAAATGGTTACTTTTTTTTTTTTCTTACTACATCGTCATTATATAAGTAGTATATATTCCTTGTAGAAAAATGAGAAAATATGGAAAACCACTCATGATTCTACCAGTTAAAAAACCCCGCTCCTGGTCTATGAATTTCCAGAATGTTTCCAGGCTCATACACAGGCTAAAAATACTGTCAAGTCATGTCTTGTCCCAGCACCCGTCGGCTGAGCTGTCACTCGTGCCGGCTACGCTGCGGTCTTTAGATGTGTTCACATCACCAAGTTCTCCCAGCTTCTTTATGCCCGTTTTATAGGCAGGACAGAGGGGCTCAGGGAGATCACGTCACCTGCCCGAGTTCCCAGGTTGGTTAAGAGACTGCTCTGGATTTCAACTCTTCAGGCTGAGTCCAAAGCTATTTTCTTTGGACTTGAAGATATTTTTTCAATTTTAAAAAAACAATACATCCAGCTATCTTTCTTGTTAATAAACACACGTCTACATCATTCTGCCTAAGGACATTTCCTTGTGCGGATGTGCCAGTTTTGAATAGCCAATTCCTTTTTGTTGGGCTTTCAGATCTTTCCTTCTTTTTTTTTTTTTCTATTATAAGCAATGCAGTTATATATATCTTTGAACATACACCTTTGCACAAACGTGATTATTTTCCTACAATACATTCTGGGAAGCGGGATTGCTTGGTCAAAGGCTGGACGCACTTCCACACGCTGCCCCTTTCCCAGTCACACCAGCAGCACACGTCCCTGCACATTCCCCCACATCCACGATTTGCAAAGTTTTTCCACTTTTTAAAATTTGGACTGAGATTTAACACAGAATCAGAGAAACCCTGTGCTAGAAGGATCCTAGTATATTCCTCTGGATCCAGAACTAAACCAGCCTTGCTAAAAACAAAAGCCCTAGACACTTCGCCATGGCCGGGCGTGATTTCGCAAGCCAGGCAGAACCTCCCAGGAAGGGGGCAGGGAAGGAAGGCGGAGCAGGAGGACCGAACTGTGGGCCCTGAAGGTGCCACCTATTTCCAAGGGAAGCACTGTTTACCTGGGTCTAAAGACCTCACAGCCGTCTCCGAGGACACTGAGCTGTGCTTGCTGCCCCCAGGGTTCTCACTCTGTCCAGGAAGTCAGCACAAACCCCTTAGGCCTTCACTTCACCCAGCTGCCAACACTTTGAGCGCCCTGGTCTTCCTCCAACGAACACTTTCCAAGGCCTTTCAAGTTGGGAAGTCCCAAACTAAACATAGTCTTATTGTTCTCTTACCTTGTTGTCGTCTTCCTCCAATAGGCTGTAAACTCTGGCACCTGCAGAAAAAAAAAAAGGAAAGCAAAGGACTGAGGCAGACCACCGAGGATGGGTCTTTGAGCACAGCAAGCCTGGATGGAAGCTGAGTGAGCAGGGCCCATGGGTGGTGAGCTGGCGAGTTCTCCAGAAGCCACCGAGGTGAGCGTCGGCTGCATGCTGGCCCAGGGCGGACACAGGCACCCCGGCTCCACCGGGAGCGTTCTCCACTGGGAGGATTTCTTGCTCACTCAGCCTAGCAGGCCTTAACAATGCTCCTCTGATGGCAGAAACCCCAGTGCTCTTTCTACCTCGTCTCAAAGCCTTGTATAAACAGTAAATGGTCCCTTCACTCATTGACATTGATATATTTACTGAGCACCTACTAAATGCCAGGCACCGTCCTAGGGCTCTGGGAATACGACAGTGGACAAAACAGACAGAAACCTCTGTGCTCATGGAGCTTACAATCTGCTGGGGGAGACCAACCACTAACAAAATTAATAAATTAAAAATGTACTAGTAAGAGGTGGTAAGTGCTATGGAGAAAAAATAAAGCAGGAGAGGTGGGTGGGGAGTGTCGGGGCAGGAGGTGGGAAGGAGTGTTGGAATTCAAAGAGTGTGTCCAGGGAAGCCTAGAGGCCTGAGAAGGGAAATCATGAACAAGGACCTGAAAGAAGGGAGGACTGAGGAGTAGAACCCTGACGAAGAATGAGGAAAAAGCTGTCCAGGTGGAGGGAACAGAAGTGCAAAGCCTGAGGGCAGAGCCTGCCCGCATGCCAAGATCAGCGAGGAGGGCCATGTGGCAGGGCAGAGCGAATGAGGGGGAGGAAGAGAAGGGATCAGAGAGGTAGTGAGAGGCTCCGGAGTGTGCTCGGCATTCAAGGAGGGCCCTCGTATGAACTTGGGCTTTGACTGCGAGATGGAGCCACTGGAGGGTTTCATACAGAGAAGTGGCATGATGTGACCCACATCTTAACAGGATCACTCTGGATGCTGTATTGAGAAGAAGCTGGGGAGGAAGGGTAGACCAGTTAGGAGGTTACTGCAGAAATCTTGGCAAGAGACAATGGTGTCTTGGACCAGAGCAGTAGCATCTGAGATGTGGTCAGATTCTAGAAAGTAGAACCAACAGGATTTGTTGAGGGATTGGAAGTGAGGGATAAAAAACAGAAGTCACGGAGAACTCCCAGATTTTTGGCCTGAACAACTGAGAGGATGGAACTGCCATTTTTGGAATTGTAGAAGCCCACACAATGGAGCATGTTTAGGGTGGAGGATAAGGAACCCAGTTTTGGACATGTTAGGTGTGAGGTGCCTTTTAGACACTCAGGCAGAGAGGCCTGTAGGCAGGTGGATACGTGAATCTGGAGTGCAGGGGAGAGGTCCCGGCTGGGAGTGAAGACCTGTGGGTGCTCAGCACGCAGCTCTCTAAAGCCACCACAGACGATCACCAGGAGGGTGGATGTCAACAGAGAAGCTGTCCAAGGACTGAGCTCCATCAATAGCTCAGCAAGAGAGACACAGGACTAGCAAGCGAAACAGGAGGGAAAGCAGGAGAAAGAGTTTCAAGGAGGCTGTGATAGGTCAAGTGGCACGAGGACGGAGAATGAACAGCTGGGTTTGGCGTCTTGGAGTCACGGGGGATCCCAGTCAGGGCAGACTCAGAGGGACGGCTGGAATGAGGACCTGAGTGGAGCAGGTTCACAGGGAGGAGCTGAAGCTGTGGGCTGGGGGCCGAGTTGGCTGGCAGCAGCAGGAGGGTGGGAGGAAAAGGGGCAAGGGACACTAAGATACATGGGTTCTACCTTCACTTTCCTTGTTTATAAAACGTAAAGCACAGGCCGGGCGTGGTGGCTCACGCCTGTAATCCTAGCACTCTGGGAGGCAGAGGCGGGAGGATTGCTTGAGGTCAGGAGTTCGAGACCAGCCTGAACAAGAATGAGACCCCATCTCTACTGAAAAATAGAAAGAAATTATCTGGACAACTAAAAATGTATATAGAAAAAATTAGCCGGGCATGGTGGCGCATGCCTGTAGTCCCAGCTACTCGGGAGGCTGACGCAGGAGGATCGCTTGAGCCCAGGAGTCTGAGGTTGCTGTGAGCTAGGCTGACGCCACGGCACTCTAGCCCAGGCAACAGAGTGAGACTCTGTCTCAAAAAAAAAAAAAAGGCTGGGCCAGGTCCTCTAGGTTGCTGAGCTTCATCCATTTCTGGTTCTAAACACCAGCTCTCTGCCTGTTCCTAGATTGCCATGAAGTTATTTCTGTTTTCTCACTTCCACGTGTGGCCTTTGAATAAATATCCATAACTGGAGGCTACTGAGCAATCCTCAGCTGATTGCCCACCAAGATCCAGCCGGGGCCCCTTCTCCTGGTGGGAAGTCGCAGTGAGCCAGCCAGGCAGGGCCCTGCTCCCAGGCGCCGGCCTTCTGGTGCCCGAGGCAAGTCACCACCCAGAAGACAGAGGAGCAGGCAGCACGTCTAGTCAAGTGCGGTGAAGACAATATAATGGGGTTAAAGGCAGAGAATAAGGATGGGAGGGGCCTCTATTTAAGACGAGACCGGGCCAGCGACGCCCGGGGAACTCTCCTCACGCTGGCCCTCGCTCGCCTGCTCCCAGGCTTCCCCTGTTGCTTCTACAATAGCTGCGTTCCTGGAACTCGGCTGGGGCCTGGGGCCTGGGGCCATCTAAGCACAGGCCCAAAAGAAAATATTCCCTCTCTCTTCTCTCTCCAATATACACTGTGGGAATTTTTTTCTCCATGATTACAAAAGACATGCATTTTCACCGAAGGAAATTTGGAAAACACTGAAAACAGAAGAAAACTTACACATCTACCCAGAGATAACTACAATTAACACTTGCTATGTAGCCTTCCAGACATTTTCTACGCATATATAAATATATTTTTAAAAAATTAGATCATGTACCTTGTTTTATGACTTGAATTCTGACCAAATCTGTTATAAAGCCCTCTTCTTATGTCATTTTTTTCTCCATAATGATTTTTAATGGCCGCATAGTATTTCATGATTTTATGTAGATTTTCACCACACTTTACTTACTCCCCAAACACTGGCAATTTACACTGATTGCTACGGTGAGTAAATGCTCTAATATAGAATCCTGTATTTTTTTCCTTGCGAGTGGGGGGGATTGGAGGTTTGCAAATCTCTGATCACTTCCTTGGGTTAAAGGAAAACGTCACTGCTCAGTGGCAGTGCCACGGGTCTCCTGGCGGCTGGGGGAAGGGAGGGCCGGATCTGAGCCCTCAACCCAAGGAGCCATGCAGGTGCCAGCGGCTGATTTAATCCTTGAGTTTTCCTCCCTTGAGGATCTGAACCGTAGAAAAACAACAGGCGCCTCCCATAAACCCAGTGAAATCCAAGGGGATTCCCCACTTCAGCAGGAAGAGGGCGGCACTCTCTGACCCGGAACAGACGGCCACACCCCCCTGACATCTCCTTGGGGGAGCTCCGCCCTGCCCCCCTGGGGAAACCCTGGGGCGCTCAGGCTCTCCAGGGTCAGCAGCTCCTCTCCCACCCCTGACCCAGCCCTGCTCCGCAATCCTCAGACCCCCGCAGGGATGGGCGGGGACACGGGGAGTCTGTGCTCCCCACAAGAAGGGTGTCCTGAGGGCTGTGAGCTCTGGGGTGAGGTGGGAAAAAGCACAAGCCCTGCAGGCTGCCAGACCTAGCCGCGAATCCTGGCTCTGACACATTTCAGCCTCATCTTGGGCAAGTGACTTCCCCTACGGAAGGCATCGGCCATCTACGGATGGCATCTGCTTTGCGTGACTGGGTCACTGGGGAAAGGGCCAGTCCTGCTGGTCCGGTGTGTCCTCACCAGGATGGCCCTGTTGAGGGGTGGCAACCCTTTCCCTCGGGCATCCGTAGTGTGCCTGCCTCCCCAGGCCCTGCCCAGGCAACAAACTCTGCTTCTTAGCCAAAGAGAAACCACTTGGAGGAAATTACCTGGATCTAGGTGCTTCCCTAGTGACAGAAATGGGCTGGATATGTGGTGTGACAGCCTTGCCCCTGGGAATCTGGGAGGGCCCTAGGCCACAGGAAAGAAAAATACAGACTAATTATCTCTTTATTGAGGCCAAAACTGTTGCTTTTCCTGAATGGTCAGATTGGCCGATTCCTTTCCCACCCGCCGTCCCCACTGCACACGTGATCGCAGGGCCACGCTCAATCCTGGCGAGGCGTGTTGAAAATCATGCCTTGCTTCAGTACTTCCTTGTGTCAACTGTTGCCCTCAGCACCTGTGCGGTGTGGGGCAGGGCAGGGCTCGTCTCTGCAAGGACAGACCCAGTACGAATTTACCACCCGCCTGTTGGTACAGCTTCAGGCTGAGGGTGTCCCCAGACCCCAGAGTGGGACATCCCTGGAGACTAGGTCATTCTACCCTGTCCATCCACTGTGGCCTTAAATTAAGTCTATAGAATTAGGTCCCAACTCCTGAGACAGCCAAAGGCTGACAGTCTCCAGCCCACCCCACCCGTCCACACCCCCTCCCGTCCTGTGCTCACTCACTTAACACGGTGCCCGAAGTGAGATGCAGTTGCCCAGACCGGCCGGCTGTGGCTTAAGCCAGTGGTTCTCAAACAGCGGTCCCCAGACTGGCCAAATCAGCATCACCTGGGACTTGTTAGAAGCGCACATTCTCGGGCCCTGCCCCAGGCCTCAGCGGGGCAGGGCAGCACCCTGTGTTTCAATGAGCCCTCCAGGCGATGCTGATTCGCCCTAATGTTTGGGAACCACGGGGCTATGCCATTCCCCGAGCCTGGGGTGCCCTTCTCAGCCCTCTTCTGCCTGTTGTAATCTCAACCACTTTCAAAGTTCAGCTCAATACCGTCTCTGCCAGGAAGCCGTCCTAGTCCCCTGAGCACCTGTGAATACCTCAGCCCCTGTGCCACCCCCTCCTCATTCTGCTGAAAGTGCCTCACTTCTGCTTCTCTTTGTGACACTTATTTTCTGCTTTGTTTCACAGCGGACTTTGAGCATTTCTTAATTGCCTCCCCAGACTGATTCCCCTCTGACACACAGGGATGTCACTCTGATAACGCTTTAGGAGTAAAGGTTGTGTCCTACTTCACTCGCTCTCTACGTGGCAGGGCTGTGCTAGCCACTGGGGTTCAGAGACAAAGGTGTGTTCTGGTTTTTTGTTGTTTTTTTTTTTTGAGACAGAGACTCACTCTGTCACCTGGGCTGGAGTGCCGTGGCAACAGCCTAGCTCACAGCAACCTCACACTCTTGGGCTCAAGCGATCCTCCTGCCTCAGCCTCCCGCGTAGCTGGGACTACAGGCATGCGCCACCATACCCAGCTAATTTTTCTATTTTTAGTAGAGACAGGGTCTCACTCTTGCTCAGGCTGGTCTTGAACACCTGACCTCAAGCGATCCTCCTGCCTCGGCCTCCCGGAGTGTTAGGATTACAGGCGTGAGCCACCGCCCGGCCATAAGGTGTGTTCTTATCATCCAGGAGCCAGTGAAGGAGGAAGGTGAGGAACAGCAGTGATACAGAACATTTCTGAAACCACAGGAGGCCCCTCATGCCCTCCCTGTCAGTTACCTGTCCAAAAGGTAATCTCCGTTCTGACACTAATCACTGCAGATTAATTTTATCTGTTTTTGAACTTCATACATACATTTGAGTGTCTCGCTTCCGCAGCTCCACACTGTCAGTGTGACCCATCTGTGATGTCATGTGTAGCCATAGTTTGTTCTTTTTTTAAAATTGCTGTGTTGTATTCCATTGTATGGATATGACAATTAATCATTCTGTTGTCAATGGGACATTTGGGTTGTTTCCAGTTTGTGGGTCCTATGAATAAAGATACCATGAACATTCTTGTTTACGCCTTTTGATGGGTATTTCCTCTCATTCCTCTTGAGTATATACCTAGAAGTGGAACCGATGGTTTCTGGAATGGGTATAATCTTAGCTTTAGTAGATACTGCCAAATAGTTTTTCAAAATGATTGTACACTCCTACCAGCAATGTATGAGAGTTTGCCAACATTTGGTATTATCAATCTTTAAAATTTTAGTCCTTTTCATGGGTGTATAGTGGTATCTTATACGTTTTAACTTGCAATTGGCTATTTCCTATCCATGTTTACGATGTTCCTGTTCAAGACTTTCACCTAATTTGTCTTTTTCTTATGGACTTGCAGGAGTTCTCTGCACCCAGTTCTCTGTCTCTGGATACAAGTCCTAGTCCACTATAAGGTAAGTTACTGAGAACATCTTCTTCCAGTTTCTAGCTTGTCTTTTCACTCTTTCAACGGTATCTCTAATGAACAAAAGTTCATGAAGGTTCAATTTACTGGTCTTTTCACTTATAGCTAGTGCTTTTTGTATCCTGTCTAAGTACTCTTTATCTTAATATCAAGAAATCCAGTGAATACAGAAATAATAATGAAAATTACTAATACTAAAGAACACAAAGCAGCGAAGGAGAAGGTCTGAAGGCGAGTGCTGGGGAAGGACTGCGTGTGATCGTGAGACTGTCCACCGGAGTTGCCATGGCGCCTGGGCCTGGTCCCGAGGTGTGCTGGGGGAGGGCGCCCGGCCTCCACTCTGCGACGAGCATGTGCCGATGCCCACTTGGGATGGATGCTGGGCCAGGTGCTGGGAATGGTCTGCAGGGAGGAGGGGACCGTGGCTGACTGGCTTAAGAGAAGGGTCGCCCCTTTTCGTGTCTGTCAGACGGAGTCCAGCCCCCCAGACCCTGCAGACTCCCCTTCGTGCAGGCCCTGCTCCTCTGTGCCAGAGCCCGCAAAGACAGCAGTGTTGACGCTTGTCCAGCTGGCTCCCAGAGGGGAAATTCTCCCCTTCCTGAGTCACAACACAGACAGGAGGAGCTTCGCACAATAAGCTCTGGCCTCCAAACAATCGCTGTGCCTGTTTCACTATGGTGCATCACTTCCAAAATCCCCAGTGATGCTTTTGGATGAAGTCTAGATCCAAAAACTTCCCCCCATGTTTCCCCCAGTTTGAACAGAACAATACCCTAGCAATCAAAAGCTACGTCATAAAATTGACTTCCCTAAAGAAAGTAAAAGAGCTCTCAGACACGAGGTTATGAGTTTATAGTCTGGGGTGTCCAAGCCTCCACTTCTTCTGCTGGGAGGTGGTGGCAGCAGACCAGTGGTCTCTGTCACCTTGCCAAGAGGACCCCAACCTACCAGATGGACACAGGCTGCCATCTGCCTCCCCAAGTGGAAGCCAGCTCCAGTGTCCCCAGGGCAGTCTTCCTTCTATCCAGGAGCATGCTCTTGGGAGCTCAGAGACACGACCATGGCATGTGTCACTGCTGATAGGAACGTACCTTTTCTCTGGGATAGGCAACAATCACAGCTGGGCAGCCAGACACCCGTTTCTGAGATTTTCACTGGTCTTGGGTAAACAACCAAGCGACCTCTAGCAGCACCCTGGTTCCCTGTCTGTTCCTGCTCTCGCCCTTCATCACCACCTTTTCCCACTTACCACCTCTCATAAGAACCCAGAACCTCAGGATAGGGTCAAAGGGGTCCCTGAAATCTCTAGAGTACAAAAGTTGGGACGTCTGTGAATATTCCTGGGGAAGGGGTGGGTGACCTCAAAAAGTCTAAGAACCACTAGACCAAGTTCTTTTTAAATAGAAGTGCATGAATCAGTTTGATAAAGTTAATCTATACTAATGAGTTTATAATTAGTATAAATTATACTAATGAATAATATCTTTAGCTAATTGCATTTCCAAAAAGACACTTGGAAGGGAGAATGCTTAACTAAAAATCTATTTTTAATGACAAAATTAAAACCTGAGTGGCAAGGATGATATTAAGCCACTCCCACTGGTACAGAAGACCAATTTTTCTGGTCTGGATGGCTTTTCGGAGGCTCCTGGAGTGGAGACAAGGATGTGTCAAAAGAGATGTAGGCATTTGTCAGATGAGCCTGCTCCGTGGGTCTGAGAAACCCTCAAGGCCACCAAGGCTGCTGAGACTGTAAGGAAGAGGGGAAAAAATCTCAACATGATTTAGGGACCGAGGAACCCTGTTTCCATCATCATATCAGATTGTGAAACGGGAAGAGCGTGCCTGGAACACACGCTCCCTCCGGAAAGAGCCAAGTCCCCAGAAGACCTATGCCTGCTCCATCCTGGGCCCCTGCTCTCTCCTGGTGACAAGACCCAGCTGCCTGTACAAGGACAATCTGGGCCTCCTCCTCCCTTCCACTGCCGGGCCACCCCCACCCGGGCTCTTCCTCTCCTGTTCTCTCTCATGAAGCCAGGCCCTGCCCCCACTGGGTCAGGAGGAAGTGATTCTGTGCGGCCTCCCAGGGACTCCCAGCGCTGCCTCAAGGCACCAGACTACTAAATAAGTGGGATTTTTTCAGGATTTTCAGAAACTGTTTAAGAAGATATAACCATCCAAACTGTTTATGTTAACTCCACCCCCCTTGGGAAATCTCAACAGATAGGGTTCCCTATTTATAACTGTGGCCAGGACTTAAAAAATAAAACTGAAGGGGTTGTCAAAATCCGAGAGCTTGTCACGGTATAGCTGTGTGCTTGCAGAACTGAGTTCAGTATTTTACTCTAATTTGAGAAATTTCTTTTTATTCACTTTTCTCCTTTTCCGGTTTTCTTTTCCTTCCTTGTCCCCTGCTGTGTACCATATACTCCTGACAGTTTCTGGGAACATCAGAACTGTCTTCCAGAAATGGAGACCAGAATCTGCCCCAGAACTCTGGTTTGAATAGGGGTTTTTAGAATGACGTAATAATAATAAAGACTAGACCTCATACACAAGCCTAGGAGTACTCTGTTGTTACTGCTATTCCATGTTCACGGGGTAAACATGGCTCTCTCTTCCTCCCCACACGCCTACACTTGCAGGGTCTGCTCTGTCTCCAGGTTGTCCTCCCTGGAGGTGGGTGCCAGACCACCGGGCTACCTCTCAGGGGTCCAAATCTCCGAATCTGTGGCAACAAAGTCCTTAAAGTCCCGGTTGCCATAAACTCCAATTATAGGAGGAATACAAGTTCCTGGGGACAATCGGTGTGAAGGCGGGGTCTGGGATCTTTCTCTTTTTATTTTCTAGAGACAAGGTCTTGCTCTGTTGCCCAGGCTGGAGGGCAGTGGCTCATCACAGCTCACTGCACCCTCAAAATCCTGGGATCAAGTGATCCACCCACCTCAGCCTCCCAGGTATTATAGCTGGGGCTACAGGTGCACACCACCACACCTGGCTAATTTTTAAATTTTTTTGTAGAGATGAAGCCTTGCCCAGGCTGGTCTTGAACTCCTGGCCTCAACCTTCCAGCCTTGGCCTCCCCAAGTGCTGGGATTACAGGTGTGAGCCACCATGCCCAGCCTGGGTTCTTTCTAGAGTCATTTTGGGGTCTCCATTACTCGGTGCTGGTAATCCAACTAAAACTTGGCTCTTGTAGGAAAACATCCTCTTCTTTATGAGGAAGGCTATTCTTGGCTTAAATAGTGGTCTGGATCACAGATCTTTCTGGTAGAAAAGAATCTGATGAGAGCTATGCCCCCACCAAATGCACAATTTGTTAACACTGGGGGTGGAATTCATAGCCCCTGAAGAGAAGTCTGTGGACCTGGGGATAAGAACCTCTGGCCTACAGACTTCTTCATTCTATAAAGTCTCCAAGAATTCCTCACCACTGCCAAGCAAGCACCAACAACCAAGGCCTCTGGCCCAGAACCTCCCCGCTTTCACCCGGGCTGAACACTCGACTAGAGGAGGCAGAGGTGCACAGCCCTCACAGCTCGATGGGGAAACCCTAGGCTTTCCTCTGAGGACCTGACAGCTTGGAGGGGTTGAGAGGGGAGTGGAAGGTATGGCCACCCAGTTCAAGCTTCCTTCAGCTAAGGGACAGCAGCTCAGGGACACGCCAGCAGACCTAAAGGAATGTGGAGAGTCTGGGCCAGCTCTTCCTCTCTGTTCTGTCCACCCCCCTCATCCCCACCAAGCTCTGATGTCACTCCTTGCTATGCCCACCCCAGAAAATGCTACTTCCCACAGGTTCCCTCCCAAGGAAGTTCTTTATCTGGCAGTAGGTGTGGGAAAGAGGAAGAGGAAAAACATTTCCACCCTCCCAATCCTCCACCCCCTGAGCCTCCAATCAGAAAATGACCACTGGGTCTCTGACCTGAAGATCTCATCCCCAGCATCATAATGGCTCTTATGCCCATGAGAAGAAATGCAAAATCCCAACTCATGAAAATGTGGTTGAAAAAGGGAAGATCCCTAAAAGTTCCTATCTGTTGGCCAGAGACAAATAAAATGATTACTTAAAGAACCACCTTTGGTGTCTTTCCAAATCATGGAGGAAAATAAAAGCAGAGGAAGGTATGCTTTAGTTTCAAAATGTGACTTGGCCCCAGATGGGGTGATCCCCAACAACAGCAGATACACTCCCCTCAGCACCCTTCTGCCCACCTCCCTACGCATACGAGGTGGCAAACAATTCGACAAACATTTATTGACCACTGACTGTGTGCTTCCAACCATTCCAAGAGTTGGAATTCTGCAACCTCGGGGTGCTTTGAGGGGAGCAGGGCAACAGCTCAGTCAGCATTTGCTGTGTGCCCACCGTGTGCCAGGCTCAGGGTTTGAGGGTACAAGAATCTGAGAAAAATCAGCTAAGAATACTCCAACCTGGGAAGCACTAATCCATAAATACCACCACAGGAGCAAGGAACAATTAATCCTGCATGGTGGGGTCAGGGAAGGTGACCCAGAGAAGGTAAAACATTTAAGTCGGGCCTTGAAAACGCACTAGGATTTTGCTGGATATAGTTGGGAAGGAGTGCAGTTCCGGGCAGTAAGAGCTGAGTGAGCAAACGCTGGGCTAGGGGTGGTATGGATGGCTGATTGCGCAGGGTATGGCAGTGAGGTCAGGGCAATGTCACCAGAGCCTGGGGCCTAGGGGCAGGGAAGGAGGAGAAAAGGCCAAAAGGCAGGCTGCAGTTTATGGTGGCCACAGACACGTGCCATTCAGAGACCCTGCTGCACATGTGGAGGGCAGAGAGCTGACGGGGTGTAGCTTCAGCATCTGCTGCACCTTCCAGTCAAGGCCCCACTGCCTCCTGGGAAGCTCCCAGCCAGGGACTCCTCTTCCGAGCAGTCTGGCTGGAGCTCCCCGTAGGGCTGGTTGAGATGTTCTCAGAGCTGCATCACAGTCTGGGGTTCTTTCTACCTAATCCTCCTTCCCTCTCTGGTGTCCCGGGAGTTAGCCCTTGGCTGCAGTCTGAAGGTTACCTTTTCTCTGCCTACTTCTGCCTTCTCCTTTATCTTTCATTTCTTTTTTTTTCTTGAGACAGAGTCTTGCTCTGTCACCCAGGCTAGAGTGCAGTGGTGTCACCATAGCTCACTGCAACCTCCAGCTTCTGGGCTCAAGTGATCCTCCTGCCTCGGCCTCCCAGAGTGCTAGGAATGTAGGCATGAGCCACCGCACCTGGCCTTCCTTTATCTTTCATAGGCATTACCTGCCCTCTGCCAATAAATCTGCACGTTTAAATCTGTCTTGATGTCTGCTTCCCAGAGGACTTGAACTGGCTTGAGAAGGAGCCTAGATGAATGTTTGGGTTTGGCTAAAGAGCCACTGAAGTATTTTAAACAAGGGAAGTTATGATCAGATCTGAGTTTCATAAGAGTAATTCCAGTAGCAGGGTGAGGAATGGTCAGGAAAGGGAATAGGCAGTGAAAGGACCATTTAAAAGGACACTGCATTGATTGGTACAAGGTTTTGACAAGGGGCAATTTGATGTATGTATAACTTACTATATATGCACCCTTTAATTCAACAATCCTGATTTTAGAAATCTTAAAGAAACACTAGCACAAATGCATACAAACATAAGGATGAAGATATTTACAGTAACCTATAGATGTTATCAGGACACTGGAAAACTTCAAGGTCATCTATGAGGGAGGAGATGAAATAATGGTGCATCCACGCAGTGGAATACACACCATGCGGTCCTTAAGAAGGGTACAGTATGTCTCCACGCACTGTCTTCGAGAGACGTACACAGCAGAGTGCCACGCACAAAAAGCCAGTTGCTGGACAAAGTATACAGCATGATCCCAGTACCCATTCACATTGATAAAGATTTACCTTAGTCCATATAAATAAGTCTGGAAGGAGACATGCCAACTGTTGACACAGGTTACCTCCTGAGGGTTTTCACTTTTTACTTTATATATTTTTGGAAAGTAATAGTAATAGAGAGATTCTAGGTTTTATTTTCATTTTGTTTGGTGCTTTCCTACATTTTCCAATTCTTAAAATGATGAACATGGTTCATTTCTCTTATTGGAACACAAAATTTTATTTTAAAAAGCTCCATATCTACTTGGAAAAAATATAAAAATGCTTCATATTGCCTTTCCGGAGAAGAAACAGTAAAAGGCTCCCGGGGTAGCTGGGAGGGCTGTCACCGGTGCGGTCTCGGTAAACAGAATCAGAGACGGCTGGAACAGCTGAACGCGGAAGTTGCAGAAGCAGCCAGGAGCGCTATCTCGGGCAGGGGTGGATGACCCACAGAGGAGGGCCGCGTGGGAGGCAGCAGGGAGAGGGTCTGCGTGCCCCGGGTGCCCTCCTGCAGGAGGCTCAGGCGGGGACGGGGCATAAACAAGAGGTGGTGCTGGTTCCTATTTTAGAGCTCAGGAGAGTAGCTGGGGCTAGGAACTCGTGACTTGCAAAAGATGAAAAACTCAACTACCAGCACTCAGCAAGGGACTAAAATGCCAAATGTAAACAGTGAAATCATAAAAAAACTAGAATAATATCAGTGAATACTTATCTGAGTGGAGAAGAATTTTAGATAAAGAGCAAATAACATTTTAAAAGTCCAGAAAATTTTAACTACATTAAAAATAAACACCAATACTTTAAAAACAAAACTCACAAACAAAATCAAAAGGCAAGCCAAAACAAGGGAGAATATTCACAGCAACACTGACAGAAAGGAAATATCTTTCATATATAAAAAACACTGATCAGTAATTAAAAAAAAAATGTTCCAAAAGAAAAAAGTTACAGTATAGGTTGTAGTATTTTTTACTGTAAACAGTATTTTGTATTGGTTAGAATTTTGTTCATTTACATAAAACAGAAAACAACAGTGGCTTAAGTAAGGTTTCTTTCTTTCTCACACTGAAAAAAAAAAAAAAATAAAGTCAAGAAGCTGTCAGGCCAGGGCTGGTCCCATGGCTCCAGGAGTCATCAGGGCAGCCGGGACACAGGCCTCTTCTGGCTCATCCTTGCCCCTATTCCCAAAGTGCAGCTCTCGTCCCATGGTCCATGGTAGTTACTACAGCTCTAGTCATTGTAACCTCATTTAAGAAAGTAGGATGGAGAAAGAGGGAGTAGAGGGCATACCCCTCCTATTAAGGAGACCACGCCAAAGTCTCACGTGATACTTACTTACAATCCCATTGGCTAGAACCCAGTTGCATGGCTACACCTGGCTGCAAAGTGGCCTGGGAAACATGTTTTTTTAGCTGAGTGGCAAAGGGTTCAGCTAAAAATTAGGTTTGTTACTAAGAAAGAAGGGGCAAATGGAAAAACAAGCAGTTTCTAACACACACGTGAACAAAATTATCAAAAGAAACACAAATGTAAAAGATTTTAAAAGGTACAACCTTACCAACAGTCAAATATTGGCAAAGGAGGCCTTTTATGGTCTCCTCTCACTAAGCTCTTGAAGGGCTGGCCAGACAGGAGCCATCTCAATGACAAGCTGAGACAGCGGCACAGACTAGAGTTCTAGGACAAAAAAGGCCCTTCCCTCCCCCCTTGGGCACTTCAAGGGACCAAAGGCCAACTTCCTGGCCATTCCCCCCAGAGTCTCCCTCCAATCCCCAAGTGACATCAGATTCCGTAAATGCTGGGAAATGGAGAAAATTCTGAACCCAGGGATTCTCTAACTAAACTACAGCTAGAATTAAATTTTAGGTGTTTTTGAAAGTTCCTTAAAAAAAGTAATATCCTCATGCAAACTGAATCAGCAGTTTCAGAACTGGGAAAAAGAAAAAAAAAAAAAAAAGAAAAGAACCTGTGTCCCGTTCTTGGGGTGTCACAAACTGAAGATGAAAACTGGCCACTGAAATCAGGATCAGTGTTAGGGGGTTGGGGGGCAGCGTTAGGCAACCCAAGTTACCTCTTTCGGCAAGTTCAGTGCTTTGCTTCGGCTCCTGAGGCTGTGGTGCCAACGCCACCGCCCTCCAGAAGGCACAGAGGACATGGCACATGGGGGCTCCAGTGGTGCCGGGAGTTTGTGGGCCTATTTCAATAGCTTTTGTGCCCGTCCTCACTCTCAGATTGCCACCAGTCCCTTCTCATGATCTATCTGAAAGCCTGCCTTTAGCACTCACTTCTCGTTTTTGCTTTTTAAAAATGGTTGTGGATTGGGAAACAAAATACCAGAGTAAACAGCTATTTCATGGAGCTGAGGAGGTGGTCTTTAGTGCGGGCGAAGAAACACGACATAATGACTAAACATGCATGTGCTTTGAAATTAGGAACGCCTGGATTTGAGACCGGTCTCCACCGTTGACCAGCTGTGTGCCCTTGGATGAGCTACTAGATGCCGCTGAGCCTCAGGTTCCTTGTCTTCAGCTGGGGGTAGCACTGCTCACCCACCTCACACAGTTATGGGACCACAGGTCCTGTGGGAAGCAGATGACACACTCACACTGGGACTGTTTACAAAGGTGCAGAAAGGGCTTAGGGAAACCAGCACGGGACAGTGAAGCATTCTGGGGACCAGCACAGTGGGGAACTGTTACCACCTCCAGCTGGAAGGTGTGAGGTAAGAGAACAGGTGAGGCGGCCCAGGGAAGGTAGCTGTTGGACTGGGCATCTGGCAGGAGCTGCGGGCTCCAGTGGAGACTGCAGTTGGCCTGCGGCCACTTGATGGGGCCTGGAGGAATGAACCCTTGACCTCATCTTCCCGTGTCCTTCCATCCCCTGCCAGCGCTCGCCACTGGCCACAACCAACCAGAAGCCAGAGGCCAGGGAGAGGGTGCCGCGGCCCATTCAGGTCGGCCTCCCAGCGCAGCCGTGGGGAGGATGGAAGGTGGGCTTGCAGGGGCAAGTGGGAGATCAAACAAAATAAACAATGTGATGAACTTAGCATAGTGCCTAGAACATAGTAAGTCCACAAGTCCTCAATAAATATTAATTTATTTTGAACTTTGGACTCTCTCTCTCTGCCTTTTTTGCTTACTGCTTACTTCCTGGTTTTCAACAGGTCACGAATGGTTAAGGAGACTTCCAAGTAATCAGTATTGTTATCTATATTGGAGTGTTTTGAAGGAGTAATGAGTGTGTGAAAAAGATAACCAGGGGGCTGGGCGGGGTGGCTCACGCCTGCAATCCTAGCACTCCTGGAGGCTGAGGCAGGAGGATTGCTTGAGCCCAGGAGTGCAAGACCAGCCTGAGCAAGAGTGAGACCCCATCTCTACTAAAAATAGAAAAAATTAGAAGGGTGTGGTGGAGCTCGCCTATAGTCCCAGCAACTCGGGAGGCTGAGGCAGGAGGATCGCTCGAGCCCAGGAGTTTGAGGTTGCTGTGAGCTAGGCTGATGCCACAGCACTCTAGCCGGGTGACGGAGTGAGACTCTGTCTCAAAAAATAAATAAATAAATAAATAAATAAAATCAAAAAACAAAACAAAACAACAACAAAAAAGATAACCAGGGGTTCTAGGGATTAGGGATGAGAGAGGGAAACAAAAGAAGGGGAGGTGAGAGAAAAGGATGGGAGAAAACTGTATGTTACTGGTGAAGCTGGAATGAACACAGGATTATCTTACTTTAAAATAAATTATGCATTTTCTGGGATGTGATAACAATGTCTTTGCAATTTCATGACCCAGCGAGACTTGCCAGACAGGGATTCTGTGAAGACGGTCTTCCTGCCCTAAATGCAAAATGCTGTGTTTACTTCTATAATCGATTAATAGGTTATAACAGGTCAGCACACCTGCCCCCAAACCAAGAGCCAAATGAGTTCACCTGGATGTTTAAATACTTGCACACTCCCCCATCTGGGTGCCTGATTCAGGTGAGTCTTCTATTCCAAGTTGGGAAATGGCTGCTTCCAGTGGTTGGTCCTCCACGGGACGGCTCCTGGGTGGGAAGGGAGGCCCAGAGAGTGGTCTGAGCAGCCGCGCAGCTGCGCACAGACTCAGCGTCCTGTCCTCAAACTTTCACCTGGGGCCGACCTGGCCCCTCAGGAATCTACCTGAACTCTGCAAGCTGTTCTCAGGCGTCTGGTACGGGCCGAGCAGAGCGTTCAAGGCCTTCTGTAACTGGCGCTGGCCACGTGTTCCATCTCCAGGACCCTCAGCACCCTTCTCACCTTCGCTGACCCGGCCCGCCAGGCCCTTCCGCAGGCCACTCTCCCCTTCTCCTGGCTGACCTCACCTCGGCCTTCGAGACCTCTCGGGTGCCATCTCTGCGGGGAGCCTGGCGGCGTCTCCGCCCGCATCGCCCGCAGCGGGTTGGGAAGCCCTCCCTGCCCTCTTCCATTCTCACCCACAGAACTTACCACACTGTCCTGGTTCTCGGGCCTGACTCTCCCACACACTGAACATTCCTTGAGAAGGAACCTTAACGTATTCATCTTGATGTCACCACCACCCAGCAGAGAGCCTGGCGCAGAGAGCCTGGCACACAGAGGGCACCCAATAAAGGTTTACTGAATGAATGTTTAGGGCACAATTCAGAAAATGAGAAAAAAAAGTGTCACATACCCCAAGCTGAGTTAACCAAGCTGTATGGACCTTATGACTGTTTACCTGCTCTTTCCTCGATCTTCTTCTCTGTCGTGTGTCCCCTTAAATGACACTTCCTCAGAGGCTTTCCCTGACCACCCGACCGAAACAGTCAGTCAGTCACTTGATTATAGCACGTCTACTTTGCTAGATGGCACTGACATTTTATTTCTGTGTGTGTTTTCTATCTCCACCGCTGGCTGCAACTCCATTTGGGCAGGGTCTGTTCACCACTGTATGCCCAGTGTCTAGCACGGTGTGTGGCATGCAGCAAAGTGTTCATTAAATACTTGCTGAGTGAACTCACGCCACTGTTATTGCGTGCTGACTTAATGTGACGTATGTCTTCTATCTTTGCCGTCAGATCAGGGGCTCCAGAGAGACTCAGACGGGCCTGGAGAGCCGCCTCCCTCGTGGCATCAGAGGACGGGGGGACCTCAGTGCCCTTCCTAGGCCAAGGTGGGATCCTCTGGCTGCTTATAGCTGCCCTGTGGCCTGGACGTCCTTCCCAGAGGCCAGATGCTGAGGAAGCCCAGCTCGTGTGTCTGCAGACCCCAGATGCCGAAGTGTTCCTCCCGCTTTCTGTGAGAGCAGCTGGAGCTGCCTGTTGCCCAGACTGATAGAGGAACGTGCCCAGAGCTCCCAGCTGGCCTGGCACCAGGAGGAGGCAGGCACAGTGGCCAGCACGCTGAGCACAGATATCTTCCTTTTCCCACATCCCCACGCTGAGAGTGCACGTGGCTGCCCGGCTCGGAGTGACTGGCCCCACCTTCTGCGGCCAGGGGGCAGCCAGAGTGGCTCTCTGGCTGTGCCGTAGAACAGGGCTCATCTTCCCGAGCTGCAGCCTCACTCCCCGCCCCTCCCACCCCTGCTGAAATCACTCTGCCAGCTCAGGGCAGGGCCAGGTCTGGAGGCTCTCACCTGCTCCTGGCACTTCCTTGAAGCGTTTAGGTTTACTGGAAATCATAAATCGTGAGACAGCCTTTATCACACCCTGAACAGCGCACTCAATATTTAACACTGGAGGCTGAACGACCGGAGACACTGGCCTCCTGGTCACTCCCAGTGACTGATGTTTGAACCTAGTAATTGAGGTCAGGTTTGCTTCTCTTAAGTCACATGATTTGTTTCAAGGCAAGAAGGTGTTGGAGCCACTTGTTGCAAAAAGACCAGGCGGTGATCACAGAAACTCTGCAAACCAGCTGGCAGCAGAGACTGCGCTGTCACGGGCTGCTGGCCTGGGAGCGTGCAGCTGGGCTGGCAGCTGCTGCATGGCCCTCCCGGGGCCTCCATACACCCCAACATTTCACGTGGAACAAGCTCACGGCACCATCTTCCCTCTATGACATCTGCTGAATGGAGTCACTCTGAATCCTTCTGGAGTAGGAGGGGTGTAAATTAATTAATCAACAAACTAATTAAGCATGCTGAGTAGCCTCACAGAAGACACTGGTCACTAAAGGGTCTCCAAATCACAGTACATGCCTCACCCTACCCAGACACCTAATCTTGCTTCAGGCTTTGCTTGACCTCAGGTATTTATCTCTTGGTTGCCATGGAGTCTGCTCAGCTAAACAGCAGCAGAGCCAGCCTGGCCCCTCTGCCAGCCCCAGATCCTACTGAGAGCAGTGGAGCTCCCTGGTGGCCACCGACGACCTGGGTCCAGGCAGCACAACACCAACGCCAGTGCTGAGGTCTCTCACAGGCCTCTCCAGGCACACAGCAGGTGATCCATAAATGCTGGTTGGCTTGTTGAAGGAAGAAACCTCCCAGCATACATTTGTTCTCAGGCTTCAAGGCCCTAGATAAGCAGATCTACCTTCCTCGCCAGCAGTCACCCCAGAGACTGAGGTCCAGGTCGAGCATGGCCAGTCGCTCAGTTCCTCGAGTGACCCGGCTGGCCCACAGACCACGCCCTCTGCTCCCCAGAGCCAGATGGAGGCAGACTGGGAGGAAGGAGCCAGCTGTGGGCAGGCAACTCAGCTGCAGGGCCAGTGCAGGGGACGCCCGGCCCCGAACGCCACAGCCCACAACCAGAGCGGCAGAAGGCCCCGTCATCCGCGTGCTAGTGGACATCACCTCACCACCTGCGTTTCCAGGTTTCCACCCAAGGACTGAGCAGACTCTTAGAGTGCATCTCCTAACTGTTCTTGAGGATGGACAGCTGGCCTCAAGGGGACACTGTAGAGGGACTCAAGGAAGAAGCCACTGCCCCTCCAGACCCTGAAAATGGCTACCAAAGGAGGAGCCAGCAGTTTTCTCTGGAAAGTTTCTAAAGTAGGACAGATTTTCCCCTCCGTGATGCATAGCTCTGTCTATAAAGGGGTCACCAAACCCAACCACTGCTGTGTTTAGGGGGCAGGACAGAGGCCGATGCAGGCTCTGAAAGCAGACACATGGCGCCCAGGTCTGCTGCATAGCAGCAGTGTGGTCGTGGGCATTGTTGGACCCCTTTGTTTCTTCATCTGTTGTTACGTGAATGGATAATTTATATAAAACTTTTAGTATAGTAAACCCTCAATACAGTTTAGCTATATAACTATTTTTTCTTTCAAGGACACTGAACTCAACAGAAGAGAAACAGAGCAATAAACAGCACAGCATCACACATCAGTAGAAACTTAATTATCTACCCTGGATAACTGAATGACTGCAAATAACAGTATAGCAAAGAGAAGTTTGAGATCTTTGGCTCAGTCATTCTAGAATCCTGAGTCACAGCAAATGCATAGACTACATGAGGCTGAGCCACACATGAAAGCTCTTTCCACCCACAGACTAGTGGAGCCCACGGACATGCCCAATAATAACAATGACGACGAAAATAGCCACCACGTGCATGCACATGCTAAGTAGTTTGCATGCTTTATTTGCTTTAATTCATACCGCAAATCTTTCAGGTAGGTATTCTTGTTCCCATTTTATAGATGTAGAAACTGAGAGTTGAAGAGGCTGAATAATTTCCCAAGCACACCCTCACCCACCTACCCACATGCACCAAGAGGCAGAGCCAGGATTCAAACCTAGGCTTGACTGTGTGTGTGTGGACTTCTGCCTTGTGCTACACTACCTGAAGCAAAATTCTAAGAGCTGTTGTTTCCTGGGAAAACCCATCTGGGAAGTCCTCAAATCTATTTTGCCAGGAGCAAAGGCCACCACTCCACACCTAAGACTAGTGGGAACAGTCCTCAGGCAACAGAGCGACCAGGGCAGTTGGAGAGGGTGTTGATGCCCCTGTCCCATAGGGAAAAGTCCATTTCTCTTTCCAAACAGCCTGATGGGACCAACTATTTAGGGAGACCGTGCCTCCTCCCACACTCAGCTCCCCAGCCTGCGCCAGAGCCCTGCCATCGGAGGGAAGGCCTGCCTGGCCTACCCCTTCCCCGCTCCAGGCTCCGGGAGGTTTCTGTGCTGCCCCGGGGCGGAAGTCGGGATCTGGCCAGCAGCCCTGGGGGCACACCACCCTGGGCCCCCTGTCTCTCAGAGAACAGAGTGGGACGCACGCCCAGTCCTCTGCTCCCACGATGTCCCCCCACAGGGGCTCTCAGTGCCTGGGTTTGAGGGTCCTGTGTGCTGAGGCAGCCCTGTCCCCCAATCCCCTACAAAAGCGAGAATCAGCTGCTAAAGGCTTAGACAGAAAGAACTGTCTGTCTATACTAACATTTTCCTCCCAGAAACCAAAATGAATCCCAGGGAGACAGCACTAGCCTGGGACTCCACAGCCCTGGCTTCCAGCTCTGGCTTTATCTCGTGACCTTAGGCCAGAGCCGTAACCTCCGTGGTCTAGGCTTTCCTTCCGCGTGGGTGGGAATCATTGCATACCGGCATCATCACAGTGGGTGTCCAGCGAGCCCTTACTCTGCGCCGGGCGCTGCACCCCCACATTTACCCTCACAGTGCCCTTTGCAATGGGCACATGTTCATTCCCGTTTTCAGACGGGGAAGCTGTGGGCGAGGCTGGTTAGGGGACAAGCTCAAGGCCACTCAGTTAGCAGACCAGAGGCAGACCTGGCTCTCAGTACCATGTCTGTTTTTCCACGCTCTTAACCACTACAACATACAGAGCCATTTTACAAAGATCAAGGACAGATGTAAGAGTGTTTTGAAAGCAAAAAATCAAAGAGGGGGGTTTGCATAAAATAAATGTAAATCACAACACCCTGGACACAACTCAAAAACATTCCACTTCCCTTAAGAACATTCTGTGGACATTATTCACAGAATCAGAGACCTCCAAGATGGAAAAGACCCTCAATAAGTAATTTTTTTCTTCCTCCCTTTTCTTCTGGCAGGAATAACATAACTAACCAAACTATACAGGTGAGCGCAGAGAGGTCAAGCAAAGGTTAACCGGCTTGGGCCCTCAGCTGGTAGGTGAGGAGGAGACAGAAGCCCAGCCTCCTGGCTCTGAGGGGAGGGTACAGTGATGATAAAAGGCCCCTTTCAGCGTCAATGTGGAGCCCCTTCAACTGGAATGGAAACATTTTAATATAATATCTGAGGGCATCTTTTCTAACCTTAAAAACAGGTTTGATAAATGAACGGTGCAGGGAAAACTGGATGTCCATGTGTAGAAACAGGAGCCTCATCTCTCGCCATATACAAAAATCAAATTGAAAATGGATTAAAGACTTAAATCTAAGACCTGAAACTATGACACTACTAAAAGAAACATTGGGGAAACCCTTTAGGACATTGGTCTGGGCAAGGACTTCTTGAGTAATCTTCTCAAAGCACAGGCAACCAAAGCAAATTGGACAAATGGGATCACATGAAGCTCAAAAGCTTCTGCACAGCAACAGAAACAATCAACAAAGTTAAGAGACAACCCACAGAATGGGAGAAAATATTTGCAAACTACCCGTCTGACGAGGGATTAATAAATAGAATATATAAGGAGCTCCAACAACTCGATGGGGAAAAAAAAATCAAATAATCTGATTAAAAAATGGGCAAAAGATCTGAACAGACATATCTCAAAAGAAGACATACAAATGGCCAACAGGTATATGAAAAAATGTTCAACATCATTAGTCATCAGAAAAATACAAATTAAAACTGCAGTGAGTATCATCTCACCCCAGTTAAAATGGCTTTTATCAAAAAGACAGGCAATAATGAATGCTGGCAAGGATGTGGAGAAAGGGGAACCATAGTACACTGTTGGTGGAAATGTAAATTAGTGCAACCACTATGAAGAACAGAATGGAGGCGCTTCAAAAAACTAAAAATAGAACTATCATATGACCTAGCAATCCCACGGCTGGGTATTTATCTGAAGGCTGGGAATTCAGTGTATCACAAAGGTACCTGCACTCCCATGTTTACTGCAGCACTATTTACAGTAGCCAGGATACAGAATGAACCTAAGTGTCCACAACGGATGACTGGATAAAGAAATTGTGGTATACATACACAATGGAATATTATACAGCCACAAAAGGAATGAAATCCTGCCATTTGCAATAACATGGATGGAACTAGAGAACATTATGTTAAGTGAAATAATCCAAGCACAGAAAGATAAATCTCGCATGTGTGAGAGCTAAATATTAAAAACAATTGATCTCATGGAGACACACGACAGAATGACAGTTACCAGAGGCTGGGGAGGGTAGTGGGGGGGGAGCAGGGCACAGAGTGGGGGTGGCTAATGTGTGTAAAAATGTAGTTAGATAGAATGAACAATATTTGGGAGCACAACAAAGTGACTGTAATCAACAATAAGTTGGGGTATACTTTAAAATAACTAAAAGAGTGGAATTAGAATGTTCTTAACACAAAGAAATGTTAAATGCTTGAGGTGATGGATACCCCGATTACCCTAATTTGATAATTCACGTTGTATGCCTGTATCAAAACAACACATGTACACTATAACGATATACAACTATTATATACCTATAATTAAAAATTAAAAAAACCCCAACAGGTTTGATTTCACTATAAAGCTGGTCAATATTCAGTTCTAAATGTAGTTGGGCCTCCCCTCCTCCCCTCTAAGCTCCGTGTTAGGCAGAGTTCCTAGTTACAGACAACAGAACTGGTTAGTTCTGCCAGGAAAGGGAATAACACAGAAGGACACTGGGCAGATGAAAAGGCTCTCTGGGAGGGCTGCAGATGTACAGGCCAGGCAGCCAGGAACAATGGCCGAAACACACCTAGGGCCTGCAGAACAAAGCCCTGTCTTCCCTCAGTAGCCTGCAAGGAGCCCAGCCTGCCTCCCGCAGAGCCTGCCCTCCTGCTCCCTCATGCTCTCCCAGACACTCCCAGCTGGGCCTGTGAACTCGCTGTCCCTCTGCCTGGAACCTGGACTTCCACAGCGCCGGCTCCCAGGCGTCACCGGTTCCGGCTGGAGCGCCCTCCTCAGACAGCCTTCCTGCGCCGGCCTGGTACTCCCCCCTCCCTGCTCTCCTCTTCCCTCCTCCACTGCTCCCTGACACTGTGTCATACATGGGCTGTCTCCCTCACTAGGAGCTAAGCTCCACGAGGGCAGGCACTGGGGTTGTTTTGTTCCTTGCTGTCAGGCCAGAACCCAGAGCAAGACCTGGTATATTCTAGGTGCTTAACTATTTCCTGAACATTCCATGAGGGAATGACGAAAGGATGAATGCAAAACCTCAGTACAAATAAAACCCTCAAGTTCTCCTGCCTGCTCTGGAGGATCAGGAGTGACAGGAGTCAACCTGTGCTGTGGCTGCAGCTCTGCTGTCACCTTGCCTGGCTCTGCATCAGCCTTGCACTCCCACTTTGGAGGAAAGACTTGCCCAGGGGCCTGCAGCTCCAAAACTCCTCTGACAGTCTCAGCAGCTCGTGGACACTGCCTGGGCTGTTGCTGTGCAGACCATGGAGGCCTCGCCGGGCTCCTGCCTCTGCTTTCCTGGAGCCTCAGAAAGACTGGGAAGTGACTTACCCAAAGTCCCCTTTCACCCCATAACCAATCAAGCCCAGAGAGTGATGCTGACAAGCAAACACAGTGTGTGTAGACTCACAGGGTCACACAAGGTCAGGGCTGGGTAGAGCCTTTGTCACACACAGGCCGACCTGTGTCTGCAGATAAGGCAGGCCAGTGCATGGGCAAGCGTGCACGTGGACTCTGGAGTCTGGCAGACACAACCGCCACCAGCTGTGTGACCTTGGAGAATTATTTGAAAAGACATTTGAAAAGCACTGCTTTTCTCAGGTGTAAAATGGAAATAAAAGTTCCTATTTAAAACAGTGAACTGTCCCTCTTTCAAAAGTCTTTACAGTCGTCCCTTGGCATCCGCAAGGAATGAGTTTCAGGACCACCCCACAGACGCCAGCCTCCACGACGCTCAAGTCCCTGATATCAAATGGTGTGGCGCAGTCAGCCTTCCGCGCCTGCGGGTCCACACGCAGAACCCGCCGGGACGGAGGGCCCGCTGTACCTCCTACTCTTTACGGTATCAAAGTCAAACTCCTTAACTCGATAGTCAAACTCCCACCACCACCAAAATCTGGTCAACAAACCTACCCAGTACAGTCCCTCTAGACTCCCCCAAATAACTTTCCACGCAGGCCCGGATGCTCCTCCTCCTTCTCACACCTGCGTCCCTGGAACCTTCTTTTCTCGCATCTGAATTTCCTACAACCCAACAGTACAGCTCTGTGAGTTCCAGCAGGTCTCACAAAGTCTTCCCTGACTTGGGCTTTTCTGGGCACTCACAACTGGGCGCTGGATGGTGTGTAAGTGCTTTGCATTACCAACAAGCAGGAACAAAGTTTCGACTCCCCATCTGGGACATAACATCCTTGGGGCAACTGTACCTTCTCTTACACTGTCTCCCCACCAGGCATTAAAAAATGCACACAAATTCCTGGCGACTGACTCACTGGAAATTATAAGTTAGAATTTGGTAAAAATGTCCCCCATGCTCCATTTCCCAAAAAGAGGAGAAGAAGGATACAGAAATTAAATCAGAGATGAACTGAAGTCCCACTCCCATCTCTGCATTCTTGGTCTGTGTCGGGAAAGAAAATTCATCTCTGTCTCCATCCTAGGCTTGACGAGTACAGGAACCCACTTAAAACAATGTGTAGAAAAAAAAAATCATACCAATTAGTCTCACTTAAAGATTTCAGGAAGGAAAACACAGTTAAACTGAAAACTGTTAACTGGTGTTTAAAAAAAAAAAAAAAAAAAACAGCCCGGAAATGGTTTTAGGACTGTGTCTATCAAAGTCCCTTAGGGGCTGATCCGTCCTTCAACACGCTCCCCATAGCACCCGCTTTCACTAACACTCAGCAGCCCAACACCAGAACTTTGTTAGTCAGAGGCACAGTGGAACTGGACACAGAGGTACACAGCTATGAATCACATCCCCCAGACAGCAAGCGATGGCCGCAGCAAGCACTGCTGGCCAGCCCTGTGGCCACATAGGTGGGCCGTGGGGAAGCTGATCCCACCGCAGACAGCAGCCTGCACCCCCAGCTTCTCCCTCTGCCTCCTTCCTCTGTCCAGTCCATGCCTCCACTCCCCCTGCCCATGTGCCAAATCCACCTGGAAAAAAGTCCCTGTACAACCCTCCACCCAAACCAATTCCACATTCTTTCAGGAAAGACCTCAGGACCAGGACTTTTATTTCTTGCTTATTTTTTTTTTAAACAAGAGTATTAAAAGACAGAATTTAAAACACTCAACTGATGTGGAGAAGAATTAGATCATAATACTTTTTGATTTTTGATCTCAATATTTTAGTTAATCCTTTGAAAGCAATTCTATTCTACATCTATACAAGCAAAGAAATCATCCCTTTAAATTTCAAACATCCTAAACCTAGTTCTCTTCCTCCTCTAGATTTTTTTTAAATTTCAAAATATTAAGGGGGCACAAGTGTTTTTGTTACATGGATGAACTGTATAATGCTCAAGTCAGGGCTTTTAGTGTGCCTGTCACCGGAATAGTGTTCATTGTAGTGGACAGGTAAGTTTTTATCTCTCATCTCCTTCCCGCCCTCCCCCCTTCTTGGTTTCCAATGTCCTTAACATCTCTTTGTGCCTGTGTGTACCCCTTGTTTAGCTCCCACCTATTAGTGAGAACATGGAGTTGTTTTTCCATTCCTGAGATACTTCACTTAGGATGATGGTTTCTAGTCCCATCCAAGTTGCTGCAGATGACATTATTTCATTCCTTTTTATGGCTGAGTAGTACTCCTTGGTATATATATTCCACATTTTCTTTATCCACTCATGAATTGATGTGTACTTAGGTTGATTAAATATCTTTGCAATTGTGAATTGGGCCGCAATAAATGTTTGAGTGCAAGTGTCTTTTTTATAAAATGACTTCTTTTCCTTTGGGTAGATACCCGGTAGTGGGATTCCTTGATCTAATGATAGGTCTACTTTTAGCTCTTTAAGGAATCTCCATACTGTTTTCCATAGAGGTTGTACTAATTTGCAGTCCCACCAACAGTATATAAGCGTTCCTTTTTCATTGTATATGTTGGGTTTTACATCTGTTGGGTTTTACTATTTATTTATTTACTTGTTTATTTATTTGTTTTTTGAGACAGAGTCTTGCTCTGTTGCCATGGTATCACCCTAGCTCACAGCAACCTCAAACTTCTCAAGTGATCCTCCTGCCTCAGCCTCCTGAGTAGCTGAGGCTGCAGGTGTGTGCCACCACGCCGGGCAAATTTTTTTCTATTTTTAGTTATCCAGCTAATTTCTTTCTATTTTTAGTAGAGATGGGCTATTGCTCTTACTGAGGGTGGTCTCAAACTCCTGACCTCAAGCAATCCTCCTGCCCCGGCCTCCCAGAGTGCTAGGATTACAGGCGTGAGCCACTTCACCCGGCCTTGACTTTTTAATAATGGCCTTTCTGACAGGGGTAAGGTGGTATCTCACTGTGGTTTTAATTTGCATTTCCCTGATGATTAGTGGTGTTGAGCATTTTTTCATATGTTTGTTGGCCATTTGTTGTCTATCTTCTTTTGAAAAAACTTTGTTGTTCATGTCTTTTTGTTGTCTATCTTCTTTTGAAAAAACTTTGTTGTTCATGTCTTTTGTCCACTTTTTGATGGGCTTGTTTGTTTTTATGTTGCTGATTTGTTTTAGTTCTTTATAGATTCTGGAGATTAGTCCTTTGTTGGACGTACAGTTTGTAAGTATTTTCTCCCATTCTGTTGGTTATCTGTTTACTCTGTTGATTATTTCCATTGCTGTGTAGAAGTTTTTAATTTAACTAAGTCCTATTTACTTATTTTTATTGTTGCTATTTGCCCTTGCAGCCCTCCCCTAGATGTTTAAAAACAGTACTTGCCTATAAGGCAGAGTCACAAAACACGATCACAGTACACACAAACTCCTGCACCCAACAATGTTCACAGAAGCATTATTCACAATAGCCAACACCTGGAAACAACCCAAATGTCTGTCAAATGGTGAATGAACAGACAAGATGTGGGATGTCCACACAATGGAATACTGTTTGACAAAAAAAGGAATGAAGTACTGACACATGATACAATATAGATGCACCTTGAAAACATTATGCCAAGTGAAAGAAGCTAGTCACCGAAGTCCACATGTCATGTGACTCTATTTATATGATATCCACAATAGGCAAATATATAGAGACAGAGAGTAGGTTGGTAGTTGCCAGGGGCTGGGAGAGACGGGGAATGGGGGAGTGATAACCTAGGGGTGCAGAGATCCCTTTTGGGATAATGAAAATGTTCTAAAATTGGTTCTGGTGACTATACTAAAAACCACTGAATAGTACATTTTAAATGGGTAGACCGCATAGTATAAGAATTATATCTCAATAAAGCTGTTATAAAAAGGAAATATGAAAAAGGGAAAAAATACCACACAATCACAAGTTAGTGGCTACAGGGACAGTTGTTGAAGTCTACCAGTTTGAAATGCCCACAGTTAGTGTGTCCTTGAGGCTGTCTGTCCTGAGTGACCAGAGAAGAAGTGCCCCAAAGCAGTCTTCGGGAAGATGCTTCTGGTACAAAAGACAGCTTTGCTTTCAACGACCACAATTTAACTATTTAGAATGTTCAGACTCTCTCACTTAAAATATGAGAGACCTGATTACAAAATAATTGATTTTGATAACAGTTTAGACTTAGGTTGAGGAACTTTCTCTTTTGCATCAGTTATCAGAACTAGGCTAAGACACTGTCATGTTCAGAGAGCTTATTATTCATCGGTGCGTTTCTTCAAACATGTCACTGAACCTTGTGGGTATGGAGGAAGACTTCTAAAGTTTTTAAATTAAATTTTTCCAATTTATGGAAGTTACATGTCCTTCAAATGAACAATAAAACAATTTTGCATTAACTGGTAAAATTTTAATGATGCACATAAGGCAACTATTAATAGTAATAAGGGAAATTTTACCAGTATGTGCCAATAGTTCAAGTTAAATGAAACAGATAAGAAAAACAGTATTATGTAAAATTAGGATAGTAAATTTAAATATGGAGGTTGTTTGGGGATTATAATTTTGTTTCTCATTAATTTCACTTTATTCCTTTTCCAGGTCACTACAAGACAAATGTGATTCATCTTGTACCTAGAAGTGACTGGCCTCACTTTCCGGTAAGAGGCAAGAGGGACAGAGACGTTGGGGGACCACCCTGGTTTGTCTGTAAGTCTTAGCTTCTGTAGAAGTCCTTAATCTCTGGGGCTTGATTTCTGTGTTTGTAACAAAGGAGTAATATCCCCTGTCCAGGGTTTTGTGAGGACTGAAGGAGATGTAAGGTCTGTAGCTCAGTGTCTCGTGCGTAGCAGGGACTCACAGGTTGGGGTGAAGGATAAGGGATCATCAAGTTCCCTTCACAGAATACTTGGGACACTAAGGGAAGATGTCACAGAATCCCTGTCAGGCAGGGCCCTGAAGGGGCTGCAGCTAAGGGAGAGATATCAACAAACCTAGCAGCGTTGAAATTCACTAGAAGGCCAACAAGTGGTATAGTAGCCCTTGGCATAGAGGGCAGAAGGTACCCTTGTTCCCAAATATGAAAAATTATTTTCTACTGAGCACAAAGCTAAGAAATGGGGTTGAAACAGAACACAAACAGTCTCCATTCAACTGCTCAGACTGCAGCACAACTAAGATCTTGGGGTAAACAAGTTAGCTGTGAAATAGGTGTGGGAGGAGAGGAGGATCAGAGGAAGAAGACCACCAAGGGGCTGCCAGGTCTGGGGGGATCTGCAGGGCCGGTGGTAGCTCTCTGGCAGTAGGTGAATAGTCTGCCTTGTGAGCAACTGGAGGAAGGACAACAGGGACGGTGCAAAGAGCACCCCACCCTGGTGGCTTACCACACACTTGCTGAACTGTTTTGGGTGGGTACCTCCTCCCTGGATGGCAAAGGGACAGGCCCCAGTGCAGACAGGAAGGAAGCCACACGTACAATGCAGAGGCTGCACTTGTCCCTCATCCCCTCTGAGACATTCTAGGAATAATTCTGGTTACACTGTTATTGTTTTTTGTTTTTGTAAACAAACTGAAAATCAAGAAACTACATCAAAATCGCACACATGTGATTTGCATCAATTCCTCTACTGAAAAACAAATGATCTAGAACAAATAAGAGGAAAAACAAACACTGTAGAACAGATAACTCCGGTCGAGCTCTGCACTCACCCGCGGCGGGGGGTGGCGGCCTGTCCCCAGCAGAAGGGACTCCATTTTCTCGTTTCTCTGCTGTCCAGCCTCAGGACCGCCCGCGGCTCAGGGAGGTCCAGGGCGTGCTGCCATCTGCAGGCAAGACAAGAAACAGCATAAGCAACAGCCCAGTCACCCTACCGAAGTCCCCTCCCATCCTCACGCAGCTGGAAGACCTGGGTCGAGCCCTGGTGTCAGAGCCAGGAACGCTCACCGGTGCCAGCGCCCGCGGCGCCCTCAGCCTGTGCTGGGGACCGTCACAGACAGCAGTCAGCGAGATCTCCACGACATCAAGGATTCAAGTACTTCTTACAGCAGCAGCAGCAGCAAACTGTCACACAGGCTGCTGCTGCCAGGCACTGCGCTCAAGGACGTAGGTTTGTTTACTCATTTAATTCTCACAGCAATTTTAGAAAGTCTCTGCCAATTTGCCTGATTATTGAATTAGGTCGAATAATTAAAATGAAGACCGAGATACTATCTCATTTCAAAGCGGGGTTAAACATGAAAACCGTGAGAGATACTCAGCATCCTGCAGACATTCGTTCCCCAGATATTTACCGAGTGTCTGTTATGGACCAGATGCTGCGCTGGGACCCGGGAAGAAGGCAGTGAACACAAAACACAAAGTCCCTGCTCTCGTGGAGCCTCCATTCTAGTGGAGGGGAAAGATGACAAATGCTGTGCCAAAGAAAAAGCAGGGATAGAGTGTGATGACAAAGCTGTTAATATTCACTCATTTCCAAGAACTTACTAACCATGTCATTTCTTGTCCACAACTGCCTGCCAGGCACTGTGCCAGGAATGCAATTGTGGGCAAGAAACAGACACGGTCCTGCCTGTAGAGAGCACTTATTCAAAGAAGAGGAACATTTGTTATTAGTCAAATAATCACCTAAATAAATGCAAAGATGGTAAATTGTATCAGTGTGATACCAGAATAGCACACAGACCCAATGAGAACATGTCAGGGAGGCCTGGCCTCGTCTGGGGTCGGGGCAAGGCCTGGGGTGAGCGTGGGGAGGAGCAGGCGGCCTGGTGCAAAGCACGCCACACACACAGGCTGGCTCGCAGACAGACGGCAGGGAGAGCAGAACCCGTGTGGGCTCCCCTGTGTGACACCCCCACCCACAAGAGGAATATGAGCCTTATCCTCTGAGAACTGGAGCACCACACAAGGGTAGGCAGAGGACTAATATGGTTGGGTGTGTGTTTTTAAAAGATTATGCTATGCTCCAAACCTTTCTTGCTTTGAAAAAAAAAATTATGCTATGCAGTAGGCTAACGGCCCCACCAAAGATGTGGACGTCTGAGTCGCTGGAGGCTGTGCATATGTTCCCTTATGTGACAAAGGGACACTGCAGAAGTGATAAAGTTAAGGGTCTTGAGACAGGGAGATTATCAAGGGGGGCCCAACGCTTGTGATCACAGGTGTTCTTGTAAGAGGAAGGCGCGGGGAGAGCTGACCACACAAGAGGAGTGTCAGAGTGATGCAGCAGGAGAAAGACTTGTCTTCGAAGATGGAGGGAGAGGCCACGAGCCAAGGAGTGCAGGTGGCCTCCTGAAGCTGGAAAAGGCAAAAAATGATTCCCTCTAGAGCCTCCAGAGGGAATGCGGCCCTGCCAAAAACTTGATTTTGGGACTTTGACCTACAGAACTGTAAAATAATAACTTTATATTGTTTTAAGCTACCAATCTTGTGGTAATTTGTTATATAGCATCAATAGGAGACTAGTATATACTGGCTTCTGTGAAAAAAATAGACTGGAAGTAAGGGAGGCAGGGACCAGTTGGAGGTGACTGCCATTGCCTAGGCAAGAGCCACGAGAGCTTGTACAACAGTGGTGGACATGGGGACGGAAAGGAATGGTGGAGCTGAAGGATCCCAGGAGGGGAGGAGTCCCAGACAAAGGTCTTGCTGCAATCTGGCAGGTGTTCCTGGAATGCCACAGCAGGGCTCTTTCAGGCTCAGGCCTTGGCTGGCTCACCCTGGCTAGTGCCCAGCACTCTCTGTGGAAGGGGGAAGCTCACACCAGGGCTGTAAGGCCGCTCCCAGCCAGACACAGCACTTACTCACTTAACTGCTGTTAATCAGAACGTGCCAACTTCATTCCCACAGGAGAGTTAGTTCGGGAGTCTTTAGGAACAAGCTCTAAGAAGTAACACCCAGGCAACGTTTGCTAGACAAAAGGTAGCAATTATTTCTGCCAATAAGCCTTGTAGTCAACTCATTTTTTTTTTTTTTTTTTGAGACACAGTCTCGCCCGGACTAGAGTGCCATGGCGTCAGCCTAGCTCACAGCAACCTCAAACTTCTGGGCTCAAGCGACCCTCTGGCCTCAGCCTCCCAAGTAGCTGGACTACAGGCGTGAGCCACCATGCCTGGCTAATTTTTTGTTTCTATTTTTAGTTGTCTAATTTTTTTTTCTATTTTTAGTAGAGATGGGGTTTCGTTCTTGCTCAGGCTGGTCACAAACTGAGCTCAAGCAATCCTCCCGCCTCAGCCTCCCGGAGTGCTAGGATTACAGACATGAGCCACTGCGCCTGGCCTGAACTCATTTTTTTTCTTTTTCCCTGAACAGAGTTTTTGTAATCCTGGAAAGAAGGCGTCCAAATTTAAATATACACGTCTCCAACCCAGGTGAAGGAGAACCAAAATTAAATTCAACATCTAAAAACTTCCCGGTCAGCAGAATAATGCAGAAATTAAAGGAAGAATAAACAAGAAACCAGGAGACCATCTCTTAGCACCTACCCCATTCCTACTGAATGATCCAGACCTACTTAAAAAGTGGGATCCTAATTTGGTCCTGCCTAAGGGGGCTGTTGAAAAGAAAAGCAATAAAAATGATTTAAGAGACTTTTAGAAAAATTATCTCTATGCTACTCCAAAGGTATAAATATACACCCAGCAAGACCAAGTACCTTGGATTGTACTGAGAGATGACAAGTAAGTTTTCAAAGTACTGTTCCCCTGTGGCTTTGCAGCAGGCCACAGGGACCTAACTGGATTCTAAGGGCATGAAAGGACCAGAAATGCCTGTAGATGGCAAAATATCAGGCAGTCCTGTTAGGGTAGGTGCAAGTTAATTAAAACATAGGTATATATTTTTTTTCTGGTAACAAAAGTTGACATATGTCTGTTATTGGAAAACACAAAAATCTCCTGTAGTCCCAACCATGAAGAAATATTTTCTTCTAGTCTTTTTTCCCATTATTTTGGTATTAAGATATATATATATATGTACACACACATATCTCACACACACTTTATTTGTAACAAAATTGGGACACTGTATATACTTTTCTTTTGCAACCAGTTTTGTTTTATCTAACAATATATAACTTTTTCATGTCATTAAATACACTTTTTAATATGTGGCAGTATTTCATCATATGAAGATATTAAAATCACTTACCCAATCCCTAACTGCTCGACAGCTGAATGGTTTCTAACTTTACGATAACATAAATGACATTGGGAGGAACATCTCCATGTACAAGAACATCTCCAGAGATAAATCTGTCAAT
Source organism: Eulemur rufifrons (assembly GCF_041146395.1). NCBI lineage: Eukaryota > Metazoa > Chordata > Mammalia > Primates > Lemuridae > Eulemur > Eulemur rufifrons. Next base: position 1,166,992 of record NC_090992.1, on the reverse strand, counting down.
AGCTCTAATTATTTCCTTAGGGTCCTATTTCCTACATCCATGCATTGCCATTACTATTTTGCCATAATTAAATACCATCAGAACTGTACTTAACATTTCTCTTTAAATTAACTCATTTCTACCCTCAAATAAATGTATTTGAAAAGCAAACCTTATTGACTACTGTAAGTACAAAAGCAGCACCGTATGTCATAAATGAGGGCAATCCTAAAAATAAATATGATTTATTGCAATCAAAATACCATGGTTGGCCGGGCGTGGTGGCTCACGCCTGTAATCCTAGCACTCTGGGAGGCCGAGGTGGGCGGATCGTTTGAGCTCAGGAGTTCGAGACCAGCCTGAGCAAGAGCGAGACCCCACCTCTACTAAAAATAGAAAGAAATTATATGGACAGCTAAAAATATATATATAGAAAAAATTAGCCGGGCATAGTGGCGCATGCCTGTAGTCCCAGCTACTCGGGAGGCTGAGACAGGAGGATCGCTTGAGCTCAGGAGTTTGAGGTTGCTGTGAGCTAGGCAGACGCCACGGCACTCACTCTAGCCTGGGCAACAGAGTGAGACTCTGTCTCAAAAAAAAAAAAAAAAAAAAAAAATACCATGGTTAAAATACACTTAAGAATGCTACCCCTTTGCTCATTTTGCTCATTCTTTTATATCAAATGGGAGATTAGGGAGGCTCAGAGAGACATATTGGCACTAAGCTGAGGTTTTTCCCCTTGCCTTGATCAGAATATCGAAATGGAATTGAGGAGGGAAATAACTCTCTCCCCGTGTGAGTCAGTGTTAGACAATGTGGCAAATGTGTCCCCACCTAGAATTACCCTGCACCACCTGAAATAACTTTGCATGGGAAACACACCTTAGGAGATATTCCTGGAAGCAGAATTGAGGTAAAAGGTATGGACACTTTAAAAAAGCATTTGAGGCCGGGCGCGGTGGCTCACGCCTGTAATCCTAGCACTCTGGGAGGCCGAGGCGGGTGGATCGCTCGAGGTCAGGAGTTCGAGACCAGCCTGAGCAAGAGTGAGACCCCGTCTCTACTAAAAATAGAAAGAAATTATATGGACAACTAAAATATATATATACAAAAAATTAGCCGGGCATGGTGGCGCATGCCTGTAGTCCCAGCTACTCGGGAGGCTGAGGCAGGAGGATCGCTTGAGCCCAGGAGTTTGAGGTTGCTGTGAGCTAGGCTGAAGCCACGGCACTCACTCTAGCCCGGGCAACAGAGTGAGACTCTGTCTCAAAAAAAAAAAAAAAAAAAAAAAAAAAAGCATTTGATAAACGCAGTCCAAACACTATCCAAGTTAGTTTTACTGTAAGAGTGCCTATTTTACATCACCCTCACAAATACTAAGTATTATAAACAAATATATTAAAATCGTTAAAACTTTTAATATTTTTAGTGTAAAATATTCAGCAGCTCAATTTTCAAAGGCTATTTTCATACTCCTCTAGCTACTCCCTAATCCTAGGGCAGGGCTATTATACATACCCTCAGTTAGTGGTAAGTTTACACAAACTCACATTGCACTTGGTTTAACCAAGTTAAAGTAAACTTAGTCAAACATGAGGAAGTGACCTTACCATTACAAGTATTTCAGAATGTCTTTGTGCCAGCAAAGGTCAAAAGAGGATCAGAATAGCATGGATTCCAAAGTATACTTTTGATAAACAAGAGACCCAGAGAAACATTACTCACAAAATACAATTCAGGCCGGGTGCGGTGGCTCACGCCTGTAATCCTAGCACTCTGGGAGGCCGAGGCGGGTGGATTGCTTGGGCTCAGTTCAAGACCAGCCTGAGCAAGAACGAAACCCCGTCTCTACTAAAAATAGAAACAAATTATCTGGACAACTAAAAATATATAGAAAAAAAAATTAGCCGGGCATAGTGGTGCATGCCTGTAGTCCCAGCTACTCGGGAGGCTGAGGCAGGAGGATCGCTTGAGCCCAGGAGTTTGAGGTTGCTGTGAGCTAGGCTGACGCCACGGCACTCTAGCCTGGGCAGCAAAGTGAGACTCTGTCTCAAAATAAAATAAAATAAAATAAAAAAGTACAATTCGGCCGGGCGCGGTGGCTCACGCCTGTAATCCTAGCACTCTGGGAGGCCGAGGTGGGCGGATCGTTTGAGCTCAGGAGTTCGAGACCAGCCTGAGCAAGAGCGAGACCCCATCTCTACTAAAAATAGAAAGAAATTATATGGACAGCTAAAAATATATATAGAAAAAATTAGCCGGGCATGGTGGTGCATGCCTGTAGTCCCAACTACTCGGGAGGCTGAGACAGGAGGATCCCTTGAGCTCAGGAGTTTGAGGTTGCTGTGAGCTAGGCTGACGCCACGGCACTCACTCTAGCCTGGGCAACAGAGTGAGACTCTGTCTCAAAAAAAAAAAAAAAAAAAAGTACAATTCACTACAAATTTTTGACAAGTCAATGAACACTCTAAAGGAAACATACATTTACTCTTTCCTATCCTGGTGCAATTACACAAATAAGTTATAGATTAATGCAATTGTTAAGATTTCTAAAATTGAAAAAAAATGTATTTTGAAACATGAAGAATTAATAAAAATTGGAAGCTTCCAGATTATTTAAATAACTCCTGGGCAGATACCTATGTGTGTGTGTGTGCCTGTGGGGGAAAGGTGGGAAGAAAAAAAATAAAAACATGCTCAAAAGTTTCTTATGTTTGGAAGGAGATTATAGATTCTGATTAATTTTTGCCACTGATAGGAAAATATCAGTTCTTATCCATGCTTAAGAACTAAATGATGGCCTCTTTTAAGATACAGAACTTCCAATTCACTAAATAAAAAGAAGGAAGGAAGACACGGAAAAAAGAGAACTTGATGACTCCAGAAAGTCACAAGAAAAAAAAAAAAAAAGAACTCATGATAAATATCTGGCAAAACAAGATAAGACCACATTTATCAGTGACCAAAATAAATTAAATCCCACTATTAAAAGACCAAGACTTTCAACCTAAATGTCCATGAATGGAAAATGGATAAATTATGGTACATATTCCATTTTAACGGATGTGTATGTGTGTGTGTACCACAAAAAGAGACCCGTGATGTACATAGTTTAGAAAGTCATAGAACAATGTTTGTACAAGCATAGGAAAGGGTCCAAAAAACACACCAATGTGGTGCCTACAGAGAATGGGTTTATAGCAGGCAAGAGTGGACTTTCCTGTCTCACTTTCTGAACATATACATTGTTTCAATCTATTATAAAAAGCATGTAACCAAAGAAACATGAAGAAATGAAAAAACAAATGTAAGGGCAGAATCACTGAACTAGAGGATATAGAGGACAAAAAAATAAATGTGGTTAACAAAACCCAAAGTATTTATTTGAAAATAGACAAAGCTCTAGAGAGATTGATCAAGAACTGACAGATTAAAAACAACAAGACTACAGAAAAAGGAGGAAATGACAAAAACAACAGACATTTTAAAACTTACAAAGTAATAATAATATACATTTGAAAATATAGATGAAATGAATACATTTCTAAAAAATAAAAATTGCCAAAATTGGCACAAAAATGACTGAAATGTGAATATCCAGTTAAGAAACAGGAAATGATTTTAAAACCTCTTCCCAGGAAGTCTCAGGCCCAGATTTCACAAGTGCATTCTACTACCTTCCAAGGAGCAATCTCTCTCTTAAATGAGCTGCTTCAGAAAACAGAAAAAAAGAGAAAACACTGCCTGACTTAAGGTTACTTAATTTTGAAACGTGGACTGCACAAATAAGGAAAAATACAGGCCAGTTTCACTAATAAACATGGGTGCTAAACTCCTAAATAAAATGTTATCTAATCAAATCCAAAGTGTATTAGAACCATCTCATGATAAAGTCATTCACCACATTAACGGGTTGTGGCAGAGGCTGCTACTGCTCAGCCATCTCCGTCCCCCTCCTCCTGCTCCACCTCCAGGCTGCCTTTCCCAGCCAGCTGACAACCAGGTGAGACCCATGAGACTCGTCCTCGCCAAGGGAACGTGAGCAGAAGTGAATCTAGTTTTCTGGTTCATGAAAACAGCAGGATTTTCTAAAAGCAATGAATACTCAACGTCACCCTCAGGTGGGACAGAGGCGGGGACCCCAGGTTTTAAAAATTGGGACCTTGGATCACCTTTTGTCAAATTCACATGGCTTTCTCAAAGTTAAGCTCATTCAAGTTTTGGTTCAGTAACGGGCCTTATGATCAGATCCACGCGGCTGATCAGGCCGAAGTCATCACCACTGAGACAGGAGGGAGTGGCGGGACGTTCTCGGCACTGGCAAACCAACCCGTTATCGCTGTAAGTCAGGAGCCTGCAGGTTTAGTCACTGTATTCTCAGCGTGCAGCCCCTGCACCCACCCGTCCCTGTCCTCACCACCTGCCCCTGGGTAACTTGCCTGCGTGTTTCCTCTCACCAGGGGGTGGGGAACACCCTGAGGGCAGGGCTGTCTCCACAGCCCGGGGTGGAGCCCCGTTTTCTCACACCGCAATGAGCTGGGTGCGCTTGGCCAAGGCCAAGGCCAGGCGGCGCTCGGCTTTCCCGCTTCTGCCGGCGAACGCCGTGGACAGACTTCGCGGTCGGGCACCTGTCCCTGCCCGTCTACGCCAGCCGCGGCGTTGGGGCCCCGCAGGGCGAGCCCCGACTTCCCCCGCGCAGCGCCGCGGCGAGGCGGCCCTGCCCGGCTGCCCTCCGTGCCCGCGGCCGGGGGAGGGGAGCTGCCAGCTCGCCGCGTCCGGGGACGCCGGGGAGGCAGCCCAGGGGCCCCCAGGTGCGCCCGGCCGAGGAAACTCGGGCACCACGTGACGCCGCGGCGGTGCCGAGCGGGGAAAACGGGTCTCGCGGGCACGAGGTGATCGCGGCTCCCCGCCGGGCTCGGGTCGCGCCCTCTGCTCGGCACCTTCCGTACGTCCCCCAACTCTGTTTCACCACAACCCAGGGGGGGTCGGTGTCCCACGAAAGGACACGTGCGCTCAGGTGACACGCCGCCGGCCCACCTCGACCCCGGGCTGCCAGAGCCTTGGCGCGCCTGTCCGAGGCCTCCCCGCGCGGCCTGGCGGGTCTCGGACCCTCCCCGCCCCGCCCGCCTGCACGGCCGCCGGCGTCCGGCCCGCCGGGTCGCAAGGAGGAGCCCGCGAGGCGCCCGCGAAGGGGACGCGCTTACCTCAGGGCCCGCGCTCCAGGCCGGTCGCCGCCACACCGAGCGCCCCTCGCCCCGGACGGCAGCCGCGCCGGTCCCGGCCACGGCCGCTTTCATTTTCCTCAACGGCGTCGGCCGCAAAGCGAAAGCGAAAACCCCCGGGAGGCGGGACCGGGGCCGGGCGCGGGGGCCTCGGGGCCGCTCGGGGCCGTCCGGCGGCGTTCGGCTGGAGCCGGCTCCACGGCGCGGCCGCGAGCGAGCCCGTCACGCGCTCCGGCCTCGGCGGGCCCCGGGCCGCGGCTCGGGCCGGACAGAAGGCCCGGCAGCCCCGCAGCAAGTGGAAAGGCGCCCGCTGCGGGCTCTACGGGGCCGGTTCTCCCAGCTGCCCTCGGCTGGCAGCGGGCCGGGGCCTGGCCGCTGGCGGTGCTCGGGGCTCTGGGCTGCCGCGGCGGGCGCTGGCCTGGGCCGCTGGGACGACCCGAGGGTCCCTTTGGAGAGGACTTGACCATGAGGTGCCAGCCACTTCCTCCGGGGTCAGCGGAGAAATCAGAAGTCAATGACATTGGTGAAAGGGGGGACCCTTCATCTGCTACAGCTGGACAGCAAGCCCAAGGGGTGGACTCCCTGGTCTGAGTGGCCCCCGTCACTAACAGGATTTAGAGATTCAAGGGTTCAAGCCCCAGCTGTCTCTGACTGACTCATCTGGGGCAAAATACATAACTGGTTAGCCTTAGTCTCTTCCCTGCAGGATGAGGATAGTAATCATACAGGATTTGGGGAATTAAATGATAAGAAAATACTTGATGTTTTCTGTCAGCCTCTAGGTGGGTTCCTTGAGGGCAGTGACCAAATCGTTGTTTATCTGGACACTGGACAGACATTCTCTGTTAGTTGATAAACTTGGAGGCGTCTCCATGATAATAAAAGTTTTCAAAGTTTGCACTGTTACCTTGCCCTCAGGAGGCCCGAGGAGGCCCCGCAGGCTTTGGTCGGCCCCGCAGTCATGCCAGGGGCCGGGTTTTGTCGGACTGCCACCCGGTGCGACCGAATTCCGCCACCTCCCTCCAGCACCACCGCCGAAATCTGAAAACACTTGTGCAGGCATTTCTACTCACTGGGTTTTGGAAAACACTGACAAAACTCCATACTCCAGTTTTCGTGTGTGTGTGTGTGTGTGCGTGTGTGTGTTTGTTTTTTATAAAGCCAACATAGAATGGTTTTTTGAGCAAACACAGAGCAGTCTGATAACTGGAACAAAAAACCAAAAGAAACGATTTCATCTGTCCAGAGTCACTTTGTTTGCCTGTTTGTACTCTGGGCACATTCCCTGTGAGAGGGAGGCCCTGGTGTGTGACTGACACAGGGGCTTTCTGTGTGTCCGTGTGACACTTCCCTCGAGAGGCGCAGGGATGTGGGCAGGCCAATGGTGACCCTGTGTCTGCCCCTTCAAAAGATGATGCTTTTGGTCTGTAGTATGAAGGGGAAAAAATCCAAGGTAAGCCTTGGAGCCTCTTCCTCGTCACAGGATAACAGATCACCCCATGAGAGCAGAGCAGAGCTAAGGATGCTCTGCGTAACGCTGTGCTCGGGAAAATGAGGGTCAGGCAGAGAGAGGAAGAGACACAAGAGAAAGCCAAGTCCGGTTGCCTGCTGTAGGTGTTACACACATGAACGGAAAGGGCCGGAGGGCAAAGGCTGGCCTGAAATCTTTCGTCTTGGTGATTTCCCAAGGTCTGGCTTTGGTCCTTGGCCTTGTGGGACCAAAACTTTCACCTGATTTTAAGTGTTCCAGAGCTGATTAGCACTGTTGTATAAAACGAGAATGCCGATTTACTGACTGCACGCGCTACGTGCTAGACCCTATAGTAAGCGCGTTACGTGCACTGCCTCACTTCATTCTCCCCGCAGTCACGGGTGCATTGTAATCTGTTTTTCACTTGGGGGAAAAGATGAAGGAAATCCCAACGTCCCACAGTGACTATACGTGTTAGTGGCAGGATTCAAATCAAGGCCAAGCGGCAAACATGTAGCTTAACCATTCCTGTCAGAAGCCAAACTGTCAGAACACTGGACTCCTGACTCTGCCCGATGAGGCATTCTCTTCTTGTAGTTGTGCAGTTTGGAGCCGAATAGTCAGAAAGTGGCTTGGTGAGCTTAAAATCACAATCAAAAGAGTCAGTTATCCGACTTAAATGTTTAATGATATCAGGGTTGGACAACGTGGTATGTCTTTCCATAACGCAGGTCAAAATCTGCTGGGAGGACTGTCACTCATCCCTGCTGGGCTGGCCGCCCCGTCTCCCTGGAATGGGGCTTCCTGGACATCGCCTGTCTGTGTCGAGGTTCGCTTTATCTATCGTGCTTTCCCCTCTTCTCAGATGGACACATTTTTAGATGCAGCAAGACCTTACTGAGTGACATTACAAGGCCTCCCTCTCACGGGGAATGTGCCCAAATTACAAACAGGCAAACCAAAGTGACTCTGGACAGATTAACTAATTTGGTTTTTTGTTCCAGTTACCAGACTGCTCTTATTTTTTCTTCATAGAGGCATTTTGTATCTTTGCTCTAATAGCTTGATTCATAATTTTACTTCTAAAGGACAACTTTCTATCCCAACTCTTAGGAGGCAACTCTGTTTTCCTTACTACCCCTCCTGACCTTCTAATCCTAGAACAAATGTTTGTGCAACAGCAAGTTCTGCAACAAGCACTTTATCCAGGCCTGCAATGATAGTCAGTGAAGACACAAAAGAAGCAAAAGTCCAAGTCCAAAGCCAGTCCTTGAGGACTTTACTATGGAAAGGGGCAGCGGAGGTGGCGGGGTGGCGATGATCACGTGACACGGCTGAAGAACAATATAAATGGCAGGAAAGGCCGGTGTAACCAGCTTCCAAATTAGACAGAGTTCACTGGGTAGGAAAGAAAAATACCTGGTATGTGATTCAAATAAAAATGGGGAAAAAAAATCAAATAACCCTTTAAAATACATCATTCAACAAATATTCTGTGGCACCTACAAAATATAGCCACCCTGCTAATTAGTACTGGGAATTCAATAATGAGCAAAACCAAATGTGGTTTCTGCCCTCAGGAAACACACTTTGGTGCGGTAACCAGACAATGAAATAGTCAAATACAGAATACCTACACGCTACAAAGTGCCTTCGATGCTGCGAGAGGGAATAATGGAGGTGGAACTCCTCTCACAGGCAAGCTGTGCTCTGGGCCTTCCTGTCGGCCGGCCGACACTTGCTCAGAACTACTCCGCAGTGCGAGGCTCTTCCTGCCTCATCCTCCCTGCTCCCCTTTCGCAGGTGTCAGATGGGCATGACCGTCTGAGTCTGCTTATTCCTGCTTCCTCTCCTTTTTAGCTTTCATAAGCATTTTTCCCCAATAAACTCTGGCACATTTAATTTTATCTTGGTGTCTGTTCCAGGAGGACCAAAACTAGCACAGTGATGCCTTTCATTGAGCTTGAGAACCTTGGAAGAAGCTCAAGTTCTGGCGGGTTCCAATTCTGCACATGCTGGGTGAGGTGTCAGGTGGGCAAGGAAACTCCGTGTCTACTTTCCCATGGATAATATGCTTATGCTCTGGCACTAAGCCGTCAACCACATCCTCCACGCTAGGGTGAGCTAGGGTCTGGTCTTGTTTTTAAAGTGCTTGTTCCACGGATAATCTCCAATCCTCAGTTTAGAACCCAATATTAGAACTGTTTCCCTCTGGAAAAATACAACCTACCAATAGCAAAAAATATCCTTTAAATTCCTTGAGGAGGACTCAAAAGTCAAAAAATCAAAAGGGAATGAGCAATTGTTCCTGAACAATCAAAGGCAAATAATTTTGCTTTGGGGGACCCTGATTTTCTAGGAAAAGAAAGTTGCCTTTTATGTGTGTTCTTCAAGGAAAGGACATACCTGCTTGGCAGCGGAGATGGAGATCTCTGTCATTCTGTGGTAGGAAGCAGCCAGCACTCCAGAAGGCCCTCTTGCTCTGGGTTCAGCCTCCCTGAGCAAGGTGCCCTGGAGAGAGCTGGGTGGCAAAGATGACCCTGTCATGGGGGCTCCGTCTCTGGCAGCCTGAGTGCGTCGTCTGTGCGAGGAAGGTCCACCATCGGCTCTCCCTACTGAAAAAGGCTTGAACACAAATCACGACTCCCACGTGAGCACCGGAACTCTGGCTCAATCACAGGTCAACCGCGACGTTTCCTTCCCCAACTGCCCACTCCGGACAGCCCGCAACCATCGCTGTGGGGGCAGACAGTCCGTTTACCTGCCTGGCTACCAGGCTGTGAAGCAGCCCCGTTACCTATTAGTCTGTCTGGACTAAAAAGAGAAAGAAAAGCAGCAGGTGTGGCCTTCGTGAAGCATGTTTTCCTGAGGGCTCTGTCCCTCACTAAGGGATGAATGAGTAAAAGGCATTTGTTAAAACATTTTTAAAAACTACCAAGTGTATGGTGAATGTACTACCCAAGTACCTTAGGGATAGAAGGCCTGTCCTTTCCCCGCAAAGGCAGTTACAGTTTCCCTCATGGAACCAGACAGAATGGGATAAGGACTAATTATCTGTAGGGAGGTCAGGAGGAGGAGGAGGAAGACCAGCAGCATTGTTATTGTCAACACAAACTTAGCACTGCTGAGCACTTTAAGTGCATCATCTGATTTAATCTTTACAGAAATCCAGTGAGGTAGGTAAGGAATTTTACAGATGAGGAAACTGAGTCTCAGAAAAGTTAAGTGAGTGACTTGCCCAGAGTTACAGAGCCAGTAAGTGGAGAAATCTCCTTCTGGACGACCCCATAGTCTGTCTGCTCTGGGCCTGTGCACTCACCCAGTAAGCTACAGTGCCTCCCAGGAAGAGGATGTGCTTGAGCTAAACCTTGAACACGGGTAGAACTGGGTAAGAGAGATGGAGGAGGACAATGTATGGATGCAGGCAGAAGAGGCAAGGAGAGATAGAAAGCTGAAAGTCTGTCATATTAGGAGTTGAGATGCATTAAAAATATGTGAGGGTTTGGGAAGGGGTTGGAGGAGTTTTAAAAAATACTGAAAAGTACACAGAAGAAAACAATTCGACCTTATAGTCAGAGTTAACTACTGTTCCCATCTTGTGTAAGTATCTTTTAACTAAAAGTCACTTTGAAACAAGCTTATTTTAAGGAATACGGGGGGGGGGGGGGCGCGGACAAAAAAAAAAAAACAAAAAACTAAGGAATACAAACACTGTAGAAAGTACAACAATGAATGTTTTAAAAGCTCTCCCAAATCTTACCATCCCCAAATTATTATTAGCATTAGGAAAATATTACTAGATACATCTCTCTTTGCATTTATACAGAGAGAAGAATGGATGGATAAATGAAAAATTATGTCTCAATGCAGTAGTCCCCCCTTATCCATAGAAGATACACCCCAAGACCCCCAGTGGGTGCCTGAAACCTCAGGTAGTACCAAACCCTAGACATATTATATTTTTTTCTTATACATCCATACTTATAACATTTAACATATCAATTAGGCATAGTAAGACATTAACAATAATAAAGCAGTAACAATATACTATAATAAAAGTTATGTGAATGTGGTCTCCCTCTCTCTCAATATCTTATTGTCCTGTACTCACCATGGTTGACCATGGGTAACCGAAACCGTGGAAAGCAAGTCCATGGATAAGGGGGAACAACTGTAGAGTTTTTATTTGCATTTCTTTTATTAGCAGTGAGGTACAGAATCTTCTCATATGTTCAGAAGTCATTTGTGCTTCAATTTCTGTGTACTGTTCATATCTGTGTACTGATTGTATCTCTCGCCCAGTTTTCTATGGGGCTATTGATTTATCTCATTTATTTGCACAAAATCTCTTTGTAGTAGGTAAGCTCTTTGTTATATGAGTTGCAAATGGATTCATTTATTAATTTACTGGATTTTATGTATAAATAGTTTCTTTCAAAAAAGATTCATGAGCACTTTATTCCTGGAGCTTAATATTTAAGAATGTTTGTTTATTGCCCTTGTACAATTCTTTTTAAAAATTAGTTATTGTAGTAGAATACAGATAAAATTTACCAATTTAACCATTTTTAGGTGTATAATTCAGTGGCATTAAGTACATTCACATTGTTGTACAGCCATCACCACCATCTACCCTGGAATTTTTTTCATCATACCAAACTGAAACTCTGTACCCATTAAATAATAACGCCCCATCACCTCTCCCTCTCAGCCCCTGGTAACCACTATTCTACCTTCTGCCTGTTAGTTTGACTATTCTAGATACCACATCTATGTGGAATCATACAATATTTGTCGTTTTGTGTCTGGCTTATTTCACTTAGCATAATGTTTTCAAGGTTCATGTTGTAACATGTATCAGAATTTCATTCCTTTTTAAGGTGAATATTCCATTGTACGTGTTTAATATTTTGTTTATCCATCCATTGATAGACACTTGGGTGCTCCTACCTTTTGGAATATTTGGAATAATGCTGCTACGAACTTACGTGTACAAGTATCGACTTGAGTATTTGCTTTTAATTCTTGTACCCAGAAGTGGAATTGCTGGATCACATGTTAATCCTATTTTTAACTTCTGAGGAACTACCATACTGCTTTGCGTAGTGGTTGCCCCATTTACATTCCCACCAGCAATGTACAAGGGTTCCAGCTTCTCCACGTCCTCACCAACACTTGTTATTTTCTGTTTAATAGTAGCTATCCTACTGGGTATGAAGTGGTATCTTATTGTGGTTTTGATTTGCATTTCCCTAGTGATTAGTGATGTTGAGGATCTTTCCGTGTGCTGACTGGCCATTTGTATATTTTCTTTGAAGAAATGTCTACTCAAGGCTCTGGCATATTTTTTAATTGGATGTTTGTTTTTTGGTTGCAGAGTTATAGGAGTTCTTTATGTATTCTGGATATTAACCCCTTACCAGATATATGATTTGCAAATATTTTCTCCCATGACATGGGTTGCCTTTTCACTCTGTTCATTGTTTTCTTTTCTTTTCTTTTTTTTTTTTTTTTTGAGACAGAGTCTCGCTCTGTTACCTGGGCTAGAGTGAGTGCCGTGGCGTCAGCCTAACTCACAGCAACCTCAAACTCCTGGGCTCAAGCAATCCTCCTGCCTCAGCCTCCCAAGTAGCTGGGACTACAGGCATGTGCCACCACGCCTGGCTAATTTTTTGTATATATAGTTTTAGTTGTCCAGCTAATTTCTATTTTTTTTTTTTTTTTTTTTTTTTTTTTTAGAGAGACAGGGTCTTGCTCTTGCTCAGGCTGGTCTCGAATTCCTGATCTCAAGCAATCCTCCCGCCTCGGCCTCTCAGAGTGCCAGGATTACTGGTCTCAGCCACCTCGCCTGGCCAACTGGTTTTATCATTAACCTGTGTCAGATATTGTCAAATGATGTTAATGTAGCATATTATATTGATTCTTGTACATTGAAGCACCTTTGCATTCCTGGGATAAATCCCACTTAGCTAAAATATATAATCCTCTTAACATGCTACTGGATTCGGTTGGCTAGTATTTTATTGAGCACATCTGGGTTCATAAGGGATATTAAAGTTTCTTTTCCTTTTGATGTTTCTGCCTGGCTTTGGTCTCAGGGTAAAACTGGCCTCATAGAATGAATGAGTTAGGAAGTGTTCTTTCTTACTCTGTCTTTTAGAAGAATTTGAGAAGTTTGGCATTAATTCTTTAAATGCCTGGTAGAATTCACCACTGAAGCCATCTGGTACTAGGCTTCTCTTTGCTAGGAGATTTTTGATTCAAACTTTGTTCTTGTTATAAGCTTATTCAGATTTTCTTTCCTTTTTTTTTTTTTTTTTGACATACAGTCTTGCTCTGTCACCTGGGCTAGAGTACAGTGGTGTCATAGCGCCCAGCAACCTCAAATTCCTGGGTTCAAGTGATCCTATTGTCTCAGCCTCAGGAGTATCTGGGACTATAGGTGCCTACCATCATGCCCAGCTAATTTTTCTATTTTTTGTAGAGACGGGTCATGCTCTTCCTCAGGCTGGTCTCGAACTCTTGGCCTCAACCAATCCTCCCACCTCAAAGTCCCAAAGTGCTAGGATTACAGGTGTGAGCCACCACGCCCAGCCTGTTCTAATCCTTATTATCTCCTTCCTTCTTGCTTTGGGTTTAGTTTGCTCTTACTTTTTAAGTTTCTTAAGATAGAAGTTTAGATTCTTAACTTATTGATCTTTTTCTAAAATGTAGATGTTTATAGCTATAAATTTCCCTCTGAGCACAGCTTTTGCTGAATCCCCTAAATTTTGGTATGTTGTGTTTTCATTTTTAATCTCAAAGTATTTTATAATTTCCCTTGTCTTTTCTTCTTTGACCCATTGGTTGTTAAAGACTGTGTTGTTTAATTTCCACATACTTGTGAATTTTCCAGATTTCCTTTTGTTGTTGATTTCTAGCTTTATTCCATTGTGGTCAGAGAAAATACTTTGTATGATTTCAATATTTTTAAATTTAGTGAGGCTTGTTTTATAGCCTAACGTGGTCTAACTTGGAGAATGTTCCATGTACACTTGAGAAGAATATGTATTCTGGCATTGCGTGGGTATCTTTATAAGTCTGTTAGGTCTAGCTGGTTTATAGTGTTTTCAAGCTTTCTATTTCCTTGCTGATCTTCAAGCATTCTATCCATTATTGAAAGTGAGGTGTTGAAATCTGCTATTATTACTAAATTGTGTATTTTTCCCTTCAATTTTGTCAGTCTTTGTTTCATGCATTTTCAGGCTCTGTTGGTTTGTTAGGTGTATATATGTTTATAATTGTTATATCTTCTTGATGGATTAACCCTTTCATAATAATATAATGACCTTTGTCTGTTGTAACAAGTTTTATGTTACATAAAGTCTATTTATATGATATTAGTATAGACATTCAAACTCTTTTGGTTATTATCTGCATGGAATATCTTTTCCCATCTTTTTATTTTCAACCTATTTTTGTCTTTGAATCTAACTCAAATTCTTGTAGACATCATAATAGTTGGATTATGTTTTTTTATCTATTCTGCCAATCTCTGCCTTTTAATTGAAGAAGTTGCATTCATATTTAATATAATTACCGATAAGGGTTTACTTCTCCTAGTTTGCTACTTGTTTTCTGTCTTTTATCTCTTTTATTCCTTAATTCCTCCATTACTGCTTTCTTTTGTGTTAAATACATATTTTCTAAGTATCATTTTAAATCTGTATCAATTTTTTACTACATATTTTTTATTTATTTTCTTAATGGTTGCCCTGGAGATTATAATTCATATATTAATTTATAACAATCTGGTGTAGATTAGTACCAAGTCAATTTCAACAATATACAAAAACTTTGCTCCTATTTATCTCCACCCCCTTTTATTGTCGTCACAAATTACATCTTGATACATTGTATGCTCATTAACCTCAATTTCTAATTATTACTTTATGCAGTTGTTTTTTAAATTATATAGGAAATAGAATTAAGAAAATACATTAATACTGTCTTTATAATCACTTAGGTAGATACCTTTACCCATGTTCATTATTCCTTCCTGTGGATTCAAGTTACTGGCTAGTGTCATTTCAGCCTGGAGTTTCCTTTAGCATTTCTCACTGGGCAGCCCCCACTTCTTTCAGGGTCATCCCCATTCTCCACTTGCTCCACGTCATCCATGTGCGCTCTAGAGTAGTTTCCAAAATTCTTTGAAGAGGGAAATAAATAGAGGCCTTTAACCAGTCTGCTGTTTGCCAGATTTGGGAGTACTAGGGAGATTGTTCCAGATGTTGATGACTTTTTAGTATGGTTCGAGAGATTGGGGGCAGGGTTAAAATCTTCATTTCCTCCCCTTTCATCAATTTTTGATGTGCATTATGTTGCACTGCTTTCTTGTTTGGTTAGTTTTGGTCAAAAAAATTTGTAGATTTTTGCTTTTTTTTGTGCTCATTTTTTTGGTATGGGGGAAGGTAATTCTATGAGGACATTTGGAATTTTCAGAACTATTTTGTTCATAATCAAAAGTGCATGAGCATTAAATGTTTCAAATCTCTTCAGCAGACTAGCCACGTGAAATGCTGATACCACTGCATACATTTAGCAGTCTATCCTTGAGGTACAGAGCACGTTCCTACCCCTCCTCTACACATGCATGAGAAGTTTTTTGTGAGACTTCTTCTGGGGTAAAGAGTCAGTCAGCACCTGTAATCCCAGCACTTTGGGAGGCCAAGGTGGGAGGGTTGCTTGAGGCCAGGAGTTCAAGACCAGCCTGGGCAACATGGTGAGAACCCGTCTCTACAAAAACAAATAAATAAATAAAGGGAAAAAACAGTCGGTGCCTGGCTGCTGCACCCTGGCTGGCCCAGCAAAGAAGTGATGTCACAGGGTCTCTCAGCATCTTCTTACAAAACTCTGTCCCTGAGATCAGGCCCCTTTCTCCAGGGGGTGAGACTTTCAGGCATGGGTCTGCCTGAGAGCTCCAAGAAGACATATGAGTTCTGCTGAGAAACCTCTAACTCTGTTGTCCTGGGCATCCTTTGTCAATCTCATGGGATTTTTTTATGAGGATTAAAGGAGAAAATAGATGTATTTTCCTGAAGTGCTTTTATAGCAATAGCACACAACATAAGGTGTTGCTAATATTTTGCATCAAGCCTCTATCAGCCTAAAAGCCCTTTAGGAAAAGCAATCAGTAGACAAACACCTAGAAGAAAGTTTAGTTCTGCCACTTTCTACCTGGCAGAGAACAGAGTCCTCTGCCCACCTCATTCACCATCCCTTAGGCCAGCTAGTAAGCAGAATAATTCTCGTTGGCAAACAGCAGCCCTTCTGGAATCCACGAAGAGTGTTGAGGGAACCCTGATGGAGATAGGAACTAGCTGCCAAGAGGAAAAGATGATTGGGTGAATCCTTGCCTTTACTTTGATCTGTGACAGAGAACTTTGAAAAAAAAATCTGAGTTGTTTCTCCAGCTCCTTTTCTTTGCCCTTCCTATTTCTGTGGGTCCGCTGGTTTCCAGTTATTACAGCTAATAAGTGAGCACCTCATCACTCACCACCTCTGCCCCTGTGACTACAGTCTGTACACGCCTCTCTCCCCGACGGGAGGGATTCCCGGTCTAGAACACTCCATCTTCCCAGGACTTGGCACTGAAGGAAATGAGGTGCACACACGTCCGGCAGACTCGGATGCAGGCCTGGATTTTCAGACCCTTGGCTCAGCCCTGGGAGCAGTGGCCTGGGCTACTGCCCCACCACAGGAAGAGCTCTAAGCATTCAGGTAATTATGGTTTTTGTCCTCAGAAGGCTACAAATGACTGGAATCAGCGGCAATGAGAATAAGAGAGAAAATGCAGAAACTGTTCATGCCTGTAATAGGAGAACGGGCAGGCCTGCAGTTCCGATTCTGGAGCCCCGGGGAAGTCAGCTAATCAGGAACTCAGCACAGAACCAGGCTGGAGGAGAGTGCAGAAGCCAGCCGTGTTCCAGATGTGCTGCCTTCCTTCCCACCTGAGTTTGAAGCCGCTTGTTTTGTTACACAGCATGCCCTTGAGTTGTCTGTCCAACGCTGGAGCTGTTCACTCAGGTCCATCCGCACTTTCCAGCCCCGAATGCCCCATGACAAATGGCATACAGAGGTCAGACACCTCTTGTGCACCACACCCAACCCCCAACCCCTCAGCCCCGCCATCGCTGCAGCCACCGCGGCAGTGACCAGTTCACATGGGCTCCAGCAACCCTCACTCCAGCCTGCGACATGTCACCTCTTGCTTTCTGCCCAGGGGACTGGACTAACGTATTTGCAACCTGGAAACGTGGGAAGCTGACACGTTTGGTGAGTGGGCACCAATAGAGAAATGCTTTCCCCCTTCCTTTTCTCCGTGGGGCTGATGGCTTTGAGATGCATTTCGTAAGCCGCCTCAGAAGTTCCTGCTGGAGGGAGCACTCCCGCCCTTGGCATTGACCAACCTGAGAATGCATCCTTGTACCTGGTCTCCCTCCTGCCTTATTCTTCTCCCCCCATCCTTCACTCTTGCTCCCTGGAATCTCATTTCCAAAGGAACCAACTACCTGCACAGGAGCGCTGCTTTCAGGGGACCCCAGGCCAAGACACTTGTGCGAGAGGCTGGCTCCGTCCATAGTCAATAACAGAGTGGAGATTTCCAGTACACAGGAATTAAACTGTAGCTTTAGGCTTTAATCCCAACCATTGCCAGGATTAGCTCGAACTGACAGAAAAGTCAGGCGATGGTGTGCACAAGGTCACCAACTTCTGGAAATAAAGATGGTAGGAGTTGCTATTATTTAGAAAATCATTTTACTTATTAAAACTTTGTCATTTTCCAAGGCACAGTAGTAGCTTTCACAAAAATATGGTTGGTTTCGTTTTCTTTTTACCAACTGGAGCACACGCTTTAGCAGTACCATGGTAACACGATCAGCAAAGAGAAGGCAACTCCTGAACACAAAACGTCTCCCCATAGTGTGACGTGGCTGCAGTGAGCAGCTCTGAGAGACTGTGAACACAATTTAAATTTCTTTATAATTTTTTCCCCCTGATTAGGCATCACAAAAGGAATACACGCAGTGACATTATTTTTGGCACTCAAAGAAGTGCCAGAGGACAAAACTGGAAAGGCCTTACACCGGTGACAACTGCAGACCATTGCCAGAGTGATTTTGGGTAAAAAAAAAAAAAGACACAGTCCAGGCGCAGTGGCTCATGCCTGTAATCCCAGTACCTTGGGAGGCCGAGGTGGGAGGATTACTTGAGGCCAGGAGTTCGAGACCAGCCTGGGAAACACAGTAAGATCTCATCTTCACAAAAAATAAAAATAAAAAAAATTAGCCAGGCATGGTGGCGCATGCCTGTAGTCCCAGCTACTCGGGAGGCTGAGGCAGGAGGATCGCTTGAGGCCAGGAGTTTGAGGCTGCAGTGAGCTGTGATGATGCCACCACTGCACTCCAGCCTGAGCAACAGAGTAAAACCCTGTCTCTTAAAAAAGAAAAACAAAAGAAAGAAAGAAAGAAAAAGACACAAACCAGGAGGCTAAGGAACCAGCCTTCCTCAAGTCTATTCCGAAGGGCAAATAACTTAAGGAGAAAAAGACATGACAACAACAAATAAAATAACAAAACAAAACCCATTACAGTCTTGAGAGGAAAGACAAAGTTGCTTGTCTCTCTTTCTCACTGATAAACTTCCTCCAAACCATAGCCAAGAAGCACAGCAGTGAGGAGGTCTGATTTACAGCAGCCCAGGCTTGGGTCAGATGGGAACAAATCCGCCCGGCGGCCACACTGGTGGCCAAGAGCTCACACATCAACGCACTTGCCCGTATTCTGCACCTGCTCACTGCCCCAGACCTGTGCTCTCCTGCCCTGGGCAGCCACAGTCCTAGTTAATGTCATTGGTAACTGAGGAAAGGTGAGAAATCAAACTTCCTGTGAACCTATTTCTTTTCCTCTAAAGGTCACCATTAGAAGGAAGGGTGTGGGGGGACTCAGACCTGCAGTATTGTTAGGGGTCTTTTCAAGTTATCTAAAATGAAAATGTAAATTTAGCAGATTCTTCTCATATTCTTCCCAATCCCACTGGTTCTAGTGAATAGCTAACTCCTCAGGAGGCGTCGGGTCCACCATCACACCGGTTAGGGCCGGGCTGAAGCTGTCTGCAGGCAGCCTGGCGTCCCCAGAGGAAGGTGGTGCTCTCGGGCTCCACGCGGCCTTGCGTCCGGCGGCCACCCACCAGCGAGCCAGACACAGGTAAGAGAAGGAACAGCAGAGACCTTTGTCACTGAAGGGCTCAGTGTCTGCACAGCTGTTTGGGACGAGACACCGTCTTTCCTCTTACGTTCCTCGCCTACCGGAAGCTGCGTTAGAAGCCCGTGCTTTTAAGGATTACGGGGCTTTCTTCGCCATCTCTTAGCATCCTCGTGTGACCTGGAGTCTGCTTGTATTTTATTCTATAAAAACAGGCAAAACAAATGTTAGTAACAAATCTTAAAAAGATGCCTGCCAGTCTCAAATAAACAACCAAGAACTGAGGATGTCTCCACTGGGGGAAAAAACATCACACAGCAGATTCTGAAATATTCCTCCCTGCCCCGGCGTCATCCAGAGCTGCTGTCGCCATGGAGACGTGCGCGGCGGCAGGTCCACACGGGATCGGGTCAGAGAGCACAGGCTGTGTGCGCCTTGCTATTCACAACCCTCTGATGGCCAAACTAGTCCACGGCACTCGTGAGTCTGCGGGAGGCTCTACCACGAGGGGTCCTGAGACCTGGCCAGGCCCATGCCCAGGGCGTCACCGCCGTGAAGAAGAGGCCGTCTTACCCTTTGACCCTTAGCATCTGGTCGATGGTGTCTGGGAGTGGGGTGCCGAAGCTCTCCGGGAGAAACAGGGTGAGGATGGCGGTCAGGATGGTCAGGCTTCCCATCAGGATGTAGGGCAGGAAGCGGTCATAGGCCCCTGCGGCGAAGCAGACAGAGCCCAGCCCAGGCTGCGGTTAGACCTGGTCTCTCTCTCCGTCCCTTATGCTCCCGGGACTCCATAAGGGTCACCGTCCTTCTCAGCCTCAGCACCGCCCACAGGCTGAGACGCCAGACTGGAATCTGGCTTCAGAACCGAGAGCCGGCGGGGGGGCCCGGAGGTCCAGCAGTGCCCTGAGGGGCAGGACAGGAGCCGAGACACGAGGATCACTCCTATGTCCCAATGTTGGGTTTCCAAGGAACTCAAAGTACTGGGCCAGGGACAGGAATAACTCTGCCACCTCTGTAGATGTGTCACAGCCCGTTTGATTTGCCTGCAGGCTAGACAGGCTGCTTGTCAGATCTGTTTGCTGTGTCCACAAAGCTCTCTGGGTACTCGGGGCAGGCGCCACCCTCCACAGAGCCGTCCCGGCTGGGGACGTGCAGGGGACGGCAGTGCCGTGAGGATGTGGTTTGGGAAGAACCAACGGGGGCCCTGCTAGACAAAACGGCACGAGGCAGATCTTCACGCAACGTGAGCCCGCTGCATGGTGCTCCAGTGGGAACGATCCCCACCGTCATCCCCCTGGATGGACAGCTCTCCCCTCCTGTTCCTTTTAAACGCTGATTCCAAGAAATTTCTCCAACTAAACACCCTGGCTCCCTAAGCTGCTGTGTAGTTTCTGAGGGTGAAGGACCGGGTCTCTGGTGGAAGGCCTGGGACGGCCGAAACAGAAACAAAACCTTCTAATTTTCTCATCGATGTCTGGCTAGTGTATCGGTTGTTTTCCATCTGAAAGAGACTGTCTCCCCGACAGCGCACTCGGGGAAGAACCTGCCCAGCTACAGGTCCCGCACGATGGCTGCGCGTGCCTGTTTTCTTACGAACATGCTATCTCCACGCACACGAAAGCCCCCCCACGGCCCCCGCGTGCCCCTGCCCACGGCTCTCACCAAGGTACACGAAGTAGGGAGACAGGATGCTGCCCAGGCGCGACGCTGTGGAGCTGACGCCCACGCCCATGTTTCTGACCACCGTGGGGTACAGCTCGGCCGTGTACACGTAGACCATGGAAAAGGCAGCCGTGACGCCGAACTTGCCCACCATCACCAGGCCCGTAGCCAGATAATACAAGTCTGGAGAGCAAAGGAAAGAAGGCAGGAGTGGGCACCAACCCGGGCACGCTGCCACTCAGAGATCCATTTCTGTTTTGCCTGAGCAAACGTACTTCTCCCCAATCCTTTTTTGGCGGGGGGGTGGGGTGCGGGGGGTGAGTGCATATAACTTCCTGTCGTGGGACAGCCCCGCAGCCGAGACTTCCCCCCACGCTGAGGACTGACGGAGGCGGGGCCGCGGCTAGGTGAGGACTTCCCGCAGCCTGGAGACCACCAGAGCACGCTCCCCAGCCGCCCGCCCTGCTTTCCCGTCCAGACGTCATTCAAGACGTGTCCGCCCGGGAGTCAGCTGCCGCCCCAGACCCTCACAACACAGGCACCGTGGGATCAACTAATGGATTTTAGATGAGTGGAGAATCCACTTCTAACTCATTTCATGTTTTTCATACTACTCAGACCTCAGAGAGCTCAGAGCATCATCGGGACGATCCTCCCGTCTGTCCTTCTCCCTGTGACCGAGGGTCACTCTGAGCTCACTGTGACCCGGCTACGTCATTTCCGGCTTGTTCTGCCACACCCCCAGGGCTGTCCCTGTGCAGTGTGCCCCACCTGAGAGGCCCAAGACCACCAGAGGCTTCCAAATCCGTGGGCACACCGGGGGCTCTGGGCACAGTGCCAGGCGGAGGGGGCCACTGGCTGTGCTGTAAATTGTCAGAAGTGGCCCCTCCCATCCGTCTGTGCGACACCAAGACGGTTTTAGAAATAAGATCCTGCTCGTGGCCTGGGCGTCCCTCTCTCCTAACTAGCTCCCTCTTCCTCCTCAGACGGCCGGGTCGTTCCCGCTCAGGGTCACTGCCTTGCTGTCCTATTCCTGAACGTTCTCCTAGACTTTTCCATGGTTTTCTCTGTCACTTCATGTATGTTTCCGCTGAACTGCTCCTGTCTAGGCACTTTGTCTGTGACGACTTCATGTAAACTAGCTCCCCACTGCCCTTCGTTTTTATCCACAGAAGGTAGCGCAATCCGCACTATTTTAAGCATTTTATTTACTTGTTTGCTGTTGGTCTTCCCGACCAGGGAGCAAGCTCTGAGGGCCTGGGGCTCCGCTGGCTTCTCTCCCTCTGCACTGCGAGCACCAAGCGCGGTGCCTGCAGCGGGCACCGCACAGCTATTTGCTGAAGGAATAAATAAGACAGGGCAGGAAAAAAGGAACGGGGATGGCTCTTTCTTCCTCCTTATTCTGGAGTGGAAAACAAAGATGAACACAGTAACTTGGGTATGGAGTAAAATTCACCCACAGCCCCCGTGTTGCTTCTCCCGCACCCCGAAGCCCCGGCCATCCGGAGTGTTCTGGTCTCAAGAGGCACTTTCTCTCCATTCTTAGGCCAAGTAAGCATATGGGCACGGGAGCTGTGCCGGGCTAGATTCTGTTCTCTTCATTAAGTGGGGAAGACAGGCTGGCAGAGAATGAGTGACTCAGTGAGACCCAAGACCGCAGATGCACATGGTCCCTACCTGGGGGCACCAGCTGCACGAAGAGGAGGACACTGCCACCCAGGAACAGGGCGGTGGCCATGGAGTAGCGCCGGGGCAGGTGCCGCAGCAGCAGCCAGGCCAACACGTACGCTGGGACTTCAACCACTGCCGAAAGGAAGCAGTTCAGATAGACGTCCCCATGCAGGTTAGGAGTGTCGAGGGAAAGCCCAAAGTAGCCCACTGAGATGGTCATCCTGAAACAGAGCGCAGAAGAAACAAGCTGGAAACGCAGTATCCGCGTCTCCGCCAACCTAAACAGCGGCGACTATTTCAGTAAATCCCACTCCACTCTTCAAGCAGAGAACGGGAAGGCGGCAGCAGCTTTGACCGTGCGTCCTACTTCACAGAGCAAAGGGTACCCTCCTGGCCCACGCGGCGCAGTGTGACCTCCGCGCTGGGGACTGCCACAGCATCCCACGTAGCAAGTGTCGCAGCAGAAAAGCTTTTATAATTCAGACAGACTCACTTCACTGAAAAAACTCCTACCCGCCTTTTGGCTTCAGAAATCCTAAGCCAAAGCATTTACCGAAGCCTGCTTCCCTGCCCTGCGAACGCCCCCAAACCCAGCAACTGCGAAGGAGCCAGGGAATGCGTGAGGAGGCGGGCATCAAGTGACGTGTGGTAGGATTGGAGGGATGAGACAAAACAAGGGACAACATTTGGTCAAAGACTATCTGTGGCGCCCGGCCAGGCAGCGGCCGGTCAGAGGCAGCTGACACCAACCCCACATCCCCACGGAGAAGAGAGGGAACTCCCGGCACTGGGCCAGGCTGTCCCTTGTCCGCACACCTGCAGTGCCCCTGGCCTGGGCTGTCCCCAGTAGTCATTCTCTCGGCTGATGACCCACACTCTTTGGCAAACCGGATCTTTATGGATTAGAATGTTTTTGACTCATCGGCAGGTTGAAAATGCAGCTGGCATGACGAAGATAAAGAGTACGTACCGGAGTCCCTGGGAACCCCAGGGCAGGGGAGGAGTCTGGGTGAGCCGCAGCGGGTGACGCAGGGCAGCGGCACGTCTGTGGTGCAGGCTGCGAGCTGGCCCTGGCTTGGCGCAGACTCGGGGAGGGGGCACGGCCCTACGGGATCCTGGACCGCTCCTCGGCGATGGGCAACGCACAAAACCCCCAGTGCCCCACAGCTGGACGAGAGACCAAGTCTGCCCTCCTCACCTGCCTTATCACACTCGCCCGGCAGGCTCGGGGAGTCACCCACAGTCCCCAGGGTCTGGCCACTGAGCACACGCTACCTGGGTAACAGCTGTCTCTGGTAACTCACAGACCCTTCCCAACCCACTGCGAGACACCCTGTGAGAGGGACCCCGGCGAGGACAACTAGGCCGTGGCCTTGACTCCGAATGTCCCAGAAGGAGCATGTCCCACTTCCGGAAAGCACTTAGCGGCTTCTGCAGCCTAACGGACATGGTGTCTTCACTCAGATCCTTCTTTTTTTTTTTTTTTTTTTGACAGAGTCTCGCTCTGTTGCCCGGGCTAGAGTGCCGCGGCGTCAGCCTCGCTCACAGCAACCTCAAACTCCTGGGCTCAAGCGATCCTCCTGCCTCAGCCTCCCGGATAGCTGGGACTACAGGCATGCGCCACCATGCCCGGATAATTTTTTCTATATATTTTTAGTTGTCCAGATAATTTCTTTCTATTTTTAGTAGAGACGGGGGTCTCGCTCTTGCTCAGGCTGGGCTTGAACTCCTGAGCTCAAGCGATCCTCCCGCCTTGGCCTCCTAGAGTGCTAGGATGACAGGCCACTCAGATCCTTCTTAGCCGCTGTCTGTGACTGGGCAGGACGGGCTAAGGGACAGGAACAACTAAACAAGGACCCAAAGGGAATAAGGATTCACCTTGGGACATGGAGAGACCCCAGGAATCCCATATCTTCCCAGACAGCCTCCACCACAGTTTTCATTTCCTTTCCTGAGGTTCCGTCACATTAAGAACTGTGACATGCCATGTCCTCCATTCATCCCAAGACACACCCCTTTGACCTTCTGACCACACAGGCCTTCGGTCCTGCTCTGAGGCACGTCTGTAAGCGCGAGGCCCAGGGGCCACTTTCAGAGGCTCCGTCCAGAAGCCTCGGGCAGGTCTGACCTACGCACCACAGAATGATGGACATGATCGTGATGATCCGGATGTTCCGGGTCCGCAGCAGGTCCAGGATGCTGTGGGACGGCTGCTTCTTGGAGCTCAGGTCTTGTAACTGCGGGAACGAAACGATAAGCGTGCGGGAAGGAGGGAGGCCAGAGACTCGGCGCACACAACAAGTAACACACTGGAAACCCCGGTGTCTTAGCCGCCTGCACCTCAGAGCTGGGGGGTGTCATACGTTTCTTCCTTGAAAAGAATGGTGAGTGCAGTGGCTGCGTTTGGGCTGCCGAAAGCTTCCCTGGGCCTCGTCAATAACCAATCAGGGCGAACAAGAGCGAGAAGGAAAAGCAGGCGGCCGGTCCCCACTTTGGGCTCCCCAGGCACCGCTGGGCCCGTCCTGCCGGCGCGCCCGCCCGGTTCCAAGGCGGCCTCTGCACTTTCCTGCCCAGCCTGGCTCCCGCCTTCTGGGTCAGAGAGAGGAACTGGCTGTGGACTTTACTGATCTGATCTTTTTTTAAAAGTTAATGTTTTGAGTCCTTATACCAAGTAGTTACTGGTCCGCTTCCAGGGAGAAAATATTCAAATAGAAAAACAGGAAAATTGACCTGAGCTTCACCCACAGTGACTTCCTATGAAATTCGGCACAGCCAAGGCCGTTAATAAACCACACGTCCAAACACACTGATGTTGCTTTCTTAAGCAAACCGGCTTGGCACTGGCTATTCCCGAGTCAGCAGGTTCAACGCAAGGTCAACTTCGGACTTACAGGATCCCCTGCAATAGCCTCAATTCCCCGACGATGCCAGTGCGGCCCGTGGGATGACCCAAACTGACCCCTCACTCGAGAGCGTCCACCACCCGCCTGACCTTTGCACGGCAGCGCTGGCCTGCGAGCCCAGTGCCCGTCGTGGTGGGGCGGCCCCTTCCCTGGGAAGCCAGCAGGGCTGACCGTGGCCTCTCTCCCAAGCCCCGAGTGTCCCTAACATGCCGGCTGTGGCTGCTCCCACGGCCGGGGCCTGGTCTTCCCGTCAGGCCAGAGACACATCCTGGCACCACAGCAATGGCTCTGACAGCTGCGACCTCTCCTCACCGTCACAAGACGGAGGGAAACCGCTGCAGGGAGGGCCGGAGGAGAGGGAGCGGGAAGGAAGAGCCGGAGGAGAGGGGACGGGAAGGGAAAGCAGGAGGAGAGGGGACGGGAAGGGAAAGCAGGAGGAGAGGGGACGGGAAGGGAAAGCAGGAGGAGAGGGGACGGGAAGGGAAAGCAGGAGGAGAGGGAGCGGGAAGGGAAAGCAGGAGGAGAGGGAGCGGGAAGGCAGAGCAGGAGGAGAGGGAGCGGGAAGGCAGAGCAGGAGGAGAACGAGCTGGAAGGCAGAGCAGGAGGAGAGGGAGCGGGAAGGCAGAGCAGGAGGAGAGGGGACGGGAAGGCAGAGCAGGAGGAGAGGGAGTGGGAAGGGAAAGCAGGAGGAGAGGGAGCGGGAAGGAAGAGCAGGAGGAGAGGGAGCGGGAAGGCAGAGCAGGAGGAGAGGGAGCGGGAAGGGAAAGCAGGAGGAGAGGGAGCGGGAAGGCAGAGCAGGAGGAGAGGGAGCGGGAAGGAAGAGCAGGAGGAGAGGGAGCGGGAAGGCAGAGCAGGAGCGGGAACAGGCAGAGCAGGGTTGCAGGCAGAGCCAGGACAGGGCAGAGCTGAGGGTCCGGCAGGACCTGCTCCGAGATGACAGGGGACAGCTGGCCACGTGAGGGTGGGAAGGGACCGAACACCTCCGAGTCCATCTGTGCTGTACTTGTCACAGTCCGGACCGTCTTTCTAAGATGACAAACTACCTTAGGCAAAGAAACGATGACTTCCCGAAATGCTGACTTTCTGAAAGGCCTATGGCTCATAAAAGGTGCTTATTATTAAAAATAATGGTAAAACCTAAGATTGTTTAGAAAGGAAGTTAATAAAGCAGGAAAACCTAAAACCCATGGGAAAAGTGAAGAGTCGGGCAGTTGTAACCTATTCCTTGATGTCAGGATTGTACCAGGGCCTGCCGTGGGGGCAGCCGGGGGTCCCGCGGGGAGGGGGCTCGGCTCCCGTGAGCGGAGGGCAGGGCTGGGTGCCTCTGCCCTCAAACCGTGGCCCCCACGGCCCCCCCACCACTCCCACCTGGGCTTACCTCACTCGGGTCAAAGATGGTGGCGGGGGCGGCCGTGCCATTGACCTTCGCCGCTCTGCGGATGATCACCTCGGCCTCTTCAAATCGTCCCTGAGAGATGAGCCATCGCGGGGACTCAGGGATGAACCTGGAAGCACAGGAGCACCCCAGTGAGGCCCCCCCAGGAGCACCCCAGTGAGGCCCCCGCCCCGCAGCTGCGCACATACCGCACAACTGGAAGGAGAAACGAGGCTCAGAACCAGAGCTGGGTCTGTGGAATGTTTGGTGCCCACAGGCCAGAGGCAGAGAGATGGTCCACACTCAGCAACAACCCCAAGTGTGAGCTCTGTCGTGCACTGCAGGGCACAGAACCTGGAGGGCCCCGCACACCCTGACGGGGTCCCCACGCCGGCCACCTCTGTTTCCAAAGAGTGGGGGTGCCCCGGGCGGGCTCTGGGGAGTCAGGGGCAAGGCGGGCTCCTCAATCCAGCTTCTGCGATGTCTCGGGCCAGCCCAGACCCCACTCCACCCGCTCTCTGTCCCCGGCATCCACAGGAGCTTCTGCGCTGGCCTCTTGGCCTGCGTTCTCCTCACCCCACCCCGATCTACCCGACAGATTTGCCAGGCTCTCTGCCTAACACAGTGTGTTGTCAAAGCGCCCAAGTGCTTCCAGTCTTGGAGGATATTTTCTACCTCGCTGTGACCAGGTACCTCCCACCTGGTGGTGACGTGCTGCGTCCTCTCCCACTGTCCCCGAATGCTCTCTGCTCTACACGGGCCAGTGACCTCCCCTTCCCCACCTGCAAGGGCTGATTCCCACCTGGGCGCCTCTGCTGAGTTCCCTGTAGGTACAGAACGGCCTCTGTCTTGGAGGCACAGGTGGGGCCTGCCCCACCCCCCCCACCCCCCACCAAGCAGCCACCAAGGACCCTCACTGTGGGGCCCGCTCCCCCCCAGTGCCTGTGGCAGGAGCCTCAGCAACGCACAGCCAGAGCCTAGGCCGGCGCTGCCTTGCCCTAGGCTTGGGAACTTCCTGAGGCCACACTGGACCCCGTCTGCTCACAGCTCCTTTTTCTTCTCCCTGTACTTGCACCAACACAGCACTGGGCTGAGAACAAGTCTGCTGGTGTCCTGGGACTCTGTTTTGTTTTGGTTGTTTGGAGTGCAGAGACGACATTCTGAAACCACTTATAAATAATCTACACTTCCTGTCTCGGGCCGGGATCTGCGGGTTGCTGCTGCCCTCTAGCGCGGGCCAGGCAGATGCCACCCTGCGGGCGCCGCGGGGCCGGGGCCGCACTCACCACCAGAGCGCCACGCACAGCACCCCGGGCACCGTCAGCGCCAGCAGCAGCATCCGCCAGTCTCGGATGAAGTAAGCGAACAGCGGCAGCACCATGTAGCCGAACGCGTAGAATATGCAGACGCCCAGCGTGCAGAACACGATCCGGACGGACTTGCTGAGAATCTCGGTACCTGTTCAATACAGGGGAGGAGTCGAGTTAGCATTTTAATCTGGGTTATTTCCTTACTCATCTTCTGCGGTTATTTCCAACACACAGACAAGGAAACACCCAGCACTATCTCTGGGCTCCCAAGCCCCAGGGAGGGGAGGGGATTCTGAACCCAGACTGGTCTCACCCACTCCCGGGGCCCCTCACCACTGTGAGGGTGGTGAAAATCTCACCACGTCCCTGAGCCGTGTGCTGACGATGCCCAACGAGGCCTCCTTGAATCCTCACGTGAGGAAGGATTCACTAAAGGTGGAGTCATTACTAATGCCACCCATGCTGACTAATAGCCTTCAAGGAAGAAATATGCTCTTAAGTGTGAAAAGAAAAAAATAATCCTTTCAACAATACAACCCAAGGAACCCAGAGACCTTCCTAACTGGAGTCAGACTCCTCCAAGTAGTGACACTGGCAACCTTCAGTGACACACGGCTGGCAAAGGTCTGAGCCAAAGCCCTGCGGTGTGCCTTCTGAGTATTTGCTCTCATCTGTAGATACCACCAGCCGCAGCGCCCTGTAGACACAGCCGTCTCTTCCTGGGCGCCTGCCAGCTGGCCCTTCTCACTCCAGCCTCCGCTCTCCCAGCTACCCCAGTCCTGGGCAGCGCCAGGCCCTTTTTAAAACGGATGATCTCTGGGGACCCCCAGTGAAATGGCCATCAAAGTGCCACACTCTGGAGGCCAGAAAAGAGCTGGAAATCAGAAGTCAGGCTGTCACCCCGCTGGGGACCCAAGGCTGGTCAGCTGTCCAGCTCAGTTTCCCTGCCTGTAAACAGGGTTCGCCAGGACGCTGCGGCGGCTTTGCTGGAGACCAGCCTCCCTCGAGGGCCATCACAGCTGTCTCCGGAAGGGCAGGTGGTGGGACGATGGCGAGACGCAGGACTGAGCACTCAACTCCAACCCGACGGCCATACCCAGGACAAACGCGGCCACGTAGTTGGAGATCTGGCCCATGCCCACGAGGACAAACAGCACGATAAACATCTCAAAGCTCTGTGAGAAGACCTGCAGGAAGCTGAAGCCCGTCTGCATGCCCATGGTAGCAAACAGCACTTTCTTCCGACCAAACCTGGGGAGGGAAGGAGAGTGACAGGGAATCAGCTGGAAAAAGGCAGCGAGAAGGGGCTCCACCCAGAGGGGCCACCCCCAGATCCATTCGGGGAGGGGAGTGGACAGTGCCGCCAGGCGCCAGTCTTGTTCTCGCCAGGCCGTCACTCCCCATGACGAATGTGCGGTCCGGGCACGGGGTCACCGCAAAAGCAGTGCCACAATTATGCTTAAATCCAGACATTTATAATATTTTTAAAAAAGAATCGGGGCGGGTGCAGTGGCTCACACCTGTAAACCTAGCACTTTGGGAGGCCAAGGCACGGCCCACGGTTCTTCAGCAGATAAACTGTAAGGCAGAGGCCGGGCGCGGTGGCTCACGCCTGTAATCCTAGCACTCTGGGAGGCCGAGGTGGGCGGATCGTTTGAGCTCAGGAGTTCGAGACCAGCCTGAGCAAGAGCGAGACCCCATCTCTACTAAAAAAATCTATGTATATATTTGATGTCTTTTAGTCCACTTTATAGATTCTCCTTCCATCCCTTTCTCTGCCTTACAGTTTATTTATTTATTTATTTTTTTTTTGAGACAGAGTCTCACTCTGTTGCCCAGGCTAGAGTGAGTGCTGTGGCGTCAGCCTAGCTCACAGCAACCTCAAACTCCTGGGCTCAAGCAATCCTCCTGTCTCAGCCTCCCGAGCAGCTGGGACTACAGGCGTGCACCACCATGCCCGGCTAATTTTTTCTATATATATTTTTAGCTGTCCAGCTAATTTCTTTCCATTTTTTTTTTAGTAAAGATGGGGTCTCACTCTTGCTCAGGCTGGTCTCGAACTCCTGAGCTCAAACGATCCTCCCGCCTCAGCCTTCCAGAGTGCTGGGATTACAGGCGTGAGCCACAGCGCCCGGCCAGGACATCAGATATTTTAAGTGGGCGAGATTAAACTGTGCCAAGGATGTACATTTGGATGATAAAACTACAAACTTATAAGGAAGTGATTATTTTAAGAGTCAGCCTAGTGGCTACTTACAGGGGAAAAGGGAGGATGTCGTAATTGGGACGGGGCTCAGGGACAGGGCTACTTGGTGGACAGCAAAGTTCTATTGCATGGCCTGGTGGTGGTTATAAGGTTATTTCTCTGGAAGAATTCATGAAGCCACACACAATTGTTCTGTGTGGTTTTCTGTAGCTGTGATCATTTTAAAATAAAAATAAATACATCCGGTTTGTTTTGTTTTAAAGAGTGTCACACGCAGGAGGAAGACGTCAATCTCGTGGGAAGCAACAGACTCAGCTTGAATTTGGCCAAGCCTGGCTGACACCACCTTTGCTCAATGAATGTTTATTGAGCATCTATTATAGCAGGTACTGGAAAGATCTCTAAATAAAGATGCTATCTCTGCCCTCAAAGAGTTTACCATACAGTTTGTAAAGCAGACATGAATCACATTTTATTTATTTTTTAATTAAAAAAATGGTTTTTTTGAAGAGGGTCCTACTCTGTTGCCCAGGCTAGAGTGCAGTGGCACAATCAGAAGCTCACTGCAGCCTCAAACTCCTGGGCTAAAAAGATTCTCCTGCCTCAGCCTCCCCAGTAGCTGGGAGTACAGGCACCCACCACCCCACCTAATTTTTAAATTTTTTTGTAGAGATGGAGTCTCGCTATCCTGTCCTGGGTGGTCTTGAACTCCTGGCCTCCAGCAATCCTCCCAAAGTGCTGGGATTACAGGCGTGAGCCACCGTGCCTGGCTCGAATCACATTTGAATCAAACCACCACACTACTGAACATGCAACTGCACACTGAGCCAGGTCCACGAGGAACACGACGGAGGCAGCTTTCCCAACAGGGGTGAGGGTGGGGAATGGAGCAGTCAGGGAAGGTCATCAACGGGACACGGAGAGGAGGAAAACAGTTGTTAGCAATGAAGGATGAAAAGTCCAGGGACCAGGCTTCCAGGGATACTCAGGCAGTGGCGGAGATCAACATCAGCCCCGTGATGACACCTTTTATCGACCAATTTCTGGCAGGTGCGATGAAGGAAAGTCACAGGTACCGGGGTGGTGTAGACGAGGGACTCTAAGTCAGCTGTGTGGTCAGGAGGGGCGTGGGGTAGGGGAGGGAGGCTCAGACTTGGAGAAGAGACTCCCGCCGTGGCCGGAGGGGCACGACAGACAGGGCACCTTCTCCTACGAACACGGTTCTCCCCAGTTCTCCATCCCAGAGAAGGGCATTGTTATTGATCTGGTTATGCAGGCCCAGAACCTTCCTCCCTCTTCCCACATCCCGTCCATCAGCAAGCCCGGATTTCGCCCAGACCCTTCCTGTCCCTCTCCGCCACCCTCAGCCTAGGGACACGGCCATCCTACACGGACCACCGTGGTGGCCTCTTCATTGGTCTCCGCAGCCCCTTCTGCTTCCTTCAGTCGTTTCTCCAAAAGGTTTCAAACCATCTTTTAAAAAATACAAATCTGCTTGTCACACTCTCACTTTAAAAAGCCCTCAATGGGGTCTGAGAATTACGTTTTGAGAACCGCCGAGTTAGATTACCAGCATCAGTAAGAAAAAAAAAAAAAAGAAAAGAAAAAATAATAAAAAGCCCTCAGTAGCTCCCGCTGCTCTTGGCTGCAGTGCAGACTCATAACGGTGAACGCGAAGCCCTGCCCGGCCCTCTGCTCCTGCCCCTGCGACTCACTGCCCCCGTCCACCGCGCTCTCCGCTCTCCGCCACGGTGGACCTTTCCCGTCCGCCTGCCCTCCAGTCTGGGCTTCAGCACGTGCTGTTCTCCCTGCCGGGACGCTCTTCCCTCTCCCACCCCTTTAGCTCGCTGATTTCTACCCTCAGCGTCCGCTTCACCTTGTCGGGGTGTCTGCCCTGACCCCCCTGCTAGACGCTCCCTTCTCACCCTGCGCCTCTCCGCATCACTCAACACAACCGAGGGTGAGGACCAGCTCCTCAGCCAGCTGCTCCCTCCGTCCACCCCGCGAGAACGCACGTTCCCGGAGAGCAAGGACCTGGAATGGGAGTCCACACAAAACCAACTGGGTCCAAATCCTAACTCTGCCCCTTGCCAGCGGGGTCGCCCTGGGAAAGCCACTTGGGCATGTGATTTAACCCCGTCCATTTCACTTTCCCCATCTGAAAAATGGGAATTAGTTCCTACTTCACAGGGTTGAGGATTAAATTATGTTTTTTAAAAATCGACATAGTACTTATAACAGCATCTGGTGCATGTTAGGTGCTACGTATTTGTTAAATAAATATAAATCATCCATGCTGGTTACTAGGTTAACGATCTGCAGAAGTGAAGGCTTTTCCTGCAAAGAGGCAGGTGTCTCGGCTCAGCTAGAATCGTCGATCTGTGGTCTTGGTCCACGGAACTCCTTAATGCTCACTGGCAACTGCGGGGTTTCTTTTCTTTTTTAAAAACATCACTAGATGACACTCTGGGAAAGACAAATCTAGTGAGAAACGCACATATTTAAATGTCTCACGAGGACAGCCTTCTCAGACACTAATCCAGAGACGCGAACACGGATCGCCGGGCGGGGCCGTGGGCAGAACCGCTTTGCTCCTGCAGCCGCAGAACGTCCTCACCCCGAACGTCTCCACTGGAGGCCTCCGTCGGCCGGGGGACGCTGGGCCTGCCCCTGCCGAGTGACCCACGGCCTCCGCGGCTGTCCCCACAGGCGCCAGTGTGGCCCGGGACGTGCTGACGGCCTATTTGACAGGCCTAGAAGCTGCAGAGTCGGGAGACACGATATAACGAACCCTCCTGAGAACTTCGTGACAGCTACAGACCTTTCCCCAAAACACGCTCCCACACAGTCTCTAACGTTTCGTGCATGACAACACAGGTCTGGGGGTTCCTTAGGCCATGAATGGTGCTTGAGCTGAGAGCTCTGGAATCACACAATCCCCTGCTGATGAGAAACGGGTGGAAACGGCCGCAGGCAGAGCCTTACCTGTCCGAGAGCTGCCCCGAGACGAAGGAGCCCACCAGCACTCCCACGAAGAACATGGAGATCGTGAGCGGGGCCTTCCAGTCGTCCTCGCACACCAGGTTCCACTGTAGGAGGAGCAAAGGGCTGCATCACTCACTTCTTCTAAAAAGATTTTTAAATTTAAGGCTTCCTAGACAATGAAACCGGAATGTCCTGCTTCCCCGCTTGGTCTCGGTGTGTGAGCTCGTCCAGGCAGGTGGTGCCTCACCGGGCAGTCAGGCAGAGAGCAGGCTCCGTCCCCACCCTGTTGTCACAGCTCTGTGGGCCTCACTGTCTCGCTTCCACTTTGAGGCGGGGACACAGGCAGGGGCAAGTGTGCTGCCCACACGCCGACCCAGGAGAAGGCAGGGCCGCTGGTGCTCGCTCCCAGAATCCTGAGCAGAGCCCAGGGCTGTGGAGGAGGCAGGTGCCCTCGCTCGGTGGGGCTCGGGCCATCGCGGCACAGGAGTGGTTCTGGAGCAGGGCTCTGGGGTCAAGGCCTCCAGCAGGGGACAGGCCAGAGGGCCCAGGCTGCACCGTCTGGACCTGTTCCCTCCGCTCTGCTCGGGCTCCCACTCTAGCCCAGCGACCCCTGGATCCTTCTTGTGACATTTAGAGCTGGAACCCCTGATGCTGCACGCCAGTAACACTAGGCCCAATTGTAGCCGGAAGCTCTGAGCTGGGACTTAGGAAACTGGGTTTTGGCTTCTACTCTAAACGGTTGTCCAGCTTCAGACAAGCGCTTCCCACCAATATCGTGCCTTAATTTCTCCATTTGTAAAACAGGGACTGGGGCAGGGAAGAGGCCGCACTGCTTGGGTTTCCAGCACTCAGCGTGTGGTTCCATCTGCAGTTACCGTGGACAGGAAGAGAGTCTGCCGGGGAGGGGCCATGGGAAGCAGCCAGACACTCAGACAAGAGGCTGCCCCAGCCCCAGACCGGCCCGAAAGAAGGAAACAAGCCAAAACAAGAAACTTGGTGGTTCCCAGAAAAACGTTTCCGAGAACAGAGAGATGGCACTAAGTAACAACCTTTGCAGGCTTCTCACATGAACAGCCACCCCTGGGAACTCGGAGCCTTGGCGCCGGGCTGCTGGCCTGCCCTGCACGGAGCCCGCTGGCGCCCGAGTAACGAGCAGGGCCAGGGAGAGCGAGCGGCTCCCTGGGACAAAGCAGCGACACAGGGAAAGGCAAGTCTGCTTCTCTGCCCTGCTGGCAAGGGTGTGCACACAGCCTCCGGGCACCCTCGGAGGGGTCGGAGGGCAGCCCTCGGGCTGGACACAGAGAGCCCTGCGGCCAGGCGTGCTGCCGCTCTCCGCGTGGGACGGGCACCTGCACGGGCTGAGCGGGCCGGTGACCTCCAGCCCTGCCCAGCAGTCGCGAGTGTCGGAGCATCACAGACGGAGCGCTCGGCTGCCGAGGCCCCAGGTGGCCGCACCAGGCACCCCCTCTCCGGGAGGGGGTGAGTGCTCCTGGGGCAGAGGCCATCTGCAGGCGGCTGTCAGAGCCGGGGGTGCGGGCGGGGGGAACAAAGCTGAGGGAGTCGGTGATGGGGTATGGCCTCTGCTGTCAGGCTGAGCGTCAGGGGCCAGATTACAGCTGTGGCCACTCTTGAGGACGACGGGACCTATTTCCCAGCTAGCATGTATTACTTTTGTAGCAAAAAAGGTGAAAAAAAATAAACAAAGGGTCAGTAGCCGTTTCTCTATAGGTCTGTCATGAGGACTGGGGACCACCAGGGATGGGCTAGGCCGGAGACCCAGTGAGTTCTGTGGTTGCAGGGGACAGGGTGACCACAGTGCTCACCTTGCGAGAGGCACCAGAGCGTCCCTTGGGGCCCCTCAGCCCCACCCTCCCCACTTGGTGCAGCCTGTCCTTAGTCTAGGCAAGCGTGTGCCCCCTTGGATGAACCGTGTCCTCCACCCACCACCCACAGTCCTTGACAACTCTCAGGGCCTGGCGCTGGGCCCTCCAAAAGCGAACGTGTGTTAACACTTGTTTTCCACCGGCCTCAGCGGGGCTGTGAGTCGGGTCAGGAAACGTGACAGGTCTCAAACACGAACACAGGGCAGGCACCGATCGGTCCCACCCAGCAGTCCAGCCACCCGCCTGCCGGCCACCAGGTGGACTGCACGGGCTCCAGGCACGGCCTGAGCCCTCCTTAGAAGGGGTGGGATGAGAAGCCCACGGAGTCCAGGCTAAGGACCCTCTGCCTGACGTGCTCACAGAGGAATCAGAGCCACAGCAACCTGAGAGTGGGGTGTTTCCACACTGAGATCCGGGCTCCCCGGCTGAGACTAAAGCAGCTGCAGCTTAGTGATTGACACCTCCGCTCGGCACACGGGATGGGCTGCACCAGCCGATGACAACAGGCATCAATGTCAGAAGTGAACGTGTGGGGTTAAGGCTCAGGTCACAGGTCGAGTGTCGTTACCTCTCAGCGGGGTGAGCTGTGAAAGTGTTACAGTCTGAGTTTTGCACCGAAAAATCATTAATCTGCCATTCTGCTTCTGTAAAACCTGCTTGCTCCTGCTTGCTACCCCAACACATAAATTCCTAAGTGACTACAACACCCATGTTCTGCGTAAGATGATTACAGCCCCCACGTTTTGTGTGAAGCTATTATGACACTCATGTTTTGCATGAACAAGATATGGCTCAGAGTCCAAACTGCCCAGATCCTGTTACACCAAGGATAAGACAATGATATAATGCTCACTCAAGGCTTTCTGTACACTTGCTTGCTCTGCCTTAGTAATCGTCCACCCACAAACTTACAATATAAAAACTTTCTGTCTCAAAGGCTCACGGCTGCTCTCTGTGCTGCCTTTGGGCAAAGCAGAGAGTAGTCACTGGCCAGCTAATAAAGACTCCTGATTTGGCTCAATTCGGTCTTTAGGTGGTCATTTCTCGCATCTCAGACCCTAACAGAAGCAGGTCCCACCTGAGAAATACCTGGGAGCGACTCTGGCAAGAGGCCTGCACTCGGTTCCGATCAGAAACGTGCCTCTCAGGTGGTGATGGCTTCACAGGTGCACAGACATACGTGCCAAGCGCTTCAAACTGCATACTTCAGATACATGCAGGTTTTATGCAGCTTGTGTCTTAGTAAAGCTGTTAAACTTTTTTAAAAGAGGGAGAATTGTGCGTCTTGTACCTCATACATAATTAGCACTGCATTTCGGTTATGGGAAGTAGAGAGACAAGATGGCTCCCTGGGACTAAATGTTCTCACCTGTGAATAGGCTGGAAGGGAAAAGAAATAGGTCTGTGCCCATAAGGCAGAAGTTCTCCCCCGAGATGCACCTGGCCTGACCACGCCAACGCTCCAACGCACTGGCAGATACCGCGTGTTGCGCAGCCGTGTGTTCCTACACACAGTTCCTCCTGCCGCCTGCTACAATTAACGGGGAATCCTTGCCTCACGGTTGTCAGTGCAAAGAAAAGAGGTACTTGCTGTCACATCCCCTACAATGCCTGCAGTGCCCTGTACAGAGGAGGGGCTCAGGAGCTGTTTGGTACCCGGGTGAGTGATTAACGGATAAATATAAAGGTTGTCAACCTTCGACATCATAGTATCCTTTGGGCTTGGCCCTTGCCTGGCGGCCCAAAGTCTCGATGAACTCTAAACTTCAATCTCTAGAATACATTTATTTTCTTTGTTCCCTGACCCCTTGCTTTGTGTCAACCGTCAGAACTCTGACCCAGGGTGACAGTTCTCAGCCAGCTAGAGAGGGGCTCAATCTGACTGCTCATAGCCAGATGTGTCTACTATGATTTGTCACGTACAGGGGCCTGCAGGGCCCAGCCAGTGGCTTCTCTGACTTTCCGTAAGACGCAAAGGCAGGGATGAGGGTCCGCGCTTCCCAAGTGAGAGAAGTTAGCAAAGGCACAGACAAGCTCCAGGCCTCTCTGGTTGTTCCAGCCCAGACTCAGCCCTGGCCGCGCTCCCAGGTTGCTGTGGCTATTCTTCCAGGCAGGTCTGTGGATACCAGAGGGGGCTCTCCCATTTTCCAGGACTATCTACACCTGAGACAAGGCTGATAGAACAGCTAGTCCAGGACAACAGGGAGTGAGTGGGAGTCCTGCTGAGGACTGGGCCAGGCGGCTCTGGGAAGCAGAGACGGGCAGGCAGCAAGGTGACGCAGAGGACTGCCAGGTCTCAGCTAAAGACGCCCAGAATCCTCGGTGCCAGCTTAGAAGTTTCTATGCCAGGCGCAGTGGCTCATGCCTGTAATCCTGCCACTCTGGGAGGCTGAGGTGGGAGGATTGCTTGAGGTTTCACACCAGCCTGAGCAAGAGCGAGACCCCGTCTCCACTAAGAATAAAAAAAATTAGCCGGGCATGGTGGCACATGCCAGCTACTCGGGAGGCTGAGGCAGGAGGATCGCTTGAGCCCAGGAGTTTGAGGTTGCCGTGAGCTAGGCTGACGCCACGGCACTCTAGCCTGGGCAACAGAGTGAGACTGTGTCTTAAAAAAAAAAAAAAAAAAGTTTCTAAAGGAACCTTTCTGCCTATACGTTGGGCTGAGCTACGGTGAAACCAAAAAGCGGGCAGCCTAGGCAACCAGAGAAATCAGCCCAGTTCCCAGAGGAGGGGCCGTCCAGGCTGAGAAGCACTGCAGGACGGGCTGGCTGACTGCCCAGCACCCGGGCATGACTGAAGGGCCAGCGGAGGGGCCAGCCTAGAAGCGTGTGGACCACCAAACCATCCCCGGAACATGGGAGCACAAACCTCTTTCCTCTCATAAGGAATGTCCCTTCCTTCTGCCAATCTCAGCATCTTGTTCCAGATCCACACAGCACCAAGCCCCAGTTACCAGGGTGGGAAATCACATTTGCTTTACAATATTCCTATCAATCCTTTTCGGCCACTCCCAAATTTCCCTTCTAAGAATTAAACCATTGGTTTTTCTTCAGTTCTCAAATTTTAGAGATGATTTCTTAAATTATTCATTGAGCCAGTCAATAAAAATTTTCCTGAGAACCTCCCTCTGGATCCAGCATTGTGTCAGGAATTGAGGAAGTTGCAAAGATCTAAAGCTACCACAAAGTTTAGTACTACACGTATATATTTTAACTTAAACAAAGGGAAAAGAAAACCAAACAGGAGACCTGAGAGTCAAGTCTTTGGCTGAACAATATGAATAGGAGGCCAAATATGGTAGCTCATGCCTGTAATCCTAGCTCTTTGGGAGGCTGAGATAAGAGAATCTCTTGAGGCCAGGAGTTCAAGACCAGCCTGGGCAATGTAGCAAGACCCCTGCCTCTACAAAAAATGATTTAAAAAATTAGCTGGGCATGGTGGCGTGCACCTGTAGTCCCAGCTACTCGGGAGGGCTGAGCCAAGAGGATCACTTGAGCCCAGGAGTTTAAGACTGCAGGGAGCTATGACTGTACCACAGTACTCTAGCCTGGTAGAGTGAGCCCCTATCTCAAAAAAAAAAAAAAAAGAAAAAGAAAAGAAAAGAAAAGAAACGAAACAAACAAACAAACAAAAAAACAGAAAAATATGACTAGGAATTCAATACCACTGTACTTCCAAACACCTCTATGCACGATCTGGGGCAGAGGGCAGGCTTGGAGGTGTTAGCAGGCATGAGACTGGCTAGCTGCAGTCAGGTCTGGGTTGAAAGAAAATGGGCCTTAGAAACAGCCATCAGAATGTTGATGCAGCAGTTTGCAACAGTAACTGTTCTCCTGAGAGGGAAAAGTAGCTTTGAATTTTCAAAGTCAGACATTCCAACATCCGGAAACAGAGCTAAGTAAAGTATTAATCTTGCTTTCCTGCAAAGACTGACAACCTGCAAGTAGGTGAAAGGGCAAACAATGCTCACGAAACTGCAAAGACAGCTAAATAGATGGTCTGAATATAAAAAACGGAAAACTGACAGTGGCAGCAAGGGAGGCTCAGACCCTCCGGCACAGCTGGCCCCTGGGGGCCGGCGCATCAATGCTAGTCAGCGAAGGCAAGATTGGGGCGGCCAGGCAGGAGCAAAGAGGATTCTCAGGGGTCGGCGTAAGAACCCAGGAGATGCCATGAGCTGCTCTGACTTCACTGCCTTCCTCTTCTCTGCGGTCACTAGAACTTGCTGGAACTCCTGTCTCATGTTCTCCTCCATGGCTCCTGCCTGCAGCCCCAGGGACAGCCTCCGCCTCGGTTCTCACTGGCTTCCAGGAAGGTAACAGATTCACTTGTGGGGCGAGGACCCAGGATTGGAGACAATGAAGGTTTCAATTCTTTGTGCACCCATGGACCGGGGCCCCCTCCCCTGAGTTCTCCCCCTGGGGACTCTGCCCTCCTGCTGGGTATCCTCTTGCTGTTGCACCTGGGCCCGCAGTTCCGTATTCTGCTGCGCAGAACACCCCAGACTCACTGAGAGGCCTCCTCCCTCAGGAAACCTCTAACCTGCGAACCCGTCACCCTGACATTCGGTGAACCTGGTGGCCCAGGGCCTATCCAGGAGAGCTGTCACTGCCCGGCTTCTCCAGGTCAGCTGAAACTCCCGGGAGTTAGAGTGCCAGTATCTGAGTAAGACAGAAAGTACACGCACCATTAGCATCCTGATACATCCAGCTCCAGCAGGCTCACCAGGAGACAGACAGGGCCCCCCAAAAGGAAAACCCAAGGGGCTGGGAAACATGAAAGGCTCCCCCACTCCCTATGAACTAAGGTTGAGCGCTTTAACTAAATCTGGACAACGACTTTGTCACAGAATACCTTAGAAAACGTTCCAGGTCAACAAGTCACCCTGAACAGGTCTTCAGACGCATGGATCCTAAAAGACTGACCACTGGCCATGGGCAAAAGGCAAACAATTTCTTCCAGGGCATGAGCAGATTGTCATTTTGGCTTGAGGATGGGTGGGGGAAGGAGTAACTGGAGAAAAGAGGGAAGAGGCAGTTTTATACACATGCTTCCTTTAAAAGTTTAGGAAAGAGGAAATACTCCTCTTTTTCTCTCTTTTTTTTTTTCCCCCCTTTTTCCTCTTTTTCTCAACAGATGCCAAGACACTGGAGGAAAAACGGTGACAGCCCCTCGGTCCAAGCCCTGGCTCGCCACTCCCAACTCCATCCAGAGGAAGTAATGACCCCTCAGGGGCTGGGGGCATCTCCCAGGGGCCACCAGGGCCTTCTAGGTTCCCTCTTCAATGCGGCCACCGGGGAGGCCGGACGGGTCTGCGCTGCGAGCCGCACGCTCTGGCTGGAAGTCCCCTCGCAAAGGGCTCCGAGCCACCTGGCCGGAGGACACCCGTCACCGGGGAGCTGTGTGTAGAGGGAGCCGAGTGACAGCATCCAGCGTGCACCTGGAGGGGGGCGCGTGCCCAGGGACCGCGCGGGCACCCACCTCGGTCACGATGGTGGACAGGTAGACGTCCCGGCTGAACTCCCAGCCGTCCAGGCAGCTCTCCTGCTCCAGCTGCTCCAGGTCCACGTCGCGCCCCGGCTCCAGCCCGAGCGCCGAGAAGTTGGCGATGGCGGCGAGCCGGTAGCGGCGGCAGCTGTGGGGCACCATGCGTCCGTCCTGCAGCCGCAGCGGGACACTGTGGTTGCGCCACGCGCTGCTCAGGTTCGCGGCGTCCGGCACCCGGCAGCGGTGCTCGGGGGTCCCGGCCAGGAACACGGCCGACATGCCGCTGAAGCCGTTGGGGACGATGCTGGCGCTGAGCAGGAAGAAGATGAGGCGCTGGAAGGGCCCCCACTCGCCCAGGAAGGCGGTCACCTCGTCGTAGTCCCGCATGCCGCCCTCTGCGGCGCGGAGCGGGGTCGCAGGAGCGCGCGGGCGCGGGGGCGGGCGCGGAGCGTTGTGCGCGTGCGCGGGGGCCGCCGCCGCCCGGGCGTCCGCGAGGAGCCGAGCGAGGCCGCGCGCAGGGTCCTCCCGGCTCCCGCCGCCGCCGCCCCTGCCGCCGCCCCTGCCGCCGCCGCGCCGGCCTTACATAGGGCCGGGCCGGGCCGGGCCGCGGGGCCTCCCTGCCAGGGCGGCGCGGCGGGGGCGGAGCTGGGCAGGCCGGGCCCCCGCGAGCACCTGGGGCCGGGCGGGGCCTGTGAGGGGGTGACCGGGGAGGCCGGCCCGGGTGACGACAGCGGTGACGCTGGTGGCCTGGACTCCGCGGCCGAGCTCGACCCTCCAGCGCGGCTCAGGTGCAGGTGGGCAGGTGGCCGCTAAGCTCGGGTATCAGCGACGCCCCCCGCTTCCCACCCCTTGCCCGGGGCTGAGACCGGCCCGGGGTCTCGAGACAGTTGACACCGCCCAGGCCTAAAAGAGTGACAGGGGTTATTTTGAAACTGGGACTGTTAACTACCCCAGTAGAGAGACCGGGAGCAATGACTTTAGATTCCAATCCAGAAGCCCTTTTTATATTTTGGTCTGTAACAAGCAATTTTGTTCAAGCGAATGTAAAAATTTAACTTCAAGATTAACGATCCTACCTTAGGATTAAATGTTCCCCTCTAATTACTTATTTCTGCACAGAGTTTATTCAGGAGTTAACTGGTAAGAAAAAGAAAGCAACTAGATGATTCTAAAGCAGCACTGTCCAATAGAACAAGGAGCTACATTTATGTTAAATTTTCTAGTACTATATTAATTTTTTGGATTTAGCAAATAAAAATAGAAGATACCTAGTTTAATCTGAATTTCAGATAAAGAGAACAAATAATTTTTTAGTATCATGACCCATGCAGGAATATATGGAATTCAGATGTAACTGATTGTCCTGTATTTTATCTGGCAACGCTGCACACTAAAGTAAAAAGAAAGGGTGAAATTAAATTTGAATAAAATAGTTAATCTAGAATGCCTCCAGAACATTGTCATTTCACCATGTGACAAATACAGATATTGTTATTTTACATTGTTATACAAAAATCATTGATCTTACCTTTTTTTCCCCCCTCCATACTAAATCTTAAGAATCCAGTGTGTATTTTACAGCACATTTCAATTTGGGCTACCATACTTTTTAACTGCTCAGTAGTCACGTGTAGCTACTGGCTGTCTTATTCGAGGACACCATTATAAGGCATTTAAAAATTTGGGCCAATCTGAGCAACACAGTGACCCATCTCTACAAAAAATACAAAAATTAGCTGCATGTGGAATCGCCAGTAGTCCCAGCTACTCGGGAGGATCGCTTGAGCCCAGGAGTTTGAGGCTGCAGTGAGCTATGTTGATGCCACCGTGCTGTGGGTCCAGGAACAGAGCAAGACCTCGTCTCAAAAAAAAAGAAAAAAAGAAAAGAAAAAGAAAAAAAAAACCAGTTTCAGCTGCTTAATTCAACATTGCAAGATACTCCTTTTTTTATAATAATAGGGTTTAGTGATAGAAAACTAAGTGTACCTTTAAAAAATATAATTTGTTGGATAAGAATATTTAATAGTCCTGTATTCTACATTGAAAATAAAAATACAGAAGGGGAAGCTAACCTTGCCAGCAGGTTTTATATAAGGAAATATAAACATTTCCATAAAACATAGAAGATTTTTTAAAGATATGGTTAAAATGTTATCATGGTATTGGTAATTTCTTTCTATTTGCTGTTCACTATTCCTACTTCTTGAAGGATGGCTATGCCTTTAGCAATGTACTTAATCCTTTCTAACATCTTAAGTTACAGTCCTTGTCTGGAACTAACTGAAAAAGAAAGCAAAGCTTCTTGAAAATAAACTTGGTTTTTGTATCCTAAA
Organism: Eulemur rufifrons; assembly: GCF_041146395.1. Lineage (NCBI taxonomy): Eukaryota > Metazoa > Chordata > Mammalia > Primates > Lemuridae > Eulemur > Eulemur rufifrons. The sequence continues at coordinate 1,124,263 of NC_090992.1, read as the reverse complement.
ATATTATTTTAATATTTCAAAATAAATGAAAGCTTCTCTGAGAAGAATGTTGACCTGTGTCCAGACCAAACAAGGTGAAAAAGTCTTATTTTAACATTAGAGAAATATCAGTTGGGCATCAGAAACCCTCCTGAAATCGTGTGAAAACAATTTGGTAAACTACCAAAGAAGCTACAGATCCTTAAGAAAATAGAGAGTCTCTCTGAACCTACTCTGGTTCGGGGGTTACCTGATTCAAAAATAAAAAATAAAAAAATAATTTTTTTAAGACAGCCACAGAAGCTGTGAATAAAAAAAATAATTTAAAATTTTTTTAAAGAGAAGAAAATAAGCCATTTGTCATGGATGGCTTGTCCTCCTGCACAAAGCAAAGAGCAACCTGAGATGGTGCCATCCAGTTCCAGGTGGCACTGTGATTACCATCTAATGTTATCATTATTTAAATCGCATCTTTTAAAAGAGAGAGAGAACTCAGAATCCGAATCAGTTACCTGAGGCCCTTTGTCCCTCAAGATTCTGAATTAGGATGTCCCTATTTTATATATAAGAGAACGTAAACTGATTTGTACGGTAGATTCAGGGTTGGAACTCTCGATTAAATTGGTTCAAATGCTAGCAAATGTGGTAACTTGCCTCCAAGATAGTACCCAGGGATCTCTGCCCCCTGGGGTCGGTACCTCCCACTTTGTACTAGGCTTGGTCTGTGTGACCACAGTCCACAGCAGACGTGCCAGCTTTCCACCTCGGGTATTCTCTCTCCTTTTCTCATTCTCTTGCTCTAGGAGACACAGCTGCCATGTTGGGTAAGCGGCCCTGTGGGAGGCCCATGTGATGTCTAGGAATGAAGTCTCCTGCCAGCAGTCACTGAGGAACTGAGGCCCAACAGCGAGCTTCAGTGAGCTTGGAAGCAGCTCCTTCAGCGTCGGTTGAGTCTTGAGATTGATGATGGCTTCCCCGCAACCTCATGAAAGACTCTGAACCAGAACCACCCCGCTCAGTGGCTCCCATACTCCTGACCCTCAGAAACTGTGAGAAATAATGAATGTGTCTTGTTGGTTTTTTTTTTTTTTTTTTTTTAGACATTGTCTCGCTCTTTTGCCCGGGCTAGAGTGCCGTGGCGTCAGCCTCGCTCACAGTAACCTCAGACTCCTGGGCTCAAGCGATCCTCCTGCCTCAGCTTCCCGAGTAGCTGGGACCACAGGCGTGAGCCACCATGCCCAGCTAATTTTTTCTGTATATATTTTTAGTTGTCCATATAATTTCTTTCTATTTTTAGTAGTGACGGGGTCTCACTCTTGCTCAGGCTGGTCTCGAACTCCTGACCTCGAGCCATCCACCTGCCTCGGCCTCCCAGAGTGCTGGGATTACAGGCATGAGCCACCGGGCCTGGCCTGTTTGTTGTTTTAAGCTGCTAAATTTGGGGGTATTATGTTATGTAGCAATAGAGAACTAAGATACAAATAATTTGAATGAAATAATATGTTGAGTTAATATCCAGAAGAACAAACATCTCTAATTCCTTGATTTGTTTTACCTTCTATTCCACAGAATGGAATTTTACAGAAGAACCTTATAGATGCTTGTGCAATGAGAGACAGTACCGTGTGTTGGTTAAGAGCTTAGCCTCTGGGTAGACAGTAGCAGAAAGACCAGCTTCAATTGCTGCCTCCTTCACTTCCAAGCTTTTGAGCTTGGGCAAGTTTTTAAAGTTTTCTAAGCCTCAATTTCCTGGGATGGTAATGCTTAGCTAAGTGCCTAGCACACATTAAGTGCAAACTAAGCATTCGCTATGATTATTAGTTTTATTTTGATTATTGACTCTAAAGAAGTGCCTTAAAAACTGTGTGTTCCCCGTAGATTAGGGTATGTCTGGAGACCACGTGGGCTGGAGCAGTCAGCAGTTACTTGTCTGACAAGGGGAAGGAAGGCTCCAAAGAATGGACTCTTCCTTTGAGAAAAGAGTAGAAGAAAGTCCAGGCTTAGTCCAATATTAAAGCTTCAGCATCAGAGTGGAAGATGATTCAGAGGGTCTGTCCAGCCCCTGCTGTTGATCCCACAGATTTGTGTACGGGTTTTCATGGTAAGGGGATCTTGAATAAAATCTGAAATAGCTATTTTTTTTTTTGTCAAAATCTTTGCAAGGCGTTACTGGCCTTGACCTCAGGGCATCAGACTGTGACCCTAGAGTTGGGGGAAACGGCTCCATCCGCAGCGTCTCCAGGGGCTTGTCCTCACCCAGTGCGTACCGCATCTGGGGCAGAGGGGAGCAGCTGCGCCCAGCAGGACTTGGCACAATTCTGTTGGGCTTCACGGTAGAATGGCCAACAAAATCATATTTCTGCTGTTACGTAATCCTACATCGTGACGTCAGTCTGGTCGGCCTGGACGGAGCGGTCACAAAGAGGAAGGGGCCTTGAAACATTCTGAAGACTAGAAAAATAATGTCATCAAATACTCTGGACGATTGCTTAAGGCCTTAGATGTCGGCTTTTTCATTAGATAAATGTAACTTCCAATATGAAAACTCACAATTTGGCTCTAAAAGATACAGGACAGTTTTTGAATTCCATAGAAATAATTGTGCATTGCCACAGATTTGACCATCCTGTTAGTGGCAGTAGAAATGTAAACTCATTCCCTGCAGAGTATACCTGCATAAAATCAGATGTCAAATATGCTGCTTGCGCTTTAAAGACTGGTTAGCACTTTCTAGAATACATGGAAAAGACATTCCTGAGGACCAATGTTAGAAATACGAGTATTCCCGAAAGACTTTTATGTCAATATGTGAAATAGCAGGAAAGTTGGGTCAGTCATGTTTCCTAGTTCTTCATTCATTCACCGAACGTGTGCACAGGCCGTGTGCCAAACACAGAGCTGGGCTCCGGGAAGTGAGGAAAGAAACAAGACGTCCGTTCTCATGGAGCTCCTGTTTTAGTTGGAGAATGGAGAGGCTGACAATGAACTTTTAAAAATAAGCACAAATTTCAAGTAGCGGTAAGCGCCAAGAAGAAATAAAAGAGGGCGAGGGTATAGAGTGACAGTCAGTGGACGGATACTTTGGATTGAACGGTGAGGGAACACTTTTCCGAGAAGGTGACACCTGAGCAGAGACGCAAGGGATGGGAAGGAACCTGTCATGAGGATCTGAGAAGCGAGTGTACCCACCAGAAGAGCAGCCAGTGCAAAGACCGCGAGGTGAGGAATGCGCTCAGGGTGCTGGCACGGCAGAGGCAAGACCAGCGTGACCGGGACACAGTGATCAAAGTGAGGAGGGTGGGAAACAATCAGAGGACTGGCAGGAGGCCAGGTCATCTAGTGCCTTGCGGACAGCGGAAGGGAGTTTGGATTTTCTTCTAGCTGAGAAACCGTCCAAGTATTTTTAAGCAGAGAAGGGATCAGGCCTGGTTTCTAGCATAAAAGGAGCATACTGGCTGCTATATGGAGAATTGACGGTAGGACAGGAACGAAAGGTTGACTGTTAGGAAGCTGATGCAGCGTCGTAGGCAAGAACTTACCATGGCCTGAGTTAGAGTGGTATCTGTGGACGAGATAAATAGATGAATTCAGGATATATTTTGGAAGCAAAAGGTGACATGGTTTACTATTGGATAGGGGCATGAAGGAAGGAAATTAAGGACGACTCCTGAAGAGAGCGATGGCTCAGGCCCGTAATCCTAGCACTTTGGGAGCTAAGTAGTGGCGCGCCTGTAGTCCCAGCTGCTTGGGAGGCTGAGGCAGGAGGATGGCTTGAGCCCAGGAGTTTGAGGTTGCAGTGAGCTGTGATGACACCACTGCGCTCTAGCAACAGAGTGAGACCCTGTCTCAAAAAAGAAAAGAAAAACGGGTGACTCCTAGATTTTTAGCCTAAGCAATTTGGTGGCTTTTCGTGTCAGTTTTTGAAATAAGGAAATTTGGTGGGGCAGGAGTTTGGGAAAAATTTTTTAATTTTAATTTCTTGCTTTTTTTTTTTTTTTTTTTTTTTTTTGAGGCAGAGTCCCGCTCTGTCACCCGGGCTAGAGTGCCATGACGTCAACCTAGCTCATAGCAACCTCAAACTCCTGGGCTCAAGCAATCCTCCTGCCTCAGCCTCCCAAGTAGCTGGGACTACAGGCATGCGCCACCATGCCCGGCTAATTTTTTCTACATATATTTTTAGCTGTCCATATGATTTCTTTCTATTTTTAGTAGAGACGGGGTCTCGCTCTCGCTCAGGCTGGTTTCGAACTCCTGAGCTCAAACAATCCGCCCGCCTCGGCCTCCCAGAGTGCTGGGATTACAGGTGTGACCCACCGCGCCCAGCCTAATTTCTTGCTTTTTAAAAACTGTGGCAAAATATACATAACAAAATTTACTATTTTAATCATTTTTAATTGTACAGGTCAGTGGCATTAAGTATATTCACACTGCTGTGCAGCCGTCACTGCTCCACCATCGATCTCTAGATCTCTTTTCATCCTGCAAAGCTGAAACTCTGTGCCCATTGAATAATAACTCCCCACTCTCCACTGCCCTCAGCCCTGACAACCATTCTGCTGCACAGAAGTCCCCATGAATTTGACCATCCTAGGAACCTCGGATGAGTGGAATCATACAGTATTAATAATTGTCCTTTGGTGACTTGCTTATTGCCACTTAGCATAATGTCTTCAAGGTTCATCCATGTTATAGCATGTGTCAGAATTTCTTTCCTTTTTTAAGACTGAATAGTATTCCACGGCATGTGTGTACTGCCTTTTGTTTGCCTGTTCCTCCACTGATGGACAGCTGGGTTGCCTCCACATTTGGCTATCGTGAATAATGTTGCCATGGACACAGGTGTACAAATATCTATTTGAATACCTTCTTTTAATTCTTTGGGTCTATACCCAGAAGTGGAATTGCTGGATCATTTGATACTTGTATTTTGAGGAGCCGCCATCCTGTTTTTCCTGGTAGCTGCAGCACTTTACGTTCCCACCAGCAGTGTACGGGATTCCGATTCCTCCACATCCTCACAAACACTTGTTGTGTTCTGTTTTTTTGATGGTAGCTATCCTAGCGGGCGTGAAGTGGTAGTTCATTGTGGTTTTGGTTTATATTTTATATTTCCCTAATGATTAGTGATATTTAGTATCTTTCATGTGCTCATTGACAATTTGTCTATTGACATATTTTCTTTCGAGAAATGTCTGCTGAGTCTCTGTTCCTTTTTCTTTGTTTTAGGAGTCCAGGTGTTACTCTGCCAGCCAGGCTGCACTACAGTGGCCCGATCATAACTCACTGTCACCTCAAATTCCTGGGCTCAAGCTAACGTAGGGACAAGGCAGAAAAGGAGGGTCCAGGGAGCCTAAGTGCCGCCCTGGACAGGGACGCTGTCAGCAGGTCGCCTTGAGCCTGGGAGTTGGAGGTTGCAGTGAGCTATGATGATGCCACTGCACTCCAGCCTGGGTGGACATCTCAAAAAAACAAAAACAAAAGAAAAACAAAAAAAGAAACCAAAAGAGAAGTTAAGGAATTTGCCCGGTTTCTAGAGTTAGTACGTGGAAGGTCCAAATTAGAACTCTGGTTTGTCTGCATGACGGTTAATATTATATGTCAGCTTTACTGGGCCAAGGGATGTCTAGATAGTGAGTAAAACGTTACTTCTGGGTATGTCTGTGAGGGTGTTTCCGGAATAGAGTCGCAAGCATTTGAATCAGTACATTGAGTAAATCAGGTCGCCCTCACCAGTGTGGGCAGACGTCCTCCAGCCCACTGAGAGCACCAGAGAACAAGACGCAGAGACTGAGCCTGTAGTCCCAGCTTCTCAGGAGGCCGAGGAGGGAGGATGGCTCGAGCCCAGGAGTGTGAGGCCAGCCTGGACAACACAGCAAGGCTGAATTCTTTCATTCCCTCTCACCCTTCTCAGCTGGGACATGCATCTTCTCCTGCTTGTTCTCGGGCCTTCTGATTCTGGGGTCAAACCCATGCCCCTGCCGGCCTCCATCCTTCGGACTTGGACTGAACCACACTGGCTTTTCTCGTTCCTCAGCCTGCAGGCAGCATGTCCTGGGACCTCGGAGCCTCTGTGATCACGTGAGCCAATTCACACGTAAGTCTTCCATTTATCTGTATCTGTATCTGTACATCCTGTTGGTTCTGTTTCTCTGGAACGCGCTGACACCCTCTTCATCTGCAGTTTGGCTTTCTGAGGTTTCAGTGACTCACAATCAACTGAAAATATGTGAGTACAGTACAGTTATTAGTTATTGTTGTCAATCTGTGACTGTGCCTAATTTATAAGTTAAACTTTATCATAGGTATGGATGTATAGGAAAAAGCACAGTGTCTACAGGCCGCAGCACTCTCTGAGGTGTCAGCCGTTCGGTGGGGTCTGGAACACATCGCCTGCCTCTGAGCCGGCACTCTCAGTCCCCGACGCTCTGTCGCGTTCCCCTGACAGGTGACATCCAGCCCTGGGCCCCCATCAACTGGCTGCATTCAGTCCTCTCAGGGCTGACACAGCCACGTCTGTGTGCTGGCGAATGGTCCGAGAGAGCTGGTGCTGTTCCTGCCACCTTAGTTACCCAACTGCCGTCTCTTCCGAACACTCTGTGCCGGTTTCTCACGCACCCCAGACAAAGACAAGGCAGGCGGATGGACACAGCGTACTAGGCCGACAGAAGTCGCCAGCTTTTCCTCCCTTTGCTCTTCAGCCTGGATACTCTGGGCCTTGGCATTAGTCAAGCTCATTCCTCCGCTGTCTTGTCATTGTGTTCATCTGTACTGCAGAGCCCAAATGCAAACCTCTGTGCACGTCACTCATGCCCTGTGCGAATTGGCATCTCTACAGGTTCACGTTTTCAATCACCGCTGGACCCTCCACCCACTTGTCACTCTCCAACATCCGTGTTTCCTCCACCTGTCCACAGTCCCCTCCTCTCCCGTGTCTTGGTTCGGCAGCCTGGATTGAGTGGAGAGTGAATGGTCTGCCGTGCGCTGGGCTTGGATTTCGCGGGAGGAGTAAACGGCAGGACGGCAGAGTGGCAAGCGTCTGAGTGAACTGAGGGGGTCGTGAGGTGTAGCCGGGAGGGAACGAAAAATGATGTCAGGTGAGAGCGGAAGGGTTGGAGGAAAACAAAAGGTCCTAGGTGAGGCAGAGCCGCTGTGAGTGATGACGGGCTCCAGGCTGTGTCCTTGCAGTGAGGGTGGGAAGTACAGGTAAAGGGCAAGGACCTCGAGCCTGGGTGTAGAATGACTCAGCTTCCTGGGCACAGAAGCCACCAACACCTTGGGCTGTGTCCAGAGAGCTCACAGTGTGGACACACAGCCAGGCAGGTTGTTGGTGGCAGCGACCAGGAGGGCACAGGTGAAGGAGCTGTGGAACGAGGTGATGCTGAGACCCGGCCGGGCCGCCGAGTTCATGGGACGTACAAAATGAGCAGCCTGCGTCTGAGAGACAGGGCCCGGAGGGACACGCAGTGCTGGGGGACGGGAGGCGGGACCAGGTCTCTGTCAAGGCGAGGAGATGGGGAGGAACCAGGAGGTGCTTGAGCGAGGTGCTGTGTCCACAGTGGACCGGGTGTTTCAGAGGACAGGGCGGGGAAGGCCTCGTAGGCGGGGAGCTGGTGGGCAAGGCCGGACGAGGAGCAGTGAGGAGTTAGAACGGGACTGTTGGACAAGAAGGATTAAATTTGCAGTGCTGGAGAAAGGTCATCTCAAGGTCCTCGAAACCAGGCTTCAGATTTTTCCATGCCAGGGCAGAGGCACTGGGTGATAGTTCACTCGGTCTTAGTTAAAAGGCCAAGAAGTGACTGGGTGATAGTTCAAATCCTCATAATTTTTTACAATCCATTCAGCAGTTTGTTAAATGTAGCCTTGGTGATAAGGTAATTTATCTGGGCAGAGCAAGGTTGGCGTGGTCTAAATCAGGGTAGAGGTGACGGCAGCTCAAGCAGAGTGAGAGGAAGGGAATCAGAACAGCGAGCTCTGGGTTGCAGAAAGCAACTTTGACCTGGGCTTCAACCCCCGCAGAGCCCAGCCCCAGGGAGCACGGGAGTGTTCCCAGGAGTAGGGAACACGGGGAAGCACGTCTAGTGTGTTCAAAGCATAGCAAGGCCTGGGTGGCCTGAAGAAAGCAATGGAGAAAGTAACAGGAGATGAAGTCAGAGAACCAAAGGAGGGACGTGCAGATAGAGTAGGACCCTATAAGCTAGGTGACCGTTGTTGACCGAAATTAAGGCTGTTGAAGCAGAAATAATTTGATAAAGGTTTATTGAAAGCCAAATGTGAAGATCAACCCAAGAAAACACACCCACAAAGTTGGGAGTGTTCTGGAGTCTGTTACAAGTTGGAAGGCCTTTATAAGAAAGCTTAGGAGGTTGGGGGGACTCCTCATACCACGGTTGTCCTTTCTCATTGGTGGGCACAATGCAGAGGTTACAATCATTGGATACAGACTGCAACATAGGCTGACGTGTCTGTGTGCAAGACCGTCAGTGAAACTTTATGATTCAAAAGTAAATCAGCATCCTTCTCAGTGTCAGCAGCTTGTGCGTTGATCGGTACACTGACAGTCTGATGAGCTCATGGTAAGATCTTTACTCAGGGTCAGGATGTTGCCACGAATCACAACACCTTCCCAAGGTGGGTTAATTTGAAAGCCTGTTTACTTTTAAAGTGACCTGTCAAATGTGACCTATGAGTGTCATTTCATCCTTTTGATCGCTTGAGCCGAGGAGTTTGAGGTTGCAGTGAGCTATGATAATGCCACTGCACTCTAGCCTGGGCAACAGGGCAAGACCTTGTCTCAAAAAAAAAAAAAAAACAAAGAAAAACCTATTGTGTGCAATGTATACTAGTCAGGTGAAAGCTACGCTAAAAGCTTTGACTTCACCACTGTACAATTCATTCGTGTATCAAAAAACCACTTGTGCCCCCTAAATCTATTGAAATGAAATAATAATTTGAATAGTAGAAATGTAGTGCACGTAAAGATTATAACCACAGAGAGAATCTGTATGCCACGACAAAAACATTCCCCATTAGGGAACCAACTGAAAACATCAGGAAGAAAATCAAGTCCAGGTTCCTCTTCAGAGACTTGTTGCAGCCCAGAAATAACACAGTATTCAGTCCAAATTGTAGGCAAATAATGTAAAAACTCAAAAACAGTGGCCAGGGCTAAACTCTAATAACAAGTGTGCTGTAGCTTTCTTCTGAGACTAATTTTTCTTTCTACAGTCCCCCTTTACTGCCAAGGGGAAATCGTAGAGAGACCGATTTTATTTTTATTGTAAGTTTTAGTCTTATTGTACTTGGCATGATTATTTGCATGAAGTGCAACAAGAATAGTGATTGGCCATAGAGGCTCCTTTTAAGTTGGCTTTGCTGGAACTTTTTTATAAGGAACATCCGATTAGACTTTTAAAAGCTGCTACAGGCTGGGAAGCCAAGCCAAGGATTCACCACCAGACTGTGCGTTTAATAACAGTACAAATTGGTGAATTCCTCTCTTCTTGTGGTCCCCCAAACATCTTGAAGTTCCTGGGTCTGTCGGAAAGTTTAAAAATGTAAGGGAACCATGTAGACAAGCTACCAGGCCAGTCTTTTTCCGAGTCTGTTGGCTTTATAAAGTCAACAGGCATCTGACGATGCCTCCTATACAATTTGCCAAGTAAGTCTAATCATTTACCAGATCTATAACGTGAGAGATACATTCTTTGTTGCTTTCTAGGGGCCCAGCTGGAAAATCCCAAACTTAACTTTAAGCCAATAATACTTACTTTAGCATTCAATCCCAGGGAAACTTGCCGAAAATGTCAAAAATTTCAAAACACATGATCAAAACAGAATCACAGGTTACTGTTACATAGTAATTATTCATTCAACCAGAGTAATCGTCCAAAGACTTCAAAAGCGATACAGAAAGTTACATAGATATAAAAACCTTAACCCTTTTAAAGCTCAGTTTTTCTAAGTAATCAAAACCCTAATAAAGACAATGTAGAAATCATCTTGATAAAAAGAAATTCCAGAAAGAAATACATTTCAGAATGAAAAATCAAAACCTCTTGCAATTTTATTAAGACCATATCAATACTTTAAGAAAACCTTGTTGTTCTAACATAGGGGATGATAATTTTTAGTTTTATAGTCATGTATTTTTAATATCAAAGCTCAATCTTTAGAAAGACATAAATAATTTCCCTTTAATTATAGCTAACTTAATCACATGCGAAATTTCTTTCATAACTTTTCTTTTCACAAATCTTATTATGATTTGCACAGACCACTTATGTATGACAGGCTTGGACTTTTTGTTTTGCCTTCCTCTTTCCTGTCATTTGGATGAGACTTCCTCTTTCTTAAATAACTTTAAGATAAAAATTTGCTATACAAGATTCTTTCTCATACGAAAATGTTCTCTTGCCTTTTGAACCTTCCTAGCCACAAGTACCTTTCACATTTATAACTGTCTTCACGGATCTCTCCTACTCACTGTTACTCTGGTTCCTTTCTATCTTGTTCTATATTTTGAAACAACCTTTAAATAACCTCCATGTGAGACAAAATTATTCTTTTTCTCAATAAACAACACATTTGTATGCTTGTCTTATAATTTTTCTTTTCCTTTTGTTAAAAAAAATTTTATTTTAAATTGTTATAGGTGCATAATGGCTGTATGTATCTATGGGGTACGTGCGACGTTCTGATAGCGGCGCGATGTGTAACAATCAAATCAGGGTAGTCAGGGTGTCCGTCACCTCAGGCATTTATCATTCTTTGTGTTAGGAACGTTCCAGTCCCACTCGTTTAGTCATTTCGAAGTATACCCTGACTTGCTGTTGACTGCAGTCACTTCGTTGTGCTATCACATTTGTTCATTCTGTCTGACCTGTTGTTTTTGCACCCATTAACCATCCCCACTTTAGCCCCCCCTTCCCAGCCTCTGGTGGCCATCATTCTACGCTCTGTCTGCATGAGATCAGTTATTTTTTATTGCCAGCTACCACCTGTGACTGAGAACATGTGAATTTGCTTTTCTGTCCTTGGCTTATCTCACTTAACATAATCTTGTCCAGTTCCATCCATGTTGCTGCGAATGGCAGGATTTCATTCCTTTTTTGTGGCTGAATAATATTCTATTTTATATATGTAGCACATTTTCCTTATCTGTTCGTCTGCTGATGGACACTCAGGTGGATTCCAAATCTTGGCTATTGTGAACAGTGCCACAGTAAACATGGGAGAGCTGAGATCTTTCCAATGTACTGAGCAAGGTGCTCCTGGACCAGAGACGATTATTCTTTATGCAGCCTGCTGGCTGAGCAAAACGCTAAAAAGTGTGGGGATTTTCCTATGACGGTGCCACACACCGTGGGTGTCATACCCTGGTACTCCGACAGTTTTGATTTCCTGAAAGCCGTTTGGCTGGTGGGAGTGAGTGTCTCTTATCTTCGGAGCAAGAATGCCTTTACACGATCAAAAAGGAGAAAGCTAAGGAAAGGTTGTCTTGCCTCAGACCTCTGGGGAAACAACTGACAAAGCTCCTATTTTACTCTGCCCTAGAATTCAACAGAACCCCTGCTTTGAATTCACAGCAGTCACTCTTGTTCTGAGAGAGTCATTGTACCTCCTAGCAAAGGACACCAGCTTCAATAAACCAGACCTTTGATCAAGAAGAGAGGTTCGTTGATTCCGGAAGGAGCTTGTCTGTGGCACCCAGAAGGGGCATCTGAGTTTGGGAATGCAACTGGTTTGTTGCTGGTACCTGCATGAAGGTTGGAAGCTGTGCTGGGTGGTCCAGGGAGGTCATCCCTGAATCCTGTGGCTGTACCAGTCTGTCCACTGAAATTAAGGCTGTTGATGCAGAAATAATTTGATAAAGGTTTATTGGATGTCTAATGTGAGGATTGACCCAGGAAAACACACCTACAAAGTTGGGAGTGTTCTGGAATCTGTTATAAGTTGGAAGGCTTTTATAAGAAAGTTTAGGAGGTTGGGGGGACTCCTCATACCAAGTTGTCCTTTTTCATTGGTGGGTACAATACAGAGGTTATAACTGTTGGATACAGACTGCAACATGGGCTAACATGTCTATGTGCAAGACAGTCAGTGAAACTTCATGATTCAAAAATAAATAAGTGGCCGGGCATGGTGGCTCACGCCTGTAATCCTAGCACTCTGGGAGGCCGAAGTGGGTGGATTGTTTGAGCTCAGGAGTTCAAGATCAGCTTTTGCAAGAGTGAGACGCCATCTCTACTAAAATAGAAAGAAATTAGCTGGATAACTAAAATATATATAGAAAAAATTAGCCGGGCATGGTGGCGCATGCCTGTAGTCCCAGCTACTCGGGAGGCTGAGGCAGGAGGATTGCTTGAGCCCAGGAGTTTGAGGTTGCTGTGTGCTAGGCTGACGCCATGGCACTCTAGCCCGAGCAACAGAGCAAGACTCTGTCTCAAAAAAAAAAAAAAAAAAAAAAAAATTCCTTGTATTAATTTTAAGGGTTTTTTTTTTATGTATGGAATTCTTTAAAAGTTTATAGTAAAATCTATTTATCTTATCTTTAAGTCCCTATTCATCCTAAGATTAAATAAGCACCTATATTTTCTTCTAGCTTTTCATTTATTTCTTCTTTTATTTTTTTTATTTTATTTTTTTTTTTTTTGAGACAGAGTCTCACTCTGTTGCCCAGGCTAGAGTGAGTACCGTGGCGTCAGCCTAGCTCATAGCAACCTCAAACTCCTGGGCTCAAGTGATCCTCCTGTCTCAGCCTCCCGAGTAGCTGGGACTACAGGCATGCACCACCATGCCCGGCTAATTTTTTCTATATATATATTTTTAGCTGTCCATATAATTTCTTTCTATTTTTAGTAGAGATGGGGTCTCGCTCTTGCTCAGGCTGGTCTCGGACTCCTGAGCTCAAACGATCCGCCCACCTCGGCCTCCCAGAGTGCTAGGATTACAGGCGTGAGCCACCGCGCCCGGCCGCATTTATTTCTTTATTTGTTACATTTGACTCTTTTTTCTTTTTTGAGATGGGGTCTTGCTCTGTTGTCCAGGTTAGAGTGCAGTGATATCATAGCTCACTGCAGTCTCAGGCTCCTAAGGTGCTGGGACTACAGGTGCACGCCCCGCCACCACCCCAAGCTAATCTTTAAATTTTTTTGAGACATGGGGTCTTGCTATGTTGCTCATACTGGTCTTTGACTCCTGACCTCCAGCGATCCTCCCACCTCAGCCTCCTAAAGTGCTAGGATCACGAGTGTGAGACACTGTGCCCAGCCTTCCGTTTGACTCCTAATTGACCACGAATTAATTTGTTATGTGATTTATGGTGAGATGCTATTCTTCCCCTGGTTTTTCAATTTTTACCAGTTTTCCGGCTTTTCGGTCTTCAATAATGTATCAGTTTACTGATATTTCATAATCCACCTCTATCCTATGTGACAATCTTACAAATACTTAGCTCTGTTTCGGGGCTACCTCTTCCATTTCACTGATTTATCTTCCCTGTATTTTTACATATGTGAGAGAACATTTCTGCCTATCACTGTTCTTTTTTAGAAGCTTCTTAGACATATCACATATTTGTTTTTTCAGGTGCCCTTGAGACAAGAAAAACAGTGTAACAGAGGGAATGGCCTGGAAAAAACGGCAAAAGTATTTTCTGTCTCTTTAAAACATCCCCCACACCTTTTTTGGGAGCTGAACCCTGCATCCCTGCCCCAGGCCAGTGCTGGGAGGGCAGGTCAGTCTTCTGTTGTTTGTGCAAGAGGAGAGGTCCCAGCCAGATATGGGAAAGGGAGAGCCCGGCGGACGTCAGAGACTGTCTTCAGCAGAGATGGGATGATCAGAAGCTTCAACTGTAGTTGCGCAAGAATTGCCTGGAGCTGAGAACCCATCCTTTAAAAGCTCTGTATTTCTGCGAATGTCCAGGGAAATTTGGATATTAAGACAAGAAGGGCTACCATTTTTCCACCTGTGCCAGCAAAGTAATAAAACTTCTCTTTCCTCCTCCCCAAATCACTTGTCTTCATTCTTCAGATTCAGCCTCGTGGACAAGTGCCCAGTTTTCGGTGACAATAGCTCAGAGCAGTCTCAGCTGTGTGACGCATGAACGACTTTTCAGGCCTAAAGAGACAAGAGCACAGGACCCAGTCAGCGCAAACCCCCTGGGCTCCCGGGCCTGGGCGCAATTGTTTCAAGTTGTGTTCCAGACCAGCTGCCTCACCTGGCGTTTGTGCTACAAAGAACAATCAACAGCTCGTTCTTTTAGCGTAAATGTTACTGAAAACTCAGCACTTGTCCGTGAGGCTTAGGAAGAATGAGGACAGGCGGTTTGAGGAGGAAGGAAAGAGAGTTTACTTTGCCAGCAAAGGAGGAAAAATGCTAGACCTTCTTGTCTCAAAACCCAAATTCCCCCACCCCGCCCGTTCACAGAAATACAGATATTTTAAAGGATGGGTTCTCAGCTCCAGGCAATTCTTGCGCAACTACAGTTGAAGCTTCTGATCATCCCATCTCTGCTGAAGACAGTCTCTGACGTCCGCCGGGCTCTCCCTTCCCCTCATCTGGCTGGGCCCTCTCCTCTTGCACAAACAACAGAAGACTGACCTGCCCTCCCAGCACTGGCCTGGGGCAGGGATGCAGGGTTCAGCTCCCCAAAAAGGTGTGGGGGATGTTTTAAAGAGACAGAAAATACTTTTCCCATTTTTTCCAGGCGATTCCCTTTGTTACATAAATTCTTGGTAAATAACTCAGGAACTGCCTCTTCTTCCCTTAACAATCTGCTTGAAACTGCTGCTAATCAGAGGGTATATTCAGGGATGCTGGAATCTATGCTCTTGGGTTGCAGTACTCAAGCTTGGCCCAAATAAACTCTGTACTTACATTAACTTTAACTCAGCTTCTTCCTTTTGGGCTGACATCCTTTAGAATTATTTTTTTAAGCTCTTAAATCTTAGTGAAGTATTAATTTAAATTTGTAAAGGAAAAATAAAAATCTTAGGACCCCCCCCGCCCCCCCCCCCCTCCGCCACAACTTCATTATGCCAAAAGGAACAGCCTGACCCAAAACTGAGTCACCCACGCACTGCCATCCCCTCCCCGGTGAGGTACAGGGGTCCTCTTAGGAAATGAAGGGGCTGAGAAAATGACTAAACAGGTTGGGTGTTTTTGTTTTTTGGTGGACAGGGGAGGGGAGGGGGAAAGGAGGCCTGGCTGCCAAGGTGGCCTTGTTAGGCAGAGAAGCCTCAGGATCACAGCCCAGGTTTTCATTCAGACCTTTAAGGGTTTCAGACTCTCAGCACACCTCTCCCAGACCAAACAAGCAGGGCCTGACACCGCTGGCCTGGCCGCATCAGAGATTCTCTCCAGATGCAAATCTCCCGCCCAGCCCCTACTCCTGTTTGCCTGCGGCTATCTCAAAATATGTCAAAGAAATGTTTTGGGGGGTAAAATGTTTCTTATTTCCGTCAGGCCTAAAAATCACCCCAAGATATGTGGCCCCTATAAAATGAGGGCATGTCAGTTACAACCTTAGGAGGACCATAGCTCTTTTTTTTTTTTTTTTTTTTTTTTTTTTTTTTTGAGACAGAGTCTGGCTTGCTTGGTCGCCCTGGCTAGAGTGCAGTGGCGTCATCATAGCTGACGCAACCTCAAGTGATCCTCCTGCCTCGTCCTCTCCAGTGGCTGGGGCCACAGGTGACCTGGTGCCCAGCAGGCAGGCGGAAGGTGAGCTAGCCAGGCCCCAGCGCGGAGATGCAGACACCGGGTAGCTGGGGCCGCCCACCTGCATTCCCAGTGACAAAGCACAGACTATTTTAAGATATTCTATGGATTTTAAAATAGCAGTCAAAAAAGTGGAATCAGTAAAATGAACATTAGAAGTATAATAACACAGAGAAAAAATTCTGAGCTAATCAGAAAAGTTCAAGATAAGGATTTTGAAGTAATGAGTTTATCAAGATATATGATAACACAGAGAAAAAATTCTGAGCCAATCAGAAAAGTTCAAGATAAGGATCTTGAAATAATGACAGGTTATCAAGATGTTGCATCAAAGGGTCCTTTGAGATACAACATAACACAAATTTGCGTTTGATGATAATTATTTTTAGGAGGTGATGCCACCAAGCAGTATATCAAAAACTAGCCGCTCCCTGTTGTTAGGTTTGTTCCTCGCCCGAAAACTCTGCGTGGGACGTTATACTAACAGGTCCTTCCTGTGAAAGGAAAGCAGCCAGAGTAATCCCCTTCCCCCTGATAAGGACTGAGCTCCCCCCATCTCCGCAGGTGCTGCTCACTGGGGGGGGACCTCTATAAAACCCCAGGCTGTCCCCTCCCTCGTGGTGACTGGTGGACGCTCTTTGGCCTCCACCCATCTGTACCCAGCTGCTCAAAATAAACAACATTTTGCGACACCCCAGGTTTCGTGTTTCCCCCTTGGCTCCAGACCTAACACCTATTTCTAGGAGTGTGTGGAGCACTGGATGTATTCCGTGGTCGGTGGCCTGTCACTTCCATTGAAAAGGAAGCCACTTCCAATCATGCTGCCCCCAAGTCTCCAGGAGTGATTTTCTGCTACGTGACCGCGGCGAGACTCACAGCTGACGTTCATCTTCTGAGCTTATGGTAAGATGTTACCCCTTAGTGGCTTTGATCTTTTACGCCGCGTATTCATGGCACTGAGGTTCCAATATTGCTGACCTGACACACACCTGGTTCGAGAGGACACAGCTGAGCTGTGCTTGGGAAGGTGGCACTCGGGGAAAGAACAGCGTTGAAAGGCTCTCCAGACTGCTGGCTTCGACAGCCTCCTTCCTCGGTGCTCACCACTCTTGGCTGTGCCCATATAGACTATCTCACTAACTTAACCGGTTTGTACAGTTTTCCTGATTTTCTGTTTACCAGCAAAATATATCTTAAGCCAGTTTTAGGAAACAAGAGGCTTAGTCAGGTGCCGAACGAAAGCCCAACACACGGGGACGTTCAACAGGCCGCGAGATGCAGCTGGGAACCGCCGCGGCTCTTCTTGAAGGCAGATAGGCCACTGAGCCGGGCCACTCGATCTCTTGCTGTATTTCACCTATAAAATATTAACACTATTAGTATCTTCCATTGTGATATAACATGAAATATGTATATTTGGAGGCTGGGCACGGTGGCTCATGCCTGTAATCCCAGTATTTTGGGAGGCAGAGGCAGAAGGATCGCTTGAGGCTGGAAGTTTGAGGCCAGCCTGGGCAACATACTGAGACCCCGTCTCTACAAAAAATACCAGAATTAGCCAGGTGTGGTGGTGCCGCGCCTGTAGTCCCAGCTACTCGGGAGGCTGAGCGGGGAGAATCGCTCGAGCCCAGGAGTTCAAGGCTGCAGTGCACTGTGATGGCCCCACTGCACTCCAGCCTGGTTGACAGAGTGAGGCGCTGTCTCAAAAAAAAAAAAAAAAAAAAGACGAAGAAAAGGAAAAAGGAAATATGTATATTTGGTCTTTGTCCCAGTTCCTGTCATAGAGCTCCCCAAACCCCTGGAATTTCCTGAGTAACAAGAGTATCTTCTGTTATTCATAATGAGGCTCTTTGATAACTTGTGAGTTTGTGATAGAGATTACTTAGTGTGGTTTCCCTAAACATCCTCCAGAAGGGGTTGGCCACCTGAAAGACCAGGTAATTGGAGGATTAGAGGGTTGAAAGTTTCAGCCCACGCCCTGACCTCTGGGAGGGGGAAGGGACTGGAGATCAGGGTCTGTGAAAACTCTTGAACCACGAGATTTGATGAGCTTCTGAGTCAGTGAGTGCATCCACCAGCCGGGACGGTGGTGCACCTGAACTTCACGGGCACAGAAGCTCTTGTACTCGGGACCCTTTGAGACTTTGACCTATGTTCCTCTTCGTCTGGCTGTTCATCTGTATGCTTTAAAGTAAACCAGCAAACGTAAATGTTTCCCTGAGTTCTGTGAGCCATCCTAGCAACGTAATTGAACGCGAAGAAAGAGTTGTGGAAACCCTGGTTTGTAGCTGTGTCAACAGAAAAAAAAAAAAGCCAAACTCTGTAAAATAATTTTAAAGAGATTTATTCTGAGCCAAATTGGAGGACCATGACCGGAGCCACGCCCAAGAGGCCTTGAGCAAGTGGACTCGGTGTGGCTGGGTTACAGTTTGGTTTCATACATTTCAGAGAGATGGGGGTTACAGGTAAAGTCATAAATCAATATGTGGGAGGCACACTTTGGTTTGGCCCAAAAAGGTGAGCTATCTCGAAGCAGGGTTTTACAGGTTATAGGTGGGTTTAAAGATTCTTTGGCTTACAATTGGTTAAAGACATGAAGCTTTGTCTAAAGGCCTGGAATGTTTTTAACATAGTTGCTGTTTATCAGAGACAAGCCACCGGACATAGATTTGTTGTGCAAATTGAGGACCTGCAGGTTCGTCTTGCATACCCTTAGGCTTGTTAATGGATTACAAGGGATGTCCCCAAGAAGGGGAGGGGCATGATGAGGCCTGTCTGACCTCCCTCCTCCTGGCAGGCAATTTAGTTTTAGGATATTCCTTTGGCCATGAGGGGGTCCATTCAGTCAGTCAGTGGTGGGGTGAGCCTTAAAATTTTATTTTGGTTCACAGCTGGTAGCTCAGAAGTATGTGTGGCCTCGATTTGTGATTGGTGTCTGAAATGGGGACAGTCTTGTGGGACTGAGGCCGCAACCCCTGGGATCTGATGCTAACTCCAGGTGGACAGTGTCAGAATTACGCTGAATTATAGGACACCCGGTGGCTGCTGGAGAACTGCTTGGTGTGTGGGGACTCCCACCCCCGACACCTGTCACAAAAGTATTCTGAGTTGAGTGTGAGAGTAGATGGGAAAAACTGTTTGTTTTTTTTCTCTAGCAGCCATCAATTCTTCTCAAGGAGTGTATACGGTTTTCTGGACAGGAATACTGCACGCATGTGCTCTTTGGTTGTAGCAGTATATGAGTTCATCTCAAAAACTACTATAGGCCGGGCGCGGTGGCTCACGCCTGTAATCCTAGTGCTCTGGGAGGCCGAGGCGGGTCGCGTGAGCCCAGTGGTTTGAGGTTGCTGTGAGCTATGATGACGCCACGGCACTCTGGCCTGGGGAGCAGAGAGACCCTGTCTCAAAAAAAAAAAAAAAAAACACCCAGAAACACAAAAAACAAAACCACAACTACTACAACTCTGAATGTGCTAGCTCACCTACGCATGTTCACGTGTACGCACGCACACACTGTTGTCATCTAATAGTTGTCTTAATACAGTGACATTCTTTTTATTTGGATAGCAATTTGTATGTTAGGAAATGAGTGTTAATCTTTATATGTGTTTTACCAGTCTTTTACTACTAACATATTTTCAAAAAAATCTTACCAATCCATTTCCTTGAATTAATTAGTAAGAAGGCTGTCTAGAAATAGTTTGTTATTAAAAACAAGGACATTATTTGGAAGAACAGTCCAAAGTTTACAACACGACAAGCATTTCTGGATAACAAAGTCCATTTTAGTGTTAATTGTTATATTCGGTCCATTTCGGCAGGAAAGGCTCCGGTTTTCAAGTCTTATTTATCTGTTTTCCAGTTCACCAAAAGGGTAGAAATTTTATCAGAATGCAGTTATTAGAACCTTGGGATTTTCTTCTGTCTCCACTGACTGTCTTGGTTTTTTCCAAGATCTGAACCTAAAAATAAAATAGATGCTAAAGAAAATTAAATATTCAAGACTCTCCTTCTGAAAATGCCAAACTGACAATGGAAAACATTTCTCCCATCAATGAACAAGTAATTATCTGAACTCTAATAGGACCCTCATGAGCACAGATCTAGTATTTTATGATTTTAAACACATAGGGCCATTTTCTTAATTAAGTATAAAGCCCACAATTTAAACTCAGTTTGCCTGAGGAAAAGACAGCGGGGTAAACATGAACTTCTTGGCAGTTAGAGTGGATACTGGAGTAGTTATATCATTAGGAGAAAACAACTTATTAAAAATCGGCACCGTTTGCTGGGCATGTTCTGTCAGGGATAAGCATCTATTCACGTGTCGACTTACCTTCACCATGGCCAGGCAACGAAAACACTTTATCTTTTACACCCTCAAAACAGCCATATGGAATATTCCCATATAACAGATGAGAATACTGAGGTTTAGTGAAAATTAAGCGATTTGCCCAAATTTTTGCAGTGGATTTGGGATTTGAAGCCAGGCAGTTTTACTCTAGAATCTAAACCTCTCCGACCGTACCCCTAATCTTTGGAATGTTTACCCTTCTGTGTGTCCTAGAAAGACGTTGGTCTTTGTCTCTGGTTCCTATGACAGAGCTCCCAAGTCCCCTATAACTTCCTGAGAGGTAGAGGTGGTAAGAGCCTTTTTTGTTCTTTTTTTTTTTTTTTTTTTTTTTTGAGACAGAGTCTCACTTTGTTGCCCAGGCTAGAGTGAGTGCCGTGGCGTCAGCTTAGCTCACAGCAACCTCAGACTCCTCGGCTTAAGCGATCCTACTGCCTCAGCCTCCCGAGTAGCTGGGACTACAGGCATGCGCCACCATGCCCGGCTAATTTTTTTCAATATAGATTTTTAGTTGTACATATAATTTCTTTCTATTTTTAGTAGAGACGGGGTCTCGCTCAGGCTGGTCTCGAACTCCTGACCTTGAGCAATCCACCCGCCTCGGCCTCCCAGAGTGCTAGGATTACAGGCGTGAGCCACCGCGCCCGGCCCCTTTTTTGTTCTAATGAGGCAACTCTCAGTACGGCCTTTGGATGGCTTCAGAAGGGGGGCCGGTCCTGAGCCGGATTAGAAGCTGGGGACTCTCAGCCCCACCCTCCTCCTAAGCTCTGGCGAGGGGGGGGCTGGAGATAGACTTGATAATCCCTCATGCAGACCAGGTGGGACCCCCAGCAAGACCCCCAATGATGGGGGCTGGAGAGCGTCTGAGTTGGTGAGCACTCCGTGTGCCCCCCACTCCGGGGACGGAGCTCCTGCACTCAGGACCTTTCCAGACTGTCCCTGTGCACCTCTTCATCCGCTGTGCACTGCGTCCTTCATGAGAAGTCACCAACAGTCAGCGGAGTGTTCTCCTGGGTCTGTGAGTCATTCCGGCAAATTACCGAACCTGAGGGGGCGCGTTGTCGGAACCCCAGACTTCACGGCCAGCCAGCCAGGCACGTGGGTGACCTGGGACCGGACCCTCTGCGAGCTGCATCTCAAGTGGCTCAGGCAGAACTGGGGATGAAGAGCCCTAAATCCTGTGGAGTCTGACGCTAACTTTACGTAGTCAGAGTCAGAATTGAACTGAACTGTAGGACACCCAATAGGTATCAGAAAGAAAAACGCCTCTGGGAGGCCGAGGCGGGAGGATCGTTTGAGCTCAGGAGTTCGAGGCCAGCCTGAGCAAGAGCGAGACCCCGTCTCTACTAAAAAAAAAAAAACATGGAAAGAAATTATCTGGACAACTAAAAATATATAGAGAAAAAATTAGCCGGGCATTGTGGCACATGCCTGTAGTCCCAGCTACTCGGGAGGCTGAGGCAGGAGGATCACTCAAGCCCAGGGGTCTGAGGTTGCTGTGAGCTAGGCTGACGCCACGGAACTCACTCTAGCCTGGGCAACAGAGTGAGACTCTGTCTCAAAAAAAAAAAAAAAGAAAGAGAAACACTTGTAGAACCTCAGACGCCAAAAAAAGGATATGGATATTAAATTGTTTTGTTTTGCATTTCTTTTTATTTTATTTTATCTTTTTTCTTTTTCCTTTTTCCCAATACTTGCAGTAGGAGAATGTTTTGCATTTCTTTATTAATGTGGACAAGTAATTTTTTTCATGTATATGTTGGACACTTAAATTTCCTCTTCTGTAAACTGTGTATTCATGTTCTTTGCCAGTTTTCCTACTAATTTTGTTTTTTCCCACTGATTACTAAGAGCTTTTGTATATTAGGTATGCTGGCCTTATGTCTGTATTTTGTGTTGCAAATATTTTCCCCTGACTTGCTGACTTTTGACTTTATGGTTTCTTTTTGCTTTGCCAATAATTTTAAAATCACATATATAAATCTTTTCCTTTATGGTTCTTTGATTTTCATATTATGCTCAAAAGGGTCTTCTCTAAGGTTATAAAAATGTTTATGTTTTCTTCTGTTACATTTATCATTTTATATTTTTAGGCTTAAATTTTTAATCTTTCTGAAACTTATCTTAACTCTTTTTATAAAATTCAACTTTTTTACTTATTCAAAATGTCTAGCTGAATATCATAGTACCTCTTACTGAATAATGTAATTTTTCCCCACTGACTTTGCTACTTTTTATCATGTACTGAATTTTTATATTTTCTTGGGTTTTTATCCTGAACTCTATTCTATTCCATCGGTTTCTGCTCCTGTACCATCACCACACTGTTTAGTTACTGTTGCTTAACCATATGCTTCATTACCCGGTAAAGCTAGTCTCTGCTTACTCTTCTTTTTCAGAACCTTCCTGACTATTCCTGCATGTTTACTCCTCCCGAGGAATTTGGGCATCGTTCTGCCAAGTTCCACTTACCCTTTCACCTTCTGCATCTGCTCTAAGGTCTCCGGTAGAGTCATTCCCAAGCTCTCGGGGAAGAACAGGGTGACGATCCCATTCAGGACGGTGAGGCTGCCCATGACAATGTAGGGCAGCAGCCTGTTGTAGGCGCCTGCGAGGAAGCGGACACAAGAGCACGGTTAGGTGCGGGCGCTCCCTTGGGACCCATTTTGTGCGGGTGGCAAACAGTATATGAGGGTAGATTTAACTCTGAACATTTTCAGAAGGAAAATGCAAGCAACATATCACAGTTTCTTTTTCTTTCTTTCTTTCTTTTTTTTTTTTTTTTTTTACTTAGCATTGCTTGAGGAAGACCTCAAAAAATTTGGTCATCAACTCATAACTGGTCTTCTCCATGGAAATCTTCAGGAAAAGGTGAAAGATTTATTTGTTTTGAAGAGAAACCAGAGTATATTATATCACAGCTTCTTTTTGGCAGATGACACTGACTGTGCGTATCTATAGTCCCCTGGCATTACCATGAAGTTTGTCATCCCTTCCTGTCAACTGTTGTTCTCACTCAGCTCCTCACTCAGTCACGTGTGGCAGGAGTTCCTGTAACAGGAGCCTTTGCTGCGGAAGTTCTGCCTTGGGGAGGCAGCCACTGGAGATGGGGAGTGGGAGGACCAAGGGGACGGAGGTTGACCAGGAGGTATCAGAGGCGGGTTTTGGCCCCTGTAAGTCTGGTGTGACCTCTGCGTTTGCCCAAACCAGGAGTCGGCAGTGGAAAGCTGGGTCCACAGAGCCACGACAATCTTGTATTTATTTATTTAGAGACAGGGACGCACTCTGCCGCCTGGCCTAGAGGGCAGTGGCGTCTAGGCAGCGGATGACTAGGAAGAACAAGGAGATGTGTCTTTTTCTCACCAGTAGAATCCTTAATGAGGACTAAATTTGGAGTGCTAGACCCTCCATCACATTGAACACGCACTGAATCCCCTGTGCAGTGTTATCTAAGACTGACACATTTGAGCATATAAAAACTAAAATTTTCTGCATTGCAGAAATATCATAAAGCCAGGATGCAAATGACAAACTAGAGAAAATATTTACAACATTTATATAACATTTATATAATGGAAGGACTAACTTCCTTCCATTATAAAGAGCTTGCACAAATCAAAAAGAAAGATGAATAAACCATTAAAGAATGGGTAAAAGGATGGCCAGGCACAGTGGTTCATGCCTGTAATCCTAGCACTTTGGGAGGCCAAGGTGGGAGGATCGCTTGAGGCCAGGAGTTTGAGACCAGCCCGAGCAAGAGCAAGACCCCCATCTCTATAAAAAATAGAAAAATTAGCCAGGTGTAGTGGCATGTGCCTGTAGTCTCACTTACTTGGGAGGCTGAGGCGGGAAGGTCGCTTAAGCCCAGGAGTTTGAGGTTACAGTGAGCTATGATGATGCCACTGCACTCTAGCCCAGGCAACAGAGCAAGACCCTGTCTCGACGGGGTGGGAAAAAAAGAATGGGCAAAAGGCATGAGCAGTCAGCTCACTGAAAGATGAATAGAATGGCCTATAAATATGTGATAAAAACATAACTAAAGAAATAGAAATACCGATTTTTCGTATAACAGATCAACAACAATTAAAAAATTTGGTAATCCACATTGTTGGTGAAGGTATGGGAAACAACCACTCTCATCTGTTGATAATTGGATTGTAACTTGGTACAATATTTACAGCTCAATTTGGCAATATCTATGAAAATTTCAAAGGCATTCTTTGAAATTTACTTCTGTGAACCTATTAATCCAACTATATATAAAAAATGCACAAAGGGTGTAAGAGCAGAGGAGAATGTTTGTTGGAATGTTACATATAATAGCAAAAACCTGGAAAAGGCCTAAATGTCCATTCGCTGGAGCCTGGTTAAATAAATTATGTATATACATGTATTGGAAGACTATGTACTTATTTAAAAAGGAAGGTAAAAGAGCAATACATATCCATTTAGAAGAATATTCTGATACAATGTTAAGTTTAAAAAAATTATTACAATATAATAATTTTTTGTGTGTTTAAAAATTATATAAATATATATATATCTATTGTATATGTGCTGTGCAAAACAAAATGTGTGAAGGGCTACTGGCCAAACTGTTAATATTTGCTACTTCTAGGGCTGTCTGGGAAGCCGGGAGAGGAGAGGTGAGCTTGTACTTGCCCCAGTACATTCTGTGCTGTTTGAATCTTTCACAAGGAAAATCTGCTCTATTTATCCAACCCATGGAGAAATTAAAACAAAGAATGAGGAAAAAAAGAAAAAGAAGAATATTTTTAAAAATTTAAAATTAAAAAAAAAAAGAAAATCTGCTATATTTAAAACTAACTTAAAGAACAAGCTGACAGGATGCATCTCACCCAGGTAGACGAAGTAGGGGGCGATGATGCTGCCCACCCTGGAGGCCATGGACGCGACCCCCACGGCCATGTTCCTGACCGGCGTCGGGTAGAGCTCCGCTGTGAAGACGTACAGCATGGAGAAAGCAGCCGTGATCCCAAATTTCCCCAGCATGGCCAGACCGATGGACAAGAAGTAGTAATCTGGAAACAAGAACCGGTGTAAGCAGGGGTGCTTTTAGAAGGGATAAACTCAGCTGCTTTTATTGTCCTTTTTGCATCAGTGGGAATGTTTTTGTTAACCTATTTACAAAATAACACTTTCTCTTCAAATTCCTAATAATTGGATATGGGCAAAGACAGAGTGAGGGTAGCTCTGTACTTTGCTCCAGTGCGATTCTATGATAGATCATTAATGCGTTCCGTGACCTTTGTTATAACAGTTTCATGATAAGTTATTAGCACGTTAATATAGTTAAGTTTTATCTTCAAAGGTCCAATCCTTTCTATCCTACTTCTTATTAAGAAATATCTATTTCTATATATATTACTATGTAGCAATAAGTTAACATTTTAATGTCATGAGAAAGACACCAGGGGAAAAGGGAAGCGTGGATCACTTTGGGTGCTATCTGACCAGCTAGATGCAGACCATAGACTCACTGAATGTGTACTGGGACCAGCACGTGCCACCAAGTCTGACACTTGGGTATGTACCTCAGATAAAAGGTTTGAAAGTAGCAAGACATTAAGAATCATGAACGTGAGGTGAGTCTTTTTATGAAGAGGACGACTGGGAGTTACTCCTGTGCAGAGGGTGATTTCTGATTGTCCAAGGCTCACTCTTGCGCGTGAGGGTGGTGGTTTTGCACACAGGGAACTGGTAATCGCTGTCTGATTGACTTACGAATGGTTTATGGCACAGAGGCTGCCCAGACAGGGAGCAGCGGCTCACAGGTGGCTTAGTTAATGTGTGGGTCTTTTCGGGTCAGTTGTCAATCTTGGTTAACATCTTACCTGCAGGCACCAGCTGAATCAGGAGAAGCACAGCCCCTCCCCAGAACAGCACCCCGGCTATGGTATATCGCCTGGGCAGGGTTCGAAGTAGCAGCCAGGCCGTGATGTAGGCTGGAACTTCGATCAAGGCCGAGAGGAAACAGTTCAGGTAGGCATCTCCATGTAAGTTAGGAGCATCGAGGGAAAGAGCAAAGTAACCCACGGAGGTGAGCATCCTGAAAGAGGAAAGACGAAAGATACGATGACAAAAGAATGGCCTGAATCACTCTAAAATTTCATGATGGTCAAGAAATTGTCTAGATGTTGCCATCCTATGAGAAGCCACTAGGTTCCTTGGCTGCTTAAATTTACTTAATAAATAAATTCACATTGAATAAAATTACAAATTCAGTTCCTCAGTCACATGACCCACACTTCAGATACTCAACAGCCACACGTGGTTAACGGCTACTGCGTTGGACAACACAGATATAAACCGTCCCTGTCACCACAGACAGTTCTGTTGGACACACTCGTCTAGACACACCAGTCATTAACAACACCTATTCTCAACTAGTTGGATTCAAATTTTATTATTTCCTGAATAGTTTGTACATCTTCATTCTCTTAGAGCTATTATTTGTTTATTTTTATTTTATTTTATTTATTTATTTATTTTTTTTTTGAGACAGAGTCTTGCTCTCTTCCCCGGGCTAGAGTGAGTGCCATGGCATCAGCCTCGCTCACAGCAACCTCAAACTCCTGGGCTCAAGCAATCCTCCTGCCTCAGCCTCCCGAGTAGCTGGGACTATAGGCATGCGCCACCATGCCCAGCTAATTTTTTCTATATATATTTTTAGTTGTCCAGCTAATTTCTTTTCTATTTTTAGTAGAGACGGGGTCTCAATCTTGCTTAGGCTGGTCTGGAACTCCTGAGCTCAAACGATCCACCCACCTGGGCCTCCCAGAGTGCTAGGATTACAGGCGTGAGCCACCGTGCCCGGCCTAGAGCTATTATTTGAAGAAAAAATGTCAGAGGCATCAGGCACATAAAATCCAGATTTCACTCTTTAAAAAAAGGAGCAGATACAAAGGATCCATTTGCAGTAGGGGGGATTTAGTAAAACCCCCTTCAGGGAAAAGAGTGACAGTCTCACAAGGCTTCGGAGTGTCACCGAGTGCAGACTGCACGTCCTGTCATTACGGTCCACGTCCACACGGAAGCTTCTCTGCGGAAAAAACACCTGCACCACGGAGACGCCCGGGCAGAAATGCGCTTATTGCTAAGGGGCCTGAAAAGCGGGGGACGCGGGAGAAACGTTTCCGGGAACAAAACTGCCGGATCTTGTTGTACACACTAGACCCAAGTGGCGCAGCACAGGGACGAATCCACAACAAAACGAACACTTAGACTTCCTTGCTCCGGGATCCCGGCGGTTTCCACGGTGAGCGGTGAGAGCAGCCTAGGCGGAGCCGGTGCCGGCCGCTGTGGGCCCAGCAGCGCCGCCGCCCGAGACCGTCTGCATCGGCCGCACGTGCGGGGCGCGCGCAAAGGCCGGCTTAGCTCAGAGGCCCGGCCCTGTCGTCCCCCGCCTCCGACTGCGACACAAAGGGGCCCTAAGAATAGACGAACGTGCGAGTTCTCAGAAGCCTCGTTCGCCGCCATCACGGGGCGGCACGTTCTTTGCTTCTTCCTCATTCCTTGGCAGATACATTGTTAAATCTAGTCTGCAAGGCCAAGCCATCATGTCTGCGCCTTAAAAGCACTTGTCGGTTTGCTGCCGGCAAGGGTACAGAGCCTGTCAAGGCCCCAGTCCGGGCCGTGGGGACCCCGGTTCTTCCACCCTCTCTGCTCAAGCGTCCGCTCAGCCTCGGCAAGCAGGAGCCGAGTCACATCTCCGCCTCGGGCACCAGCGACACGTCAGTCTGAATCCCGTGAGTTTAGGAGGGGACCCTTTCCCAGGGACATCAATAACGTCAGTCCCAGCACCTCGGTGTGGGGCCTTTCCCTGTGGGCCCGTCCTGCGGACTGAAATATTGGTCCCTGCGACTGTCTTTCAGAATCCAGTCCCATGAACCGGATCGAGGCATTTCTAAATAACTTAGAATTCTACAATTTTTATTTTGCCTCGGGAAAACCCAGGCCTTGCCGTGACGTTCCCCTGCATCCAAGAACACGAGCTGCACACGTGTGTGCTCTGTGTCTGCGCTGCGGGTCCAGGACTCACCAGAGCAGCAGAGACATGACGGTGATGGTGGCGATGTTCGCGGTCCGGAACAGGTCCAGGATGAAAACCCGGGGCTGCTTCAGCGGATTTAGCTCCTGCAACTGAAATAACACCAGTAGCCACGGGCTGCAGAGGCGGTAAGCAAGTGTCCTGGGTACGATGCCTGGGAAAAACTTAGGCACACAATTCGCATTTCCCCTTGAATATGCTCAGAAGTCTGGAAATTGGGGCCATGGGGCATCCACACGTGTGAGACACTTACTCCAACACGTGAAATGTTTGTGGCCCATTTTAAACTCAAGCCTTTTAAATACGCAGCACCAGCTCCACTGTCTCCTTGCAGAAAGCCTTTCCTTGACCCACTCATCACCGGGGATGGCCTTCATCGCACTTATCTGTGGTCCTTAGGGCCTGTTCAGGGTAGGGCCACCAGTCCCAAACAGCTACGAGGCCATGTGTGCTTTTAACACTTTTCTTGTTATCTCGTAGCAGCAGAACAGACTCTAGTTAACTGGGGGCCGTGGGCAAGTTACTGTGTATCCTCTCTGAGCTTCAGTTTCCTCCTCTGTAAAATGGTATATATACTAATTGGGAGTTGATAGAATTAAATGAGATCATGTATAGAAAGCTTAGCACAGTGCTTGAACCATGGTAAATGCCCAGTACATTTTAACTATTATTTTATTATTACTTTGAGACGGATCTTTCTCTGTTGCCAGGCTGCAGCACTGTGGTACAGTCACGGCTCACTGCAGCCTTGAACTCCTAGGCTCAAGGGTTCCTCCTGCCTCAGCCTCCCCAGCAGCTGGGACTGCCGTCACGCACCACCACACCCAGCTAACGTTCAAAAAAATTTTTTTGTGGAGATGGGCGGGGGCTAGATTTTTTGCACAGGGTGGTCTCCAACTCCCAGCCTCAAGCAATCCTCCCACTTCGGCCTCCCAAAGTGCGGGGATTACAGGCCCGAGCCACCTCACCTGGCCTTAAGTATTATTGTTATTATTACTGCATCATCGAGGAGAGGATGCTAGCCATCAGTTGTTAGTGGCAGTTTCTCACCACTGTCGAAAGGCTTTTCTCTGTTAATCTGCTGATGCCAACTCGCCAAGCTGATTGGAATTGAAACTAAGATAAAAGTTACTGGGATCTGCGGTGGGGAATCTCTCGGGGATAAAGTACAAGGACCTTGAGGCCCTGTGGTGCGTGTGCAGCAGGAGGCCGAGGGGGGTTTCTGTTGTGACGGGGTGGGGGCGCCAGGCCGGCCTTTGCAGCAGGTGCTCCCGGGTGTGAGCGTCCTTCTTTCCGGTGATAATCAGACGCTGGCTCACACGGCCGTGTGGCCTTTCCTCTCCTGCCCCGTCTGGAGTGCGAGGCTCCAGCACATGCCCAGCAGGATAACCCTGGTATTCCGGCAAGGCCTCTGCATAGACGGTGCTTCCCAGGCCCTTGCTGACATGCGGGTCACCGGCCTCCACCCGGGCCTGCTCTCCGCAGCTTTCACGGGGCCCAGAGGCCTGGGAATCTGCATTCTTTCATTTTGGAAATTTAGATTTTTATTCTAATTGAAAATGAGGAAAAGAAAAAGAACAACCACCATCACCAAGTAAAACATACATCTACACAGAATGTGCTGGCTACCAGTCACCACGCCTTAGCCTCTTCCGTGAAAATCACCGTACCCTCGGAACAGGATGATCACCTGGGTGATCACCTGCGGGGGAGCAGTTTTTTAGGCTTTGAGGTAAACACAAGGCGATGATTACTCTGCTAGTTACCTGAGCTCCTACAGCATTTCTTTCCGACATTTAGTTTAAAATCGCTGATTGGACAGAAGAGAGAGGTCTAAATACGTGGGGAAGTTCGCTGTAGCGTAAGGGAGGCCTTCTGTTTACGGAGCGAGAGGAGTGAACAAAGGGCTGATGGCTGATCGACAGTAGGTATTTGGGTAACAAATAAGGCATCATTGTGTTAAAAATGGAATTTGATGAATTTTGCACCAAGAGACTGTCGGTCTAAACATGCAACAGAAGGTGCGGGAACCTGTATCCTTAGAGCACCTGGGCGACTGCCATGAGCAGCCGGGTGGGGAACCTCAGGACAAGGATGTGCTCGTACCCAGTGATTGTCCCTGGCCTGGGTGGAGCGAGCAAAGCGTGTTTGGACCATGTGTCATGAGCAGTGCTGCTTCTGCAGCCCGGGGGGCTCGAGATTGCCTTCCAAGATGGTGCCACTCTGTAGTTTTCCTGTTTGTATGATTGCCACTGCCCCTAACACGAAGTACACAAGCACAGTTGTTGAGAATGTGCACTTTGGCACCAGGAAGATGTAGGTTGCAGATCCCAGTTTAACAGCTGTGGGATCCTGGGCAAGTTACTTCTCTGTGCCTCAGTTTTCTCTCCTGAAAAATGGGGCTAAGAGCCATACGACTGGCTGTGGCAGCGTGAGCAGTGAATGACCAGAACCCAGTGCCGGCGTCTGGTCGGCTCTGCACTACGTGAGCGGCTGTACGTGTGGCACAGGGTCTGCCGGTCCTTCCCACAGAGGACCGGGCCTCAGGAGAGCAAAGCTCCCTCCCCCTCGGTGGGCTTGTCGAGCTCAGGCTAAACGTGCATCATGGCGGGAAGACACAGGCGCTGTCGGAAGCGTGTATTTTGACCCTGGACTTTATCCTTACGTGTCCAGAACTGCGTATCTCTTATCTAGTTTATGATTGATTTCATCCATGTGGGCAGATCCCTACAACTAGACTGTAAGTTTCACAAAGATAGGAATCGGGTCACATATCCGATAAGTACCGATGAGCACCCAGCACAGCTCTGAAAGGCAGAAGTGTAAGATACTTCTATGTTATTTTTTCATCCAGTTAAATTGGTAAGACTGGGAACAGGCCCGGCACGGTGGCTCACGCCTGTAATCCTAGCACTCCGGGAGGCCGAGGCGGGAGGATCGCTTGAGGTCAGGAGTTCAAGACCAGCCTGAGCAAGACTGAGATCTTGTTTCTACTGAAATAGAAAAAATTAGCTGGGCATGGTGGCACATGCCTGTAGTCCCAGCTACTCGGGAGGCTAAGACAGGAGGATCGCTTGAGCTCAGGAGTTTGAGGTTGCTGTGAGCTCGGCTGACGCCACGGCACTCTAGCCTGAGCAATAGAGCAAGACTCTGTCTCAAAAAGAAAAAAAAAAAGACTGGGAATAGACTTCTTGATTTGAAGGGCGAAGGATTAAGTGATGTCTTGTCCTGGCAGCTCTCTGGGAGCTCGAGTTCATGGCCACTGCAGTTAAGCCACAGCCAGGGTATCTGCTTCTGGAAAAGTCCTGAGGGCCAGGGATGGAGGAAGCCCTCAGGGGAGAGCTCTGGCGTGCCCACCGTCCACCGCAGAGCTCCACTTTCCGGGCAGCCAGTGGTGTAGGCTTTAGGTCAGGGCATGTGCACTGCTGCTGAAGCCACCACGGTCCTCCTCGGGTGTCCCAAGCTGTCCCCCCCTTCTCCTAGCCAGGAATGCCCTGCCCCACCCCCTCTGTTCCTCCACGTGAATCCTGCTGTCCTCCCTGGCTTGGCCCCGTCTCTTCAGCCGCCCCCCCTCCCCACTCTTGTTCTCTGTGCTGCTCACACGGTGTCCGTTCCTTGGGTGCTAGGCATGTCCTCCCCATGTCACTGTTTACATCGTCTAGTCCTCTTGCCCCTCTTAGCTACGGTCCATGCTCCTTTAGCACAGGGCTGGGTCTTATTTTTCTTATTTGCTCTGGGAGCTGCACGTGGCCCCCTGCATGTCCTCACTGCCTGTCAGGACGTGCGGCTGCTCCCACAGAATAGCAGCTTCCTTTGTGGCCACCTGCCTGCCGGGGGAGTCCTCCAGCCTGTGCTCTTAGGCCTGCAGGTTCCAGACATGACGCACGGCAGGACTGAAGACACGCACGGCTTCCTCAGCAGGCTCTGGTAGGACTCGGGGACAGTGGGGAACCCAGGGTGGACTGGCCCTTAAACGTATTTTTTCCACTTGATCTGGACATTTAAAAATCGTCAGTACATAGCTGCATCGATAGTTGGGAGAAATGCCAATAAAACATTGGTGGTAAACTTGCAAAATGAAGGGAACTAATATGTAATGAACGCTTGCTATTGTATCTTCTAAGCAGTTTACATATATTGTTGCACTTAATTTTTAAGCAGCCCTTTAAGGTGGATTTTATCTCAGAACTTAATCATGGTTGTATTCCTAAGGCCTAGCACAGTGCCTGGTACACAGTGGGCACTTAACAAATATTGAATTAAATTAAATCCACAAAAATCAAGAACGCACAGCTGATCTAAAGAGGAAACACCCGCAAATGCTCACCTCCACAGGATCAAATATCATTGCCGGTATCTCTATGTTGTTCATTTTTGCAGCTTTTTGGATGATATCTTCAGCCTCTTTAAATCTTCTCTGGGATATCAGCCACCGGGGAGATTCAGGAATAAACCTAGAATTCATTTTTAATAGTTGATAATTTTTCACAACAGCGGGGTTGGATACTATTAACTAAAAGTTGCCCCCAGATAATTAATTCTAGTTTGTCCTTTTAAAGACAGTTGGGAGGGAGTCGTCGTAAGGTTTCTGGTGGAGCAAGGAAGACATAAAAGCACCTTCAAGTTTCAAACTTCTGATCCAGCTATAAGACCGATTATCTGCTGTGCTTGAGAGCAGGACTAGGCCACGAAGGTGACGTTTGCTGTGGGTCTGTCTAAGCCAGGGCAGCTGGAGAAGGCCACCCGGAACTTAACACAGCCAGTGCGGCTCATCAAAGACGCACAGCCACCAGACTGTAAGTGCCCCAAGAGAAGAGACTGTCTTTTCGGCGTGTGCATCCCCAGGAGAAATCCTGGCGGCCCAGCTGGTGACGGTCACAGTTTAGTGGGTGAAGGATGCCAGGCCCCCGAGTTCTGGAGCTTTCCCTGCGGTCAAAGGAGAGTGTGAGGGCACTGACCCCGCCCACGGGCTTCTCCGTGGTTTTCAGTAGATTCCGAGGTCAGTGGGTCAAACCTAAACCAGTTTCTGGGCGATGAACCCCAATGTTGTGGTTTATGTCTGAAAACTTAATTTTTAAAATTACATCATCTATTCACATTGATAACTGACGCTCAAACACAGTTGCAGATAATAGGACTTATGTTCTTTCCTGATTTTTATTTCTCAGAATCTCTCAGGCGCTCTCCAGCCAGCTCTTGTTCTCCTCACCTCTCGGTCAGTCTGTGCGGACAGTCCCCACCTCACGATGGCTCAGCGTAGGATTTCCCGCTTTGCCAGGGCGTGACAGGGGTACGCAGTCAGCAAAACCGTGCTGCGAGTACCTACTCTGTTTTTTGCTTTCAGTACGGTATTCAATCAATTACAGGAGATATTCGACACTTCATTATAAAATAGGTTTCTTGTTATCTACAGGCCAATATTGGTGTTCTGAGCATGTTGAGGGTCGGTTTGGAATATCAACATGATAATTTCAACTTACAGCAGGTTTACCGGGACATAACCCCGTTGTAAGTGGAGGAGCATCCGTACTTAGTCATCCTAGAAAATGAATTACGAGTGCAGATGCGGAGTCCGCCTATCATAGGCCCCGAAGCTGCACGAGGAATTAACTCGGCAAAACAAACGGCCGAGCACCGCTCCCTTCCCAGCTCGCTAGCACAGGGGCTGAAAAATGAGCCCAGTTTGTGTTCTTCAGAATATGCCTGTAGTTGGTCCCCGTAGGCACGGTGACGATGTTAGGGCGCTGACCTTCAGTTCTTAGAGCCATGCTGTCCAGTAGAAACTTCTGGAATGTTCTATATCTGTG
Source organism: Eulemur rufifrons (assembly GCF_041146395.1). Lineage (NCBI taxonomy): Eukaryota > Metazoa > Chordata > Mammalia > Primates > Lemuridae > Eulemur > Eulemur rufifrons. Next base: position 1,090,338 of record NC_090992.1, on the reverse strand, counting down.
CTGTCCGGGACAGTAGGCAGTAACCACCTGTGGCTTTTGAGCTAGTGTGACTGAAGAAATGAAAATGTATTTTATTACTTTTAATTAATTTTAATTTAAATAGCCATGTGTGGCTGGTGGCTGCAGGGTTAGTGCAGGATCAGAGGTCTCACCACGCAGCTGCTACAGACTTCATGCCTCTCCTGAGCAGTGTGTCCACGCAGCCAGGTGATGCTTGAAACATCCCACCTTTCTACAGTGCTCAGGGACCACCAGCCGGAAACTGCAAAGCTTCCCAGCCTTGCGTCCATGGCCTCCTTCCCTACCCGCTCCCCTGCACACCTGTGGCCACTTACTGCCCAGCCTTTTGGAAACTTGGGTCATAAAAAATCCCCAAACCAGCTGCAGTGGCTCTGTGAAGGTTCCCTCTGGTCTCCAGCCCACTGTACTCAGGGCCACAGGGATCTTTACTTTTAAATTGCCTTGATTTTTTGGTGCACAAAACCTCAAGTCTAGCCGATCATTTCACAAGCCAGGGCAGAGCCCGATGGGGCCGAGCCGGCAGTCTCCCCGTAGGTCTCACTCAGATTCCCCAGGGGCGGGGTGTGGCTGCAGAGTCTGCCTCTGTGTCTCCTCCTGAGCCAGCGGCAGGGTGCGCGGCAGCTCTGAGCAGCCCCGCCCGGCCCACTAGACCTACGAGACTGCTCCATCGGCCCCACCCCAAGGGCGAGATGTCCGGAAGAAAGCCGTTTTGTTTTTATAGGAAAGTGATAAGACCTGTGCTAGACACCAGGACAAGCACTCAGCTTGTGGGTGCTGGCCCCGGGCTGCCCTCTGGGGCAAGTCCTGTCCCGGGCACCGTGTGCCCACAGCGCAGCCCGCAGGGGTCAGCCCCGAGCAACGGAAGAAAGGACTCTCCTTGGGGTGAGGGCGGCAGCCCCTTGTGGGGGGGTGGACACCCTGGGGGCCGGCTGGTCAGAGCTGTCCACTCCCTGTGTGATCTGTGGTCCTCAGGCAAAGATCCATCCTGGGGTCTTCGGGACCCTGCTGCTGTCCCCCTCTCTCTCTCTCTCCCTCTGATAGAATCATGGAGTACGAAGGTCGATTATAACGTTTTGAAAGTATTGGTCTCTTAGGCCGAAATGACAACTAGGGCCAGGGAGCGTAGGCCATTATAATCGTTTATCTAAAGAGGCAGAAAGTAACCTTTATGTAATCTTGTGTTGTGTTTTGAGAGAACCTCTGGTCACCAACATCTTTTCTAATAAATTCAGTTAGCAAGGGGGTGGTGGGGAGAGGGACAGATGATGATGATAATGATTCCTCTCATTCCAGAAAATTCCCTGCTCTCATAAATCTGGGGTGCTTTCCTTGGAGGCAGAGTCTGTCCTTATTTACAGACCCTCAAACTGCTTTTCAGACTGGGTTCCAGAGGAAACTTCCAAATCAGAATGATATCTAACCTTTGACAAACTGTCTCCCAGACTTCCAGGGAAATGGGAGAAAAGAGTGCGCAGCCCCACGCCCACTGCACGCTTCATGCCAAGACTTGGCGCTGGTCACCCCAGCGCTCGGGAGCATGTGGAGGCTGTGGCTTAGGGTGGTCCAACCCGATACGAGGCCCAGGTGGGCCACCTGTCACCACCGCGGCTGCCTACCAGCTGCAGCAAGACAAAGAACCTTCCCAGACAGGGTGTGTCCACAGGGCAGGACAACCTCGGGGTCTAAACTGTGAATTCCAAAAAATGATCAAAGAAACTTTCATTATGTGTAAGCAGGTAGAAATCACACAGTTCAGTAAAACCAGTCTGTGCTGGCCGGGCGCGGTGGCTCACATCTGTAATCCTAGCACTCTGGGAGGCCGAGGCAGGAGGATCGCTCGAGGTCAGGAGTTTGAGACCAGCCTAAGCAAGAGTGAGACCCCGTCTCTACTAAAAATAGAAAGAAATTATCTGGCCAACTAAAAATATATATAGAAAAAATTAGCTGGGCGTGGTAGCACGTGCCGGTAGTCCCAGCTACTCGGGAGGCTGAGGCAGTAGGATTGCTTAAGCCCAGGAGTTTGAGGTTGCTGTGAGCTAGGCTGACGCCACGGCACTCACTCTAGCCTGGGCAACAGAGTGAGACTCTGTCTCAAAAAAAAACAAAAACAAACAAACAAAAAAAAAACCCCCAGTCCCTGCTGGAAGACTGGATTTTGATATAATGAAACCAAACCAAAAAGAATTAATGAGAGAGAGAGAGAAACCAGACTCACCAATGGAAAGAAATCCCTTTTCCTCTTGTTTAAATACGAAAATGCAAAGAAGTGGGAAATCCCCAGAAAGAAGGTATGCTGAGACTTCATTCCACTATTCTTAATCTGTTCTTTCACCTGAAATCTCCCAGATAATCCTACTGGGTAAGACCGAGGACAAACTTTGTTATTGCCACAACTGTTGTGTCAACATCTGGGCGGGGGTTGTGGGAGGAGAGAGCAGGCTTCTCTGACAACTCTCTAAGGACAGCAGCTCTCCCACCCTCCGAGGCTGCAGACAGGCCCAGCTTAGATGCTGATCGTCATGACAGGGAAGCTCGGAAATGGCGTCAGGTGAACAGAGAAAGAGACTTTCCAGAGAGGGAAAAGAGCTAAAACCAACAAAACCCAACGACACTGTCTCTACAAGCAGCAACGACCAGCCGCAGACAAGAGCGGGCGCGTCCAGGGAGGGCCTGGATTGTTGAGAACCGTGATTTGCAGGGCAGCGCAGAATGGACCCCGCTGCACAGGCCCCCCCAGCGAGGCAGAAGCTCTCTGGCCCCAGTGAGTTCCAGTGGGGGCCGCGCAGGCCCAGGCCAGGCAGCCCCGGGCTCCAGGCCGCAGCACAGGGCCCGTCCAGGAACAAGCCGCACTCACCACCAGAGCGGGACGCACAGCAGCCCGGGCACCGTCAGCGCCAGCAGCAGCATCCGCCAGTCTCGGATGAAGTAAGCGAACAGCGGCAGCAGCATGTAGCCGACCGCGAAGAAGGTGCACACTCCTAGGGTGGAGAACACGATGCGAACCGACTTGCCGAGAATCTCTGTTCCTGTTCAGAACAAGGGAGGAGTGTCAGCGTTTTAACTCCCTGCAACATTTGCTTTTCGTACCGTTACCTGGCAGTGGGAGTTCACCCTGTGACCGCTCAGAGAAGGGAAAGGCGTTTGCCTCTCGGCCCGGAGCAGGGGTGGTCGGGTGGAGGCAGGTGGGACATGACCCCAGACTCCTCAGTTGACAGAGATTGGGTCTCCGTGAGGTTTTAAGGGAGCCATGGATTTGTTTTCTTAAAGGCCGTTCCACGTCCTAGAAATACGCCCCGCCCCTCTTCTGAGAGTGCCACCGTTCCAAAATAAAGTCCCCCCCCCCCCCGCCCCCGGCCGTGAGAGGCACAGAGAACATTCCAGAGACAAGGGGAGACTCCTCTGAGGGGCTGTGTGGGGTCGCGGTGGGGTCAGCCTATCCCACAGTTCTCAACTTTAAACAGACAGACATTGGCCCTTGGGCAGCAGTGGAGAATTCACGCTTTCTGAGATGTCAGGACCTCCGCGCCCACCTTGAGCCCTGAGAAATGACCTGTGGGAGCCAGCTGGTTCTGGGCTGCACAGAGCAGGCCCCCCGCACCCAGGGCTGGCGCCTCTGCAGCCCCGCTGTGCCCAGAGGCCAGCCGCAGGCAGACACGCCCGTCCGACCAAGGAAAGGCAGAGGAGCTGCAGACGCCCCCTCCGCGCTGCCCAGCGCCAGGCGGGCATCGGCGCCGGCCCTTCCAGAGACTCTGCTGCCCCTTGGAGACGGGAGTCCAAGGACAAAGCTCCTTCTCTTGCCAGAAGCTCCGGGCCTTTCTGCAGAGTCCACTCTTGGCCCCCTGCCCCGGGCTGATCTGGCCAGTGGCGAAGGCTCTGCCTTGTGTGGGATCTGCCCACGCCACACAGAAGTAGCCCAGAAGAGTCAAAGGCCATCCGGGCTTGGCTTTCAAGAGAGATTTTCCCAATCGTGTGCAGGCTGAGGGACCCAGGGCGGTTCCGGAGAAGCAGCAAAACGCCTGCTTGGGTGTTTTGCATTCCCACCGCCAAGCTGCTCCCACTCAGCCCACGGCTCTCCCCCACTCACCAGCACCGAGGGCCCTGCCCCGCGGCTCCCTCCTGAGCTGCCGTTCAAACGGCCAGACTGGCAGGAAGGGCCCACTCTGGGCTCCCGCGGCCTAACGTCCACGGCACCTCTCGACCGATAAACGCACTTCCGAGGATGAGGCCTGACTTCTTTGAGGATCAGGAGTGTGACTTCTGGATCTTTTTTCACCCCAGTAATGACCTTCTCACCATGCCCTGGTTTCTAAACGGCCTGGCTGTGCTCATGGTACGGAGGTGGGTTAGGGACCTGTGTTCCTAAGCAGCGACTGGGAAGGGAAGCAGCAGAGGGTTTGGTGTGGAAACCGGAAAGTGCACGGGCTCGAGTGGGACCTCGCAGAGTCGTGCGGCCGGGGGCTCCCTCATCCCTTCCTGACCTTGGTAGGAGAAGGGAGCAACGTCACAGCACTGGGTTCCTGGATACTCTCCCTCCCCAAGCTCGGGTCTCAGACCAGAACAGAGCTGTCACGACTTTGCAGAGCACGCGGGGGACAGAGCTTTGTAAAGGAACCTCTCTGCCTGCCCACAGGGCCACACAGGTGGCACGGATCTAGATCATTCCTTGTGAGCCCTGCCTTCTGCTGTCTGACTTTGAGCCAGGCTCCAGCCTAAGCGTTTACATGTATTATCGCTTTGACTTTTCAGAACAATTATATAAAAATTAATATTACTCCTATTTTATATGTAGTCAGCTGAGACCTACAGAGTTAAAGCCAGTGCCTGAATTCGTGCACCCAACAAGTGGTACAGCCGTGATTGAAGCCCAATATATTTGACCTGTGGATACTGGTCTCACCTCCAAGGAAAAAGCCACCTGCGCAAAGCCCTGGCCCCGCACAGCAGTTCTTCCGCTGAGAGTCCAGCTGCGACAGGTGGGGCTGAGGGAGAGGCCACCCCCGTCTGAGGGAGGATTTGCATTTTCCCTTTCTGGTCACTGACCCGCTGGAGGCCAACCAGCCCTGATTCCTGCAGGGCCACAGACTGCCTCCAGGCAGTGAGGCAGGTGACAGCGGTGGCTCCGGGCTCTGCGGACTCAGGACCCCCGTCCTGGCCTCCGCCCCACAGGCCTCGTCTGCCTCCTTCGCTCCCAGGGCAAAGCCCGGCTGGTCTCGGTCTGATTGGGCCCCCAGTGTCTCCTGGGGGTGGAACCTTGTTGAAGGGACTGTCCCGGCCGGATGGGGGCCAGAGTAACCCTAGCAGTGTTGTCCCCTGCCCGTCACCTCCTCCTGGACCCGAACGGCCTCCCCCCAGAGGGAGGGCCCCGGAGAGGCCGAGCTCCCTTCCACGTGGGTCAGGTGCTGCTCAAGCAGCGGCCCCAGGGGCCACGGGGCCCCGTCCACGCGGAAGAGGACCTGCCCCTCTGTGAACGGCCAGCAGAGGCCTGTGGCAGGCCCGGCTCAGGAACTGAGACCTCGCGCAGCTGCCAGGATGTGGGGAGGGACCAGGGACCCTGGGCCGGAGCTTCCCGGTAGCCAGAGCTGGGAAGGCAGATGCCCCATCAGCCACACGCTCAGCGCAGGGAGGAGCATCAGACCTCAGCTTTGCCGGCTCAGCTGCCCAAAGACAGCGCGTGGGGAGGGCGCTGATGCGAGAAGCCCCGAGAGATCCCGAGTTAGCGAGCCGGTGGGGACTGGAGACGGGCAACTTTCCACGCAGGATTCACGGAAGCACCTCGCTGCGGGGCAAGGCAGCCTGCGCTGCTGGCATGTCACCCAGAATCGGGGCCGTTCCTTCCGGGAAACGGGGGACGGTGCAGGGAGCTGGCGTGGCTGGGGCAGCGTCCTTGGTCCTGAGCTGTCATTTCCTCCTACGCCAGCGTCATTCTGGCCGCAGCTTCGCTCCCGGGTGTCTGAGTTACGCTGTTTGGGGGCACGGCCCTGTCTGTCCTAGTCCCCTGTGGCTCTGAGCCGCTCTGGGAGGCTCGATCATCTTTAAAGAGCAGGACAAGAGGACCCGTTTCTGCCCTGCTTTGAGAGGGCGAGTGATTCGGCTTCTGGAATTAACGTGAAGATCCCAAGACTGGAGATTGTCCTGGCGGAGCCCTGTCACACCCTTCCCTGTGTGTGACCCCACCCTTTGGTTTATTTTAGTCAAATAAAACCTGGAATTTGGCTGTTTTGGCCCCGAAACACCAGAGAGCGCTGCTGCACTGCGGCGAGGCCAGAGGCCACCCGGTCTCACACTGTGTTCCCCGCCCGGCTGTTCCAGGGCAGGCTGGTTTTAGTGACACTCTCAAACCTGACACCCAACACAGGTCCCACACCAGGACACCAAAGCTAGCAATTCCCTGCAGAGCCCAGTGGAGTAAAACGACAGCCACAGAGGCTCCCAGAGCTCCCTGGGGCAGGCCTGGCCCCCCGCTGACAGTGAGCCCCCCCCCCCCCCCCCCCGCCCCGCGCTCCTCCTCCTCCTCCTCCTCCTCGTGCGGGCTGATAGCGAGTCCCCGCACCTGGCGTCTCACCTGCCTGATGCTGCCGCAGCCCTGGCTCTGAGTATCTCCCACGGCCTCACCTCCCTCCGCCCTCTGCTCGCCGCTGCCCTGCACATGGGGCCACAGCTGCGGGGGGAGCTGGGGGGAGCAGATGGTCGTGTCGGGGCCAGCGGGGCAGGTCTGTCCCACAGGGAGCCCGGGGTGTCGCTCCCGTCTCCCCCACGGGCAGAGGGGAGGCTCCAGGCTGCAGAGCACCTGTGCCACTGCAAAGGTAGGTCTCGGTGCCGACCACCCTACGAGCCCGGGGATGCCACCGCCTGGTCTCGGTGCCGACTGCCACACAGAGCCCAGGGATTCCACCGCCTGGTCTCGGTGCCGACCGAGACACAACCTGGGGATGCCACCACCAGATCTCAGTGCCAATCGCCACACAGAGCCCGGGGATGCCACCACCTGGTCTCGGTGCCGAACGCGACACAACCTGGGGATGCCACCGCCAGGTCTCAGTGCCAACTGCCACACAGAGCCCGGGGATGCCACTGCAAAGGTAGGTCTCGGTGCCGACCACCCTACCAGCCCGGGGATGCCACCGCCAGGTCTCGGTGCCGACCACCCTACGAGCCCGGGAATGCCACCACCTGGTCTCAGTGCCAACCACCCTACCAGCCCGGGGATGCCGCCGCCTGGTCTCGGTGCCAACCGCCACACAGAGCCCAGGGATGCCACTGCGAAGGTAGGTCTCCGTGCCGACCACCCTACCAGCCCGGGGATGCCACCACCTGGTCTCGGTGCCAACTGCCACACAGAGCCCGGGGATGCCACCGCCTGGCACAGGCCCCGCCTGGCTGCCAGTCCCAGTGATAGAGCCTCTCTGGCTTCACCACGACTCACTGCCCCTCCATCCCAGATGGTCCTTCGGGTCCCCTGTGACGTGGGTCTGCTGGCCGTGGGCAGAGCCCTCTGTTGTAGGCAGGCCCATTAGGTTTTGGGTTTGGGTCTGGCCCTCACAGAGCCACACGTTGGGCTTTTCAGGTACAGGGAGGGTCACCCCAGGAAGACAGATTCTGGGGACTTAGAGCGTGAGAACAATAGACTCTGCTATGCCAGGAATCCCGGGATCTTGGGGCCAGAGGCAGTAGGAGGTTGCAATTTCTGTTCTAAATTCCCCCAGTCTCCAGCGCTGGCCTGAAGCCCCCTGTGCCTCCACACAGATGACCCTCAAGACGCTCTGGCCCCTCTTCCCCTGCGGGCAGGAGGGCAGTGAGCCCCCTGGGCCGTGGGGCTCGGCAGCCTCTGCCCACCTCCTCCCTCAGAGGCCTGGCGGTGGCACGGAGCTCGTCACAAATAATTAAAGGAGTGGAACTCAAGCAATTCCGTGTTGGCAACCTGGCAGAGGGTGTGCACACAGCTGAGAAAACACAGCGTCCCCAACGCCAGGGAGCCAGCCGCACCCTCACAGCAGTCAGCCGCCTGAGCACATGCGGACTCTGCAGAGCAGGAGAATCCTTAGACCTATGTTAAGGGACACTACTGATAATCAACCGTGGCAACGGGGACAAACGGGGGCTGTGCGAGCCAACTAGAAAATATTGTCGCACTAGAGATTCTGGGAACTGGTGTCTATCGTCCCAGGATGGTCCTCATCTCCCCTTCTCTCCCCTGCCCGTATGGAGGGCTCAGAGAGCATGTTGGGGTCTCTCACCCCTGCGGGTGGCCTGGGCTCACCTCGCTCCCTCCCAGGGGAAGCCGCTGGGGCCCCGGGGCCTCTGCGTGGCCTTGTGGCTGATAGGAGACAGGACCAGTATCAGTGGAGAAGGGGCTTGGCCTGCGCTCAGCTGATATGCTCCTCGGGGGCCCTGACGCAGGGTGAGGCCGGATCTCAGCGATGGCGGCTGGGGTGGGACTCCCCGCCTGGCCTGTGCCTCCCCGACCTGCGTACTGGTCTCACCAGCCACCCCAGTCCCTTCATGGGCCTCAAGCCTTCACAGCTCAGAGCAAAGACATCTCCAGGCTGTCCCTCCCCTAGACTCCTGCACCTCTCCCGAGCCTGTGCTCCCGAGAACGTGTCTCTGTTTTGTGGCTGGTTCTTACCAGCTCCAGCTTATTCTTTTTTGAGATAAAGTCTCACTCTGTTGCCCAGGCTAGAGTGCCGTGGCGTCAGCCTAGCTCACTGCAACCTCAAACTCCTGGGCTCAAGCGATCCTCCTGCCTCAGCCTCCCGAGTAGCTGGGACTACAGGTGTGCACCAGCACACCCAGCTAATTTTTACTATTTTTAGTAGAGACGGGGTCTCGCTCTTGCTCAGGCTGGTCTCGAACTCCTGACCTCGAGAGATCCTCCTGCCTTGGCCTCCCAGAGTGCTGGGATTACAGGCGTGAGCCACCGCGCCCGGCCTGGCTCCAGCTCTTATTCTCCACCGTTATTCAGGGCCCAGCACAGAGGTGGCTCCCAGTGCCTGCCGTGTCCAGCACTGGCGTGACGAACCCAAGGCTACCCTCCCCCCGCACACAGGCGCTCAGGCCCGTCAAGCTGTGGAGGCTCAGTCCAGGGGCTTCCTCCTTCCTGGCCGTAAGAGGGTTTGAGGGAGGCCCTCCGTCTCAGAGCCGTTCCTACCGAGTATGAAGGCCACCACGTAGTTGGAGATCTGGCCCACGCCCACGATGACAAATAACACGGTGAACATCTCCCAGTTGACGGAGAAAATCTGCAGGAAGCTGAAGCCGGTTTGCACGGCCATGGTTGTGAAGAGAATGTTCTTCCTGCCAAACCTGCGGAACACAGCAGAACACAGAACGTGAGGTGTGGAGGCTGCACGCGGCTGTAACTCACGGTGTGTTGGGAGCCCTGAGTCAGGCGTCACCGCAGGCTGTTCTCCCTGTCACAGCTCTCCGCTTCCTCCTAGTGGCCTCAGGCATGCGTCTGCTCAGGAGGCACCTTCTGATTCCAGCTTCCTTTCAGCAGTATCTGCCGGTGACCCCGCAGTCGGTGGCAGGCTTAGTCTCACATTCTGACAGCTGAGCGTGGGCAGCACAGAGCGCAGGTGTGATCGGAACAGTCTCCTGCCCATTTTCCAGACTCAGGGCTCGGCTGTCGGCCTGGGGAGGGACAGGCACTCCTCTAGGGGGCTCCCTGCAACAGTGCCATCCAGCAATCCCACAGAACACGTGGGGGCCGGGGGACACGTCTCCTGGGCTGAGACAGCGTCTCCCCCAGCCTGGGAGCTCCATCAGGCCCAGAACCAGCCCGGGTCAGCCCCGTGGCCCCGGGTGCAGCCAGCGGCCCGGCCCACAGCCGGGAGGGCAGTGGTGACGGCAGCATCGTGTGCTGTCACAGGGCTTGTGGTCTGAGGACTGTGGTTTCCGGGGGGGTCAGTAGACCCTCCTCATGTCCGGCCGAACCCCTGGGGGTACGAGGCAGGGTGACCGGACCAAAGCAGGTGCCGGCCGGCCGTGGGGGCTGAAGGCAAGGTCAGGCCTCCTCCCAGCACGGACTCGGTGGCCTCAGGGTCCTCCCTCCTCTGGGCAGAAATACCCTGAGTCCAGCCGCAGCCCGAGACAGGCAGCAGGTGAGCCAGGGCCCTGTCCCACCGGCCGGTGCTCTCGGGGTCCTCACCTGTCCGACAGCTGCCCGCACACGAAGGAGCCCAGCAGGACGCCCACGAAGAACAGGGAGGTGGTGAGCGGCGGCTTCCAGTCCTCCTCACACACCAGGTTCCACTGCCGGGGAGACACGCGAGGGGTGAGCCCGGCCCCCCGCAGCCCCGGCCCCTCCCTGCGCCAGCTGCTGCCTGCGTGCAGAGGGCACAGGCCCCCCGAGACCCGCCGCTGCCCTCCCTGAGACTCGGCGTCCTCTGAGAGGTGGTGACGGTGCCCACTCTGCTGACGTCACGTCACAGCAGCACGCGGGGGCCACCGCTGTGCCTGGTGATGCTCAGCCGAGACGCCAAGGTGGCTCTGCCCCTTCAGAGGGCGCCGGGCAGGGAGGGACAGTGTCCGAAAAGCCGGAAGGGGCGGGGCAGGGGGCACAGTCATGGGCGGGGCAGGGGGCACAGTCATGGGTCCACGGGTGAAAGTTTTGTCTCCCGTATTGCAAAGTGCATGAGGTCCCAGGGGCTCTGCGACTTCATTTTCCGAGCAGACTCTTCTGGAAACCTCCGTGGCCCTGGTCCACGCCCACCTCGGCCAAGCCTGGGCCCGATTCAGGGCCCCACGGTGGGGGCCGGGGCTGCTCCCCTCCCCAGGGCTCCCCAGCTCCCCCCTGCCCCCGCCCACACCCTCCTTCCCGCGGGGCCTTTCCGGAAGTGCAGCCCCTCCCTGGGGGCCCTCCCTGTGGCCCCTCCCGTTCCTCAGGGCCTGTGGGCGCAGCTGCCCTGACACGTCCCTGTCGTCCCTGTCATGCGTCCACAAGGTGACAGTTTCAGCCACAGTTTCAGTTCTCAGCTCTCAAGCCAATTTGATGAAATCTCAAGGGCGGCTGCAAAGACTCCAAAGTGTGTTTAGTGACCGTTCATGTATTTAAAAAAACAACAACAGGTGCGGTGAATACTTGGGGCCTGGTGGTTGGGGGTGGGGAGGTGCTGTCTGTGGCGAGATGAGAGGAAAGACCCCCGGCCTCCCACCCACCCCAGCTCCATTCGCCATTTGCAATGCAATTCGGTTTTCAATCCTCACAACTCCCCGGGAAATGCGGTAGATTTAAACATGAATTCCCCTGTTTACATCACACCCGGTTCTGCAGCAGGGAGTTTATGGAGCTCACACAGCAGAAACGTGCCAACAAAAGGCTACGGGACTCAGAGCAGACAGAAAGTCGAGGGGGGAGGTTGCAACGCTAAGCGCAGGGAAGGCTGAGCCCAGACGGTCTCGCCCACGGGCCTGTTGCCTGCCAGGGTCCCAGACCCAGCGCTGAGGGTCCCAGCAGCTCCCAGAGGGGTCCCAGTGCCCAAGGGGTAAAGTCCCTGGGCAGGAGCACAGCTTTTCTGAGAGCTGAGACCCGAGAGAACTCTCCTCACGTACTTCCTCCACAAAGGGGCCCCTCTGCGATGTCGAGGACCCTGTCTTTGAGAACACGCCTGTCCTAAAGACACAGTAAGACTCACGAGGCCGCCTGCCGCCGTGCTCACAGGCCGGCCACGACAGGACGCCAGCACCCAGCTCTGCAGCAGGAAAACCACCTGGGCCAGGAACTCGGCTCTACCCCTCAGGTAAGGGCCGCTGATAAATCCGAGACCGGATCCAGAGCGGGCTGCCCCACCTGAGCTCCCTGCACGAGCGTCAGGGAAAAGGGGAAGGAACCCTCTAGAGCTGTCTGGCTAGATCCGTGTCCTCTGCCAGCCCACAGATCAGAAGTGGTAGAGAGCCCATGTGCCACCTCCCTCTAAAAATACCGGCCAAACTTCAGAAAAGAGCGTGGGGTCCGCCCCGGACACGCAGGGAGACGGGCAGTTGAGGCCCCAAAGCCTCAGGATGTAAAGTGTGACCCATTTTGCAGAAGATTAAACTGAGGCTTTGGGACGGGATTTGTCTGACGTCATAGCCAGTAAGTGGACAAGCAGAGAGCCCAGTCTCATCCCCAGGTGCTGCTTGGGACTGTACCCTAAAGGCAGGACAAAATGAGCCTGTCAAATGTGATCCCCGACACTTCGTCGAGGAATGTGACCCCAGGACTGGGCAGACAGGCCTCCACCGCGGCTCCGGCTTGGCAGCGCGTCTGTGTCTGTTATCAGCTGTGTCCATTCACCTGCAGCTGAGCAGAAAAGCTCCTCCAGGTGCGTCTCCCCTTTGTGGTTTTCAAGTACTTTCCCGTCGGGACTTTGCCGCAGGGGCAGACAGACGGGATTGAGGGACGGAAAGGGCAAGGGAGGCTGTCAGATGTGGAGCCAGGCATGGCGTGAGCAGTCGGTGGACGGGACTGGCTCCCTAATCTGCAGACCCCCTCGTTCAAAAATTACTAAGAATTTCAAGACAGCAATAGCAGAGCGTCGAAACCAAGTGCGGGCTTGGCGTGACTGCACAGCTGCACTCCCACGGCGCCGGCCCTGGAGTGGGTTAGGCCTGGTCTCCTGGGGGATGGAGCAGAGGTGGCGTCCTGGGCTGGGGCCCTGCGAAGGCTGAGGTGACTGCCAGCTCCCGTCACCCTCTTTCCTGGAGGACGAGCAGCCACCGCTTTAGGTCCACCTCCATCCTGGAAAAGGGGCCCAGGAAGCCACTGCAGCGTCACGTAGCGAGGAGAAGGCCCTGTGCACGCAGCGGCCGTCTGTCCCAAGCCCATGCGAGGTGCTGTCTGCCTTTGGGGACCCTGCTTACAACCAGCGGGGCAAGGTAGCTAGACCCCATGGCTGCCCATGGTTGGCTCTAGGGCTAGGTTCTCCCTCGTGGAGTTGTGCCCAAGAAGGCTTTTTGGAAAGCTGCCAGGGGCCTGGTCTTGGGACACAGGATTGGCAGACAGAGTTCCAGCTGGGGCTCGTGGGGCCGGGGTCCAAAAGCTGCCAGCCCAGAGAGAGGCCCTTGACCCCAAGGGGCTGTTCTCGGGGAGGCCAGGCCCTGTCTTAGGGCCCCACTAGCCACAGCATCGAGAGCTCCCTGTGGTTAGCAGTGACACGGTAGGCCCAGTGGGAGACAGTCCTTTCCTTGAGGGGACAGAACTGTCCCTGGGGGTCCCTGCACACGTGAACACACATGCACACACAAACACACATGCACATCGTCAGCTCAGAGGCCGGTGGTGGCTGTCCTGGCCAGGGGCTGGCCTGTCCCGGGCTGCGCTTCCCAGCAGATGCGAACATTCCCAAACACGCTCACCGCCCGGCCCCAGAGAGGTGGGACGTGACGGCCTGGCCAGGCTGAGCAGGGGGCGGGACGCTGGGTGAGCTGTCCCCGGTCACTGTGCTGTCCCACCCCCAGGGGCTCAGCCCAACGTTCTCACGGCAGAGCAGAGTGAGCTCCAGGTGTTACAGTTGGGCCCTGTGGCCTTCATCTCTGCTTTAAGAAACAAAATCCAGGTCCCAAGGTCAGAGGGTTTGGGAGGCCTCTCTTGGCGTAGAAGAATGTGCCTGTCACTCCTCCTCATAGTGACAGTGACAGGAGTGACAACCACGGTGTGTTGGGTGCTCGCCGGGTGCGTGTGTTGTCTCACGGAATCGCAGAGTCGCCGTGGGGAACGGGGACTCTCCCCTCCTCTGACACGAGGAGATGAAGGCACCAGCCAGGCAGCAAGCGGCCGGGTTGCCGGGTGAGCTCACTCAGCCCTGACGGCAGCACCTGCTCCGGGCCAGGCTCTGCACGGGGCGCAGGAAAGACGTGGTCCCTGCCCTCACGAGGCTCAAGGTCGAGCACGCTTTGCAGCACGGATCAGACGTGCACGTGTGTATGCAGGAGCCCTGCAGCCCCGGGCAGGGCGGGCTCTGTTCCAGGCCGCTTTGTTCCTGCGTCTGGCTAGAGGAAACAAGGCCGTCTCCTCATCCTCCTCCAACGTAAGAACCTGAATCGTCCGTGTAATCGTATTTTAGATGGTCAATACAGCGGGCTAGGCACACAGTGGATGCTTAACAAATTGTTGACGAATGCATGTCGAACAATTAGGAATAACAGAAAATCAGGTTGGAAAATGTCTGGTTCTGGGCCAGGGAGTATCGCACTGTACTTCGAAAATCACCCTCACCTTGAACTCTGAGTAGCCAAAGTCTGGCAATTTTCACTTTTGCCAAAGCCGTAAGGATCATAAAGATAAGCGCAGCTCCTCTGACCTGCTGGAACGGAACACTCTGGAAGGCAGCCTGGTGTTGGGCAAAGAGCACAGGTTCCTCGGGTTCTGCCACTTCTGGCTGCGTGACTTCGCCCGTTCACCACTGTCCGCCTGCTTCCTATCTCCAAAGAGGTGACAGTAAGACCCGCCCTGGGTTTGCTGTGCGCCGCGGGCAGGAAACGTCAGTGGAGCGTCGCACACATTATGGGCCTCGTTGAGTGGCAGCTGCCTCGCCTGTGCCTGTGTCTAAGCAAAACCAGGACTTGGGGCGGCGGCACGAGTAAGTGCAGCAGGTTGTATTTAAACCTCACTAGGCCAGCCTGAGCAAGAGCGAGACCCCGTCTCTACTAAAAACAGAAAGAAATTATATGGACAACTAAAAATATATATAGAAAAAATTAGCCGGGCATGGGGGCGCGTGCCTGTAGTCCCAGCTACTCGGGAGGCTGAGGCAGGAGGATCGCTTGAGCCCAGGAGTCTGAGGTTGCTGTGAGCTAGGCTGACGCCACGGCACTCACTCTAGCCCGGGCAACAGAGTGAGACTCTGTCTCAAAAAATAAATAAATAAATAAACCTGACCAGGCAGAAGAAATTTTAAGAAGTAAAAACTCTTCCATTCCATTACTAAAAACTAGAAACACTCTTACCACAAGGTATTAAATCGCTTTATAAATGCACTTCAATCCCAGAGATGACTGTGCATGAAAAATTAACAACGGTCCATTTAAGAATGAAAAATAGATTTCTATCGTGTCTTCTCATAGTTATCCTTCATTCCAGGGGGAAAGAAAAGTATTGATAATCGTTAGTTAATGATAGAATATACATCTACCCCAGTTCCATCTTTATAACTTGATTGTGATTTAAAGCTGAAAATTTCTTGACCATCTGCAGAAACAAAAAACACAACAAAAAACTCTGGCTATTGAATTCTTTTTGTTTGTAACAGCTTTATTGAGATATAATTTACATACCATAAAATTTACTCTTTTTAAAGTGTACAATTCAGTAGGTTTTAGTATACTCACAGAGTTGTGCAACCACCAGCATTATTTAATTTTATTTCTTTATTTCTTTCCTTATTTATTTTTGAAACAGGGTCTTTCTCTGTCACCCAGGCTGGAGTTTAGTAGCATCATCTTAGCTCACTGCAATCTCAAACTCCCGGGCTCAAGTGATCCTCCTGCCTCAGCCTCCTGAGTCGCTGGGACCACAGGCGTGCACCACCATGCCCTGCTAATTTTTCAATAATACTTTTTGTAAAGACGAGGTCTTGCTATGTTGCGCAGGTTGGTCTTGGACTCCTGGCCTCAAGTGATCCTCCTGCCTCAGCCTCCCAAAATGCTGGGATTCTAGGCATGAACCTCCACACCTAGCACAGTATCTAATTTTAGAACATTTTCATTACCCCTGAAAGAAACCCATACCCACTGCAGTCACTCCCTGTTACCTTCTCCCAGCCCCTGGCAGCCACTAATCTACTTTATGAGTCTATGAATCTGCCTGTTCTGGGCATTTCATGTAGATGGACTCATGCCATATGTGGTCTGTTGTGACCAGCTTCTTTCATTTAGTATAATGTTTTCAAGGCCCATCCACGCTGCCGTACCGTGTGTCAGGACCTCATTCCTTTTCATGGTTGAATAATATTCCACAGTATGGGCATACCGCATTTTATTTATCTGTTCACCAGTTGAAGATATCTGGGTTGTTTACACTTTTTTGACTACTATGAATAATGCTGTGAATATTCATATACAAAATTTTGTGTGGACATATGTTTTTATTTCCCTTGGGTACATACGTAGTAGTGGAATGGTCGGGTCATGTTGGCAAATCTATGTTTGACCTTTTGACGAACTCCACATCCGCTCTCCAAAGTGGCTTCACCATTTTATATTCCCAACGGTGACGAATGAGGGTTTCAATTTCTCCACATCTCTACCAACACTTGCTACTGTGTCTTTAATTTTCGCCATGCCAGTGCGGACGAAGAGGTATCTCATTGAGGTTTTCATTTGCTTTTCTCTAATGACTAATGATGTTGAACATCTCTGCACTGAATGTGCTTATCAATTTCGGGGCTGGTGCCACCCTAACAGCAAGTTTTCTGCTCCATGAACGAGCATGGGAGGTTTTCCCATTTGTTTAGGTCTTTTAAAATTTCTCTCAATGACATTTTGTAGTTTTCAAAGTATAAGTTTTGCAATTTTTTGGTTAAATTTATTCCTGAAGAGCTTCCTTTAATATTTCTTGTAAGACAGCTCTGGTAGAAACAAATTTGCTCCGTTTCTGTGTATTTCAGAATGTCTTTATCTCGTTTCTGGGAGACGGTTTTGTTGGAGACGTGATTCCCGGCCGGTCGTTGTTTCCTTGCAGCACCCAGACTGTTCCAGACTGTTCCAGCCTCCGCCTTCTGTTTTCTGTGACTTCTACCGCGAAGTCAAACGTTAATCTCACCCCGGTTCTCTTGTACAGAAATCATATTTTTGCTACTTTCAAAATTTTCCCTTTCTCTCTGTCCTTCTGCGGTTTTAACACGATGTGTCAGGATCGTGCAGATCAATGTTTCCCAACAAACCTGGGAAGTTTTCAGCCATTATTTCCTTGAGAATTTCTTCCTGCTCCTCTCTCTCTCCCGCTTCCTTCTAGGATCCCAGCACACACCGTCCTGTGCTAACTGGTTTTGCACAGTTCTCTGAGGCGCTGTTCGTTGTCTTATTCCTCTTTTCCTCCTTGTTCTTTGGATTGCACAGTTCCCAATCCTGTATCTTCAAGTTTGCAGATTCGTTCTTCTACCTGTTAAGGCCCTCGAGTGGGTTTTTATTTTCAGTTATTGTACATTTTTACTCCAGAATTTCTACTCAGTTCTTTTTTATACAAATGTAATTTCTCTCTCTTTATTGATATTCTGTCTTTGGTGAGATATTGTCATTATACATTCTTTTATTTTGTTTATTTACTTATTTTAGGGACAGGGTCTTGCTGTGCTGCCCAGGCTGGAGTGCAGTGGCGTCATCATGGTTCACTGCAACCTCAAGCGACCCTCAGCCTTCTGAGTAGCTAGGACTACAGGCACGTGCCACACACTTGGCTAATTTTTTAATTTTTTTGTAGAGACAAGGCTTTGCTATGTTGCCCAGGCTGCTCTTGAACTCCTGGCCTAAAACGATCCTCTCACCTCAGCCTCCTAAAGCACTGGGATTTGGGAGGCCACGTGGCCACCGTGCCTGGCCCCTTTTGCTTTTAAAAGCATGATTCTATTACTTCTTTGAACATATTTATAACGGCTGCTTTTAAGTCTTTGTTAAACCTGACATGTGAGCCTTCTCAAGAAGTTTCCGTTGCCTGTTTTTTTCCCCGTGTGTGGATCATACTTTCCTGTTTTTTGCATGTCTTGTAATTTTTTGTTAAAAACTGGGCATTTTAGACAACATGTTATAGAAACCCTGGGTACCAATAACCCCCCATCCCCATTTCCCTGATCTTTCTATTCAGCTACAGCAGCTGGTATCTCACCCAGCACTTAAGCTCTTTAGTTGCTAGCCGGTCACTTTATTGATTTCAGCTGTGTCCTGGAGCATACCTTGTCCCACAGTCTAATCCAGTGGAATTCAAGCCCCTTTCCGGGAGTAGTTTTTGAGGCAAGTCTTTAAGACTTGTTCTAACTCCACAAGGGCTTCTCTTGGCTGTTTGTTTCTCTGGTTCCTTCTGGTAAACCGGCTGCCCTGTGGGATAGCTGGTTATTCTAACGGAGCTACCAGAATCCTCTCGGTTGCTCACCAGCCAAATCTCCCTGTTTTCAGGAGCAATCTTAGGCCTGACCTTCCACACACTCTGTTTCAGACAAAGTTAGTTCCTGTGGGGACAGTTTCAGCGTTCTCTGTACTTTGGGACTCTCTCTCCCCCTGGCAAAATCTCTGAGCCACGGCTCCGAGCCGTGGGCAGGGAAGTGGCCCGTTCCCCTCCGGGTGACACCTGCTTTACGGGTGGGACACTGGGTGGAGGCGGCGGCCTCTGTTCTTTTCGGCTCGGCTCTCCTGCTGTGGAACCTCTGCCCTGGGAATGGGCTGGATGAGGGAGACCGAGGCCCCGACATTCCTGACCCGTGGCACCCGAGCAGAGCCGCCACCGCGAGAGTGGAGGCGGGTGGAGGACGAGGTCCTCCGAGCTCCTGGTTGCACCTGGAGGATGCAGAGGGGGGTGAGGGTGGGCACTGGTGGTCCCTCTTGGTGAGACTGTGTCCTTTGGGAGCTGAGTGGACAGAGAGCTGCTTTCGTGGCCACACGCCCTAGGGAGGCGCGTCCCCCTTGTGTGCAGGGAGGGAGGCGGACGTGTTGTGACGCAAGTGACGCAGACTCCTCGTCTCACCAAGAAATAGACTTTCCTGAGTAAGTGTGTCTTCGTTGCTGCCTGTCCTCGGGACAATTCCCAGAGACTAAGTGTGTGCCTGTGCGTGTGCGTGCATTTTACATGCACAAAATTTCCACCAGTTATGGTGGCTTCACGGGGGGTGGGGGGGCAGGTCTGCGGAGCTCCTCACGCCGCCATTCCGAAGTCTGAGAATCTTGCCATGTGCTTATTTATTTGTATTTCTTTAGGAAAATATCTATTCTCCAAAAGGGGCAAGTGATTGTACCCATGTTAAAATCAGGTTGTCTTTCACTGTTGAGTTGTAAGTGTTATTTTAATATTCTGGATACAAGTCCTTTATCAGATATGTGATTTGCTGATATTTTCTCCCATTTTGCGGGTTAATCTTTTTTGGCTATTTAATTCTTCTACTTATATTTCCATTTATAAATAGCTGAGCCAGGAGGCTGCTAAACCTTACAATGTCCTGTCTTTCTTTCGATTAGAGGTAAAGAAAAAGCCACCATCGGTGGAGAAGCCTCAGAGCAGGGTTCTGTGGTCACCAGAGGCTGAACCGAGGCGACAGACCCAGTGAGTCTGAGCAGGAGGAGGGGTGGGAGCGGGAGGGCCGCTCGGGGCTCGGCTCCGTCCTCGAATCCTGGCGTTAGACCGGCCACAGCTCCTCCGGGCTCCTCGCTGAGGACGTGAGCACATGGCCCGGGGCTGCGCCAGCCACTTGGCACTGAGGAAGCTCTGGAAGGTGCCGCTGTGACCTGCCCCCACCCTGCACACACTGAGCAGGAGCCGCCAGCCTTGGGCTGTCTGTGCCTCTCGCCAGGGCATGTGGCCCAGTCCAGCCTTTCCCCAGAACCTCCATTCTCCCCAGCCCGTCTCTGTGCCCAGCGGGGGTCCTTGCCTCTCTTCGGGGCTCCGGAGACCCGCGTAAACCCACGCTGCAGCGTTCGATGACACGGCAGGCCTGCATTCGCCTAAACACAAACAGTGCATCGTGCCGCGGGGGCCCGGGCCCCAGAGCTCCTCCGCCCCGCCCCGCCCCGCCGTGTTCTTGTCAACACGCCACCTTGGACTCTGTCTGAGGGTTCCGCTGCCCACCGGGAGGCACAAACAAAGTCTGTGTACCCAGGAACTTGGCAGGAGGCGCAGGTGAAGCAGCCTCTGGACAAAGACACACTCGGATCCCTGTGTCGGCAGCAGACAACACAGCTGAGCGGCAACAGGCAAACTCTTCGGCGAGGCGGCTGATAAACAAACAGGGAGCAGGTCCAGGCCGAGCAGGGCGAGCCCTGGGTCTGCGCCCTCCGTTCTCCAGCGAGATCTGCTTTCTAAAGCGTTGACTGGAAAGGAAAACCTCGCCGGGACTGGCTGGGGCTGGAGATGCTCACGCTTTATCCCCTTCGGAATCTGCCGGAGGGACTTGGCTGAGCACCCGGGTTACTGTTTGGACTGTCCCCGACAGCGGGGCTCCACGCCAGTGGGCAGCGTCCCTGCCCCTCACTCACAGCTCCCCCTTTGCCGGAGTCCCCCCGACCCCAGGGCAGGCACATGCTTCAGAGCTGCTGTGTGACGTCCCAGGCGGTGGCCGGCCACGTGCCAGGTTCCATTTGTCTCGTTATGCCCGTGCTGGTGGCTCCCAGCAGCTCAGCGCGAGCAGGGGCTGAGCCCTCAGGCTGTGGGTGGGGAGTCAGTACGTCCCCGCCGTCTCTGCCCTGACCCCAGGTCCCAGGAAAGGCGACACAGGGCTGGTGCCTGCAGCGGTCCAGGCCCTTTGCTGGTGGCTGTCTCGCCTGCACCCGCACCTCCACCCACAGCCCCCAGACGACACAGCCAGCTGCAGAAGAGGACAGAGGTACACGCGGGCTGGCGACAGCAGCCCTGTCTCAGGCCACTGTGGCCTGCCGGGGAGGCTAGTCCTCAGCACACAGGGCTCCCCTACGGCCTCTGGAGCATGAGGCCTGGGGACATCAGTGTCCGGCTCCAAGGTGACTGCCTCCATTTTCCCAGCCCGGGGACTAGGGGGTCAAGGCTACCTGTTGATGTCCCATGGGCAAAGAGGACATGCTGCGGCAAAGGCCAGCCCATGCTGGCCAGGAGCCAGGCTCACCTCTGCTGCCTGCCCGGTGGTCCCGCCGGTGAACGGAAGCCCCTAGAGAGCAGGGCAGTCGCTGCTCTTCCTGCTCCTTCAGCCTCAGGGCAGGAGGCCTGTGAGCCTGCGCACGCGTAGGGCCTGTGCTCTCTGGGGTCTTGGCGCTGAGGGGCTGTATGGAGGGCCAGGCCCAGGGAGACTGGGGCCTGGCCACCATGGTGGGTCTCAGTGACAAGGCTCCCGTCATCAGACAGACTGACTGGGATGCTGGGCCCTTCCTCCTCCAACAGGAGCTTCAGCCCCACCCAGATCCCACTAGTCCCTGCCCCTGCCCAGCTGCAGCCCAGCGGAACCTGAGCTACTCGGCATGCCTGGCGCTCCTGCCCCGGGCAGACACGGCCTCCCCCAGGCCTGACTTCAGAGACGGACGGAGGACCTTACTCTGGGTTTTTACATCCTTTATTCTTAAAGTGAAAAAATAACCTGGTCTCAGCTGGAACAACTAGAACAACAAAATAAATAAGGGTAGTATTAGATTATAACTGATGGAATAAGATAAATTTGCAGGAGCCTATACTGATATAAGTTTATAATTGCATAAATTAATAAATGGATGTGGAGGGGAAGCTATTCTTTTCAGAAGTCCAATTCCCAAATGCAGGAGGAGTGCGGGAACTGCAGAATCATCACTAGGCAAACGCCACAGTCATGGTTGCTTGGGTCAAGGTCGAGTGATGAATGTGAAAATCAGCAGGTAAAAATTTAGGGGACCCAGAATTTTATATGATCGCAAAGTATCTCTCTTAAGATATTTATTACTTGTGGAGGGAAAAATAGTAACTGTATAGTGGAGAAATCCAGAAGACATCAACCTAACCAGGTGATCAAGGTTAACATCACCAGTAATAAGATATAGCAATGCCCTGAGGATATAGCATCATTTCCGTGGTATTCTAACCAAAAAGTACATAACTCAATCTAATCATGAGAAAAATTACACAAACCCAAATTGAGGGACATTCATCAAAATAACTCATAAAAAATACCAAGGTCATGAAAGATAAGGGAAGACTGAGGAAGAGTCACACACTGGAGACTGAGACATGACAACTAAATACAGGGTGGAATTCTGAATTGAATCCTAGAAGAGAAAAAGGACATTAGTGGAAAAACTGGTGAAATTCAAACAGGGTGTGTAGTTTAGTTAACACTATTGTAACCAATGTTAACTTCCTCGTTTTGATAAATGGGTTACAGGTATTTAAATTGTTAACATCAGTGGCTATACGTGAACTCCCTGTACTATTTTTATAACTTTTCTCCAAATCAAAAATCATTTTAAAATAAAGTCTAAAAACTAATTTGATTCTTAGGAACTGCCAGGACAAATAAATTGGCCTTCACCATCCGCCCTGAGGAAGGACGCACCTCACACATACATGCGCGCACAGCCAGACGTGCTCACCCGGGTCCCAACTCAGACACCGATTCCTACCTCTTGGCATTTCTACAGCAGCACGTGCCATCAGCCGGCTGACCTTGCTTCCCGTGGAGGGTCGGGGGGCAGTTCGGGCCGGCGTCTCTGTCCCCGAGGGTATGCCCATTGGGAGATCCTGGCCCAGGGTGCAAGGCAGAGGTACCAGTGGGGACAACCCTCTGCCTGTATCGGGTCAGCCGGATGCAGAGAAGCTGCTCAGGGGCCTCGGGCCTGGCCGTGCGGGGAGCCGAGGCCGTTCTTCCCGCTGGCCCTGGGCACGTCAGCGCGGATTTGGACCTAAGCCCTATTCTCTGAGCCCCGGAGCTGCCACTGTGGGGAGAGAGGCTCAGCCTCCAGCAACTCTCGTCACCTGTTGGACTGGCCACAACCTGGACCTTAGGACAGCGCCCACAGTGCCCAGCCAGGGCGAAGGCAAGGGGGTGTTGAGGTCCCGCCCTTACCACTGCTCCCCACACACCTATGGTGCCCATTTTCTGGTGCCAGACTCTGTGCCGGCCCCCAAGTGATGGAGTGTGTGGCGTGATCTTACTGCGTCCTCCCAACAACTCAGATGAGGTGGGCACTCTTATTATCCCTACTAAAAATTGTGACAAAATATACATAAGCTAAAATTTACCATCTCAACCAATTTTTTTTTTTTTTTTCTGAGACAGGGTCTTGCTCTGTCATCCAGGTTGAAGTGCAGTGGTGCGACTGAACTCCTGGAGCTTAAGGGACCCTCCTGCCTCCGCCCCCCAAGTAGCAGGACTACAGGTGCGTGCCACCACGCCCGGCTAATTTTTCTTAATTTCTTGTAGAGACAGTGTCTTTCTGTGTTGCACAGGCTAGTCTCAAACTCATAGCCTCAAGTGATCCTCCCACTTCTGCCTCCCAAAATGCTGGGATTACAGGTGTGAGCCACCACGCCTGGCCCATCTTAACTATTTTTAAGCGTACAGTTCAATAGCATTCACACTGCTGTGTAATCAGTCTCCAGAACTCCTTTCATCCTCCAAGACTGAAACTCTATGCCGATTAAACAACCCCCACCCCCCACCGGCTCCTCCCTTCTCCCAGCCCCTGGCAACCACCATCTACTTTCTTTCTTTTTCTTTTTTTTTTTTTTTTTTTGAGACAGAGTCTCGCTCTTTTGCCCAGGCTAGCGTGAGTGCCGTGGGTCAGCCTAGCTCACAGCAACCTCAGACTCCTGGGCTCAAGTGATCCTCCTGCCTCAGCCTCCCGAGTAGCTGGGACTACAGGCATGCAGCACCAAGCCCGGCTAATTTTTTCCTATATATATTTTTAGCTGTCCATATAATTTCTTTCTATTTTTAGTAGATACGGGGTCTTGCTCTTGCTCAGGCTGGTACCATCTACTTTCTGCTTCTGTGAGTGTGACTACTCTTTATAACTCATGTAAGTAAAATCACACAATATTTGTCTTTTTGTGACTGGCTTATTTCACTAAGTGTAATATCCTCACGGTTCATCCATGTTGTAGCCTGTGTCAGAATTTACTTCCCTCTTACAGCTGAATGGCATGACAACATTGTATGTATAACATTGTAACGGTGTTTGTGTACATCACATTATGTTCGTCCATTCATCCGTTGATGAACATCCAGGTTGCTTTTACCTTTGGCTGTTGTGAATGGTGCTGCCATGGACACGGGCGTGCAAATGTCTCCTTGAGACCTTGCTGTAAATTACTCTGGACATACAGCCAGAACTGGCATTGCTGGCTCATATGCTAAGTCTGTTTTAATTTTTTGAGGGACCACCATACTATTTTCCACAGCAGCTGCACCATTTTAAATTCCCATCAGCAGCGCACAAGAGTTCCAATTTCTCCACATCCTCACCAACACTTGACATTTTCTGCTTTTTGATAGTGGCCATCCTCGTGGCATCTCTCTGTGGTTTTGATCTGCATTTCCCTAATGATTAGTGACTGGAGCATCTTTGCATATGGTGTATCCTACCTGTCAACTCCTCAATATCCCTACAAGGGCTGCTATCAACTGGCCCCTGGGGGAATTTCTAGTCTCACCTGTCCTCCCTTGAGCTCCAGCCACCCTGATCTGTGGGAATTCCATTCCCAGAATCTGCCATGTCCTTTGCCTAGACAGGTACCACCCATATTTTCAGACTCAGCTCAAATTCTATCACCCTATCTCGGAGTATTTCCTCACCTTGTTATCCCACAGAGAGGGTAATTTATTTACCCCAGGCCACACAGCAAGCCAGCCAGGGTTGGAAATCGGGCTCCAGAACCCCACTGCTAACCAGGGCTGTTATTAGCACTTTTTAACACAGCATCTGAGCTCTGAGGGCAGGGCCCGTGCCCAGCGCAAGGCCGGGCACAATGTCTGATGACTGTCACGTTGCACAGAGGGAAAGGGCTAGAGGACCAGCAGAGGCCACTCTTAGGTTTTTCTTGGGAGGAACATAGAGCAGAGGAGGAGCTAGAAGCAGGGAAATCCCACCCTCGCAGGCTGTGAGGACGCTCCAGGCTGTGAGGACGCTCCCGCCAGAAGCAGGGTGTGCCCTGATCCAGCATATCCCGGTCCTCTCCAGACATGAAACAGGAAAAATAGCAGGGGAAGTGTGTCCTGATTCCTGGAACTGAGAAAACCTGCCACCAAGCCCTTAGGATGCTACGGGGCTGGCAGCACAAGCCGCAGTCCCTGCCCACCGGCTGGCCCTATGCTCAGAGGAGTCTCTGTGGGTCCAGCCCGCCTTGAGTGCCCTGGGGCCAGGGTTGTGCCTTCTCTGCTTCCTTGTACCCAACCAGCACCAGCAGGCCCTTTGCTTCCTTTCGGAGAAACTGGGGCCTCGGGACAGGACCCCAAGCTTCCCCACAAGGTAGCTGGCAGAGCGGTACACGTCCTCACACCTCCAGAAGGCTGTGGCCGGGGAACAGGCCGCAGACTGTTGTGTGTGTGTCTGCATCTGCGCTCAGCAGAGCCGCTCACCCCTCCCGTCCCTGACAGGAAGGTGACTCAGGCTCTGTCTGGGCAGTCGGGGGCTGGGCCTCCCCAGGGCAGCATCTAGGCCCTTGGGAAACTTCATCTATTGTGAAACTCGGAGAGGAAAAGACAGTTGGTCACAACAGTCTCTTCTTCATCAGCCCCTTCCTGGACAGAACCATCCAGGAATGAGCCCAGAGCGAGTCCTGCGAGTCCTGCCCCCCGGAGCGCGCACCTGTTGCTAGAAGCACAACCGGGCAGGTGTGAGCGGGCGACGCGCTGGCCGGGCGCTGCAGGGAGTCTCAAGGGGGCTGACCCGGTCCCCTCCTCGGCCCCAGAAGGGGCGGGCACCCACCTCGGTCACGATGGTGGACAGGTAGACGTCCCGGCTGAACTCCCAGCCGTCCAGGCAGCTCTCCTGCTCCAGCTGCTCCAGGTCCACGTCGCGCCCCGGCTCCAGCCCGAGCGCCGAGAAGTTGGCGATGGCGGCGAGCCGGTAGCGGCGGCAGCTGTGGGGCACCATGCGTCCGTCCTGCAGCCGCAGCGGGACACTGTGGTTGCGCCACGCGCTGCTCAGGTTCGCGGCGTCCGGCACCCGGCAGCGGTGCTCGGGGGTCCCGGCCAGGAACACGACTGACATGCCATTGAAGCCGTTGGGGACGATGCTGGCGCTGAGCAGGAAGAAGATGAGGCGCTGGAAGGGCCCCCACTCGCCCAGGAGGGCGATCACCTCGTCGTAGTCCCGCATCTTCCCGCCGCCCTCCGCAGCTTGCAACTGGGGTGGTAAGAGCTCGCGGGACAGAGTCTTGGGGCCGGGGCGTCCCCCGAGGGTGTCAGCACGTTCCGGGGCTCAGGCGGGCTGCAGGGTTGGGGCGCGCTGCCGGAGCCGTTCCCGGGAAACGGGCAGCGGGGTTGGAACGTTCCCAGGAGCTCGGAGCAAAGCTTGCTGCCACCGCGGGACCACACCCCCATGCCAGGCCGGGCGCGGGGGCGGGCGCGGCGGCCGGGGCGGGGCTCTGTGCCGGCTCCGCCCTGTGCTCCGCGCCCGGTGCGCCCAGCTCCGCACCCACCGGGCTTCCAGCCGGCTCCGCCGCCCGCGTGCGCGGGAGGGAGCGCTCCGCTTTGGAGACCCGGGCTGTCCCCGGCCACCCCGGAGCGCGGACCTCCCGGACCTGTGCCCTAGTGGGAGGGCGGGAGAAGGGAGCAGCCGAGGCCGAGGTGCAAGGTCCCTGCGAGGTCGCCCCAGCCCTGGCCCGGGGCAGGTTCCCTCCGCGGTCCCTTCCGATCCGGAGTCGGAGTTCAGGCGGCCACACGCGGGACACGGACGCGCGAGTCAGTGGAGTCGGTTCCGGGAAACCTCTGCGGGCGGCAGGGTGACAGGGGCGCGCGCTCTGCCGGCGCCCGGCTCAAGTGGCCACAGCGGCCGACAGCGAGCGCGCTCCGCACGCGGCCCGGGAGGGCTCGAGTCAACCAGGGCCGGCGGCGCCGGGGAGGCGGCCTCAGGACAGCCAGGAGCCTCCCGCTGAACGGGGGAGACAGGCCAGGGCCTGGAGGGGACGAGCAAGGTCACAGCGCGTCAGGGACAGGCCCAGACCGAGGGGAGGGGCAGGGGCTGCCGGTTCTCCCGGGACCGTCCCGAGGTCCTCCTGGGGCCTCCAGAGAAGATGCCAACCCCGAGCCTGCCTGTTGCAGGAGCAGTCACGGGGGCGCCGCTGTCGTGCCCGGTTCTGGTTCTGATCCTCTCGCTCGCCTCAGGGCCACGGGGCCTTTTATCAGGGCGGGTTGCCGAGGCTGCTCTCCCTGCGAGGGCTTCTGTTCGCAGAAGGGCCGCCCCCAGTCCGGGAACGGAGGGACGGGGGAGGGGACGGGGAGGAGGAGGGAGAGAGGGAGGGGGAAGGGGAGGAGAACACGCGGGTTGGCGCTCAGATCCAGCGGGAACCACGCCTCGCCCCACTCCCAGCCCGCTCTTTTTGATCATAGGGTGCCCAGACCTAAGGTCCTTCTTCTGCGGTGCCAGCCGGCCTGGGGCTGGAGCCCGAGTCCTGGTCCATGAGCAGACGAAATTGACAGGCTGAAGAGCCCACCTCTCTGGAGGTTTTGCCCGAGTATGTTTGCTTCTCTAGACCCCGATTAAGAGGCCAAGGGACATTTCTTTTCTTGGGGGCGGGGGAGCGGGACAGAGTCTCACCAGTGCCGTGGTGTCAGCCTAGCTCACAGCAACTTCAAACTCCTGGGCTCAAGCGATCCTCCTGCCTCAGCCTCCCAAGGAGCTGGGAATACAGGCATGCGCCACCATGCCCCGCTAATTTTTTCTATATATATTTTTAGCTGTCCAGATCATTTGTTTCTATTTTTAGTAGAGATGGGGTCTTGCTCTTGCTCAGGCTGGTCTCGAACTCCTGACCTCGAGCGATCCTTCCACCTCGGCCTCCCAGAGTGCTAGGATTACAGGTGTGAGCCACCTCGCCCCGCCGTAGTTGATAATTTTAATCATGTACTGCAAAACGTTGTCTAGTTCAGGTGACATTTTTCGGCTAGCCAGCATTTCTCTATGGATGACACAGTGCGTAGACTCGCAGCCAAAAGGGACCTCCTTGACCCAAGTAGTGAAACCACAAAGCCCCCAGTCATGGCAGCTGCTCTGTCCGTGCATAAACCGACACAAAATGACCAATTCAGTTTTCCTGAATTGTCTCACCAGGACATCTGAGCACTCGCTTACTCCTGCCCACTAGGTCAAGGTAGCGTGATGTCACCAATACGGTGGACCACCATGATGTCCCGTGGAATACTGAGACAACAAACATCACTAGGTACTTTGCTGTGACAGAGAGAAGGAGAATTAACATAACCAGGGCGAGAGATTGAGTACGTGCTGCTTTTATTCCCACATCAGAGCAAACAGGTTTTGCTCCTCCTTACGGAAGGACATTGAGAAGAAAATCTTTGATGTTGGCACTAATCTCCGCAATTCTACCCAGGGTGTGGTTTCACTTCTGACTTAGTGAATCAGTCAGAAAGGTGGGGTAAGCGTCAGGGGCTTCCCTTTAGCACTTCCACCCACAGTGGCTCTTACTAGGACAGGGAGTAAAATGGTAGGGTCCCACCAGCTGCTAGAACTAGTGTGTCTCAGTTACCTACTTAGGGACCAGGGAGCCAGGAGAGCGTGCCGTCTTCAGACTCATTGGATCTGTTTGCGTGAGAACTCTGCTTGTCATCTGGCTTTCACGAGCCCTCCATTTAACTGGGGGACCATGCTAGAGTTTCCACCCCCCAGCACTGATCCCAGCTCACACGCTGCACCCAACCGCCCTTGAAGGTCTGGCTCCTTTCCCTCCTCCCGGCCAGACTTACTCGGGTAGAAGACCAGAGATTGCTCACGGGGAAAGATTGGGGAAATAATCTCATGTGTCCTTCGGGCAGCATTGGAAGATTCTTCCATGAAGAGACTGGGCCTTCCCGTAAATCAATAGGCTCTGCGCCTGAGAACTGGCCTTGATCTGGGAAATTCATGAAGAAATACTATTTTTCACTGTGGCAGCTGTCATCTGCCTTCTCACGAGCTCTTGACTTGGGGGGTGCTGCTGTTGCCATTGTTACAGTCAAGTATCACCTGATCATCTGCCGATGTAGGAGGAAGACCATGGTCTATTAGCCACTGCCACAGACAGACCCTGTGGGTCCAAGCATGCTGGTTGCCACTTTGGTTTTGTGGTCACGACATCCACCCTGCCTCTGCTGCTTAAGTGTCACCATGCAGCCGCTGCAACCCCAGAATCCTACCATGCACACCGACACTAGGGACTCCTCACCCTGACATTCTGTGTTGCCGTAGGGAGGGGAGTATCCTCTGACCTTCCTCGGCAGACAGTCTGAGGCAGGTTCTCTGGTCTTGCGTGATAACTGCGATCCAACTTTCTCGTCCTCCTGAGCCTTCTGCCTCCTTCGACAGACACTCTGCCAAGGAAGTTCTGGCATCTTTAGCTCATTCCTGAAGGCTATAATGGTGTGTCGGGTTTCAAAGATGATGGTTTTATGTTTCCTTGCGTGGATGGTAATCCCTGAATAATGAGAGTGCTTCCAGATTAATAAACACTCATACATGTTGCCCCCGTTTCTGCCGGAATGTAGGTCCTGTAATTTTCCAACGCTCGTGCTGTTTCCTTGCAAATCAGGTAGTGCTGTTCCCCACTCAGGCCGTGCCGACACCTGACCCAGTCCTTGGTCTGGAGGCAGTGAGGGGAGGTCGGGAGGAGCTTTAGGAGAGTAAGCATCGTCTTTGGGGCCACTTGCCTTAGGAGGAGTCTTAGCCGGGATTCCAAGAAAGGAGAGTCTCTCCTACAGCAAGGGGAAGATAGCCGCTTTTGCCAGCCTTGAAGGTTTAGGGGAGTCAGAATTCTTACAATAATCTACCCAAGTGTTCCCATGCTGTGTTCCAGGGTTCCACACAATTCCTATCAGGGCCATGACTTCATCACGGGAAACCCAGCAAGGCTGTGCTTACAGCCTTTTCTGTGGCCTTCCTGCCCTCACGGTCCAACACGGGGCCCTCCTACCCTCACGGTCCAACACGGGGCCCTCCTACCCTCACGGTCCAACACGGGGCCCTCCTACCCTCACGGTCCAACACGGGGCCCTCCTACCCTCACGGTCCAACACGGGGCCCTCCTACCCTCAGTCCAACACGGGGCCCTCCTACCCTCACGGTCCAACGCGGGGCCCTCCTACCCTCACGGTCCAACGCGGGGCCCTCCTACCCTCAGTCCAACACGGGGCCCTCCTACCCTCACGGTCCAACGCGGGGCCCTCCTACCCTCAGTCCAACACGGGGCCCTCCTACCCTCAGTCCAACACGGGGCCCTCCTACCCTCACGGTCCAACGCAGGGCCCTCCTACCCTCACGGTCCAACACGGGGCCCTCCTACCCTCAGTCCAACACGGGGCCCTCCTACCCTCACGGTCCAACGCGGGGCCCTCCTACCCTCACGGTCCAACTCGGGGCCCTCCTACCCTCAGTCCAACACGGGGCCCTCCTACCCTCACGGTCCAACGCGGGGCCCTCCTACCCTCAGTCCAACACGGGGCCCTCCTACCCTCACGGTCCAACGCGGGGCCCTCCTACCCTCAGTCCAACACGGGGCCCTCCTACCCTCACGGTCCAACACGGGGCCCTCCTACCCTCACGGTCCAACACGGGGCCCTCCTACCCTCACGGTCCAACACGGGGCCCTCCTACCCTCAGTCCAACACGGGGCCCTCCTACCCTCACGGTCCAACGCGGGGCCCTCCTACCCTCAGTCCAACACGGGGCCCTCCTACCCTCAGTCCAACACGGGGCCCTCCTACCCTCACGGTCCAACGCGGGGCCCTCCTACCCTCACGGTCCAACACGGGGCCCTCCTACCCTCAGTCCAACACGGGGCCCTCCTACCCTCACGGTCCAACGCGGGGCCCTCCTACCCTCAGTCCAACACGGGGCCCTCCTACCCTCAGTCCAACACGGGGCCCTCCTACCCTCACGGTCCAACACGGGGCCCTCCTACCCTCACTCCAACACGGGGCCCTCCTACCCTCACGGTCCAACGTGGGGCCCTCCTACCCTCACTCCAACGTGGGGCCCTCCTACCCTCAGTCCAACACGGGGCCCTCCTACCCTCACGGTCCAACGCGGGGCCCTCCTACCCTCACGGTCCAACACGGGGCCCTCCTATCCTCAGTCCAACACGGGGCCCTCCTACCCTCACGGTCCAACGCGGGGCCCTCCTACCCTCAGTCCAACACGGGGCCCTCCTACCCTCACGGTCCAACGCGGGGCCCTCCTACCCTCAGTCCAACACGGGGCCCTCCTACCCTCAGTCCAACACGGGGCCCTCCTACCCTCACGGTCCAACGCGGGGCCCTCCTACCCTCACGGTCCAACGCGGGGCCCTCCTACCCTCAGTCCAACACGGGGCCCTCCTACCCTCACGGTCCAACGCGGGGCCCTCCTACCCTCAGTCCAACGCGGGGCCCTCCTACCCTCACGGTCCAACGCGGGGCCCTCCTACCCTCACGGTCCAACACGGGGCCCTCCTACCCTCAGTCCAACACGGGGCCCTCCTACCCTCACGGTCCAACGCGGGGCCCTCCTACCCTCAGTCCAACACGGGGCCCTCCTACCCTCAGTCCAACACGGGGCCCTCCTACCCTCACGGTCCAACGCGGGGCCCTCCTACCCTCAGTCCAACACGGGGCCCTCCTACCCTCAGTCCAACACGGGGCCCTCCTACCCTCACGGTCCAACGCGGGGCCCTCCTACCCTCACGGTCCAACGCGGGGCCCTCCTACCCTCAGTCCAACACGGGGCCCTCCTACCCTCACGGTCCAACACGGGGCCCTCCTACCCTCACGGTCCAACACGGGGCCCTCCTACCCTCAGTCCAACACGGGGCCCTCCTACCCTCAGTCCAACACGGGGCCCTCCTACCCTCACGGTCCAACGCGGGGCCCTCCTACCCTCACGGTCCAACGCGGGGCCCTCCTACCCTCAGTCCAACACGGGGCCCTCCTACCCTCACGGTCCAACGCGGGGCCCTCCTACCCTCAGTCCAACACGGGGCCCTCCTACCCTCACGGTCCAACGCGGGGCCCTCCTACCCTCAGTCCAACACGGGGCCCTCCTACCCTCAGTCCAACACGGGGCCCTCCTACCCTCACGGTCCAACGCGGGGCCCTCCTACCCTCACGGTCCAACACGGGGCCCTCCTACCCTCAGTCCAACACGGGGCCCTCCTACCCTCACGGTCCAACGCGGGGCCCTCCTACCCTCGGTCCAACGCGGGGCCCTCCTACCCTCACGGTCCAACACGGGGCCCTCCTACCCTCACGGTCCAACACGGGGCCCTCCTACCCTCAGTCCAACACGGGGCCCTCCTACCCTCACGGTCCAACGCGGGGCCCTCCTACCCTCAGTCCAACACGGGGCCCTCCTACCCTCAGTCCAACACGGGGCCCTCCTACCCTCACGGTCCAACGCGGGGCCCTCCTACCCTCAGTCCAACACGGGGCCCTACTACCCTCAGTCCAACACGGGGCCCTCCTACCCTCACGGTCCAACGCGGGGCCCTCCTACCCTCACGGTCCAACACGGGGCCCTCCTACCCTCAGTCCAACACGGGGCCCTCCTACCCTCACGGTCCAACACGGGGCCCTCCTACCCTCACGGTCCAACACGGGGCCCTCCTACCCTCAGTCCAACACGGGGCCCTCCTACCCTCACGGTCCAACGCGGGGCCCTCCTACCCTCAGTCCAACACGGGGCCCTCCTACCCTCAGTCCAACACGGGGCCCTCCTACCCTCACGGTCCAACACGGGGCCCTCCTACCCTCACGGTCCAACACGGGGCCCTCCTACCCTCACGGTCCAACACGGGGCCCTCCTACCCTCACGGTCCAACACGGGGCCCTCCTACCCTCACGGTCCAATACGGGACTTGATTTCCTGTGCCATCTGCCTCGTGGCCACAGGGAATAAAGGTCTCTTTCAAGCTGCCGTGGAGGCCTCTGGGCTTTCACAGTGGGCCTAGATTTGACAGTGGGCTGACCTGAGCCTGTCATTTTCTTTGTTTGGGGCTTCTAAGCAATTCACAAAAGCCAGTCAATTTTACAATCCTTATAGTCACCATTGTTCTCATGTGTTCTGCAAACCACAATGAGGCTTTCTCATCCTTGCCACTGTCACAATTTTGGGCAAGAAGTTTTTTGTTGTGGGGGACTATGCTGTGGATTTCAGTGTGTTTAGCAGCATCTCTGGCCTCTGCCCCCTGGACTCCAGCAGCACACTGCGCTAGCTGTGACAATAACAAATATCTCCAGATAATGCTAAACGTCTGCTAGGGGTAAAATTGCCGCTGGCTGAAAAATCACTGAAACAAACCAATGCTTCACCTTCCAGTTGGATCTCATTCTAACCCACCGCGCAGGGGAATGTTGGTCGGCGGTGCCACTTGCCGGGGGTTTTACCAGCCCTTTGCCGGCAGCTGTGGGGTCCTGGTCTCTGTTTGAAAGGTGAGTGATCCAGCGCTAGGTCCCTTCCCTGCAGGTCTGCTTTCCACTCCTGCGAGCAGCTCTTCTAGCCGGGGTTCCCTCCTGGAGACAGAGCCCGATCAAGGGTCTGTGTGTCTGTGAGTTATTTGGGAATGGATCTAAAGGGACAGTAGTCAGGGCCCGGGACGAAGGGAAGCCAATCGAAGTGCAGACAGAGGCTCAGACCGTAGACGCCTGTCTGCCCTCCCTGCCCTCTCTGCCGACATCATGCTCCAGTTCCCGCTCAGATTAACTTTGGGCAAAGTGGTTGGAATGTATCTGGCTCAGAACGATGACATACCAAACCTGGCTAAAAGGCTTGAAGAAATTAAAAAGGACGTGAGCACTAAGGACAAACTCCGTGGCCCATGAGACCGACTCCGGCACTGCCTTCTGGGAACGCTGATGCTCCTGCCCTTGAGGCCTCCTTCACCATCCGAACCCTGACCTCTCCAGCATCCTCACCTCTTCCCACACCCTCCTTCCAGCTGCTTGGGAGATTCCAAGACTGGAATTTTGGTGCTAAATTAGTAAACATGACCTTTAATTAGTAGTCTCTCCCTTGTTCTTCGGGATTTCTACTACCTTTTTTTTTTTTTTTTTGAGACAGAGTCTCACTCTGTTGCCCAGGCTACAGTGAGTGCCATGGCGTCAGCCTCGCTCACAGCAACATCAAACTCCTGGGCTCAAGCGATCCTCCTGCCTCAGCCTCCCGAGTAGCTGGGACTACAGGCATGTGCCACCGTGCCCGGCTAATTTTTTCTATATATGTATTTTTAGTTGGCCAGATAATTTCTTTCTATTTTTTTGGTAGAGACGGGGGTCTCACTCTTGCTCAGGCTGGTCTCAAACTTCTGACCTTGAGTGATCCTCCTGCCTTGGCCTCCCAGAGTGCTAGGATTACAGGCGTGAGCCATCCACTACCTTTTGTTAAAAGAAGAATTCATGTTTTGTATAGCTGCTCAGATACAAATAATGCTGATTTCACAGTTTAACAATTAAAATAGGTGCTTGCTAAACATTTGGTACTAAATCATGTTGTTTCAAAATAACTAAGTTAATATATAGAATCCAAAAAAAAAAGACAGAGAGAGAGAGAGAAGAGTGTGGCATCAGGTTGTTTACTGCTGTGAGAAATTGGAGGACTGGGTCTCAGAAATGCCTGTCTAAGTTAGAATCAGGGACTGGAGATGCGTATTTGGGAGTGGTCTTGGCTGCGGAGTTCCCGAGGCCCTGGGCATGGGTGGGGTTCCCGGGGCAGCGCCAGTCGGGGCTCCGGGTTGCAAGCAGGCTCCCAGACCGACAGCAAAGCTGGACACCGCAGGGATGCACAGAAGTCTGCCATGGAGACGCTGCGGGGGCTGGGACGTAGAGCACAGCCCTAACAGGACAGTTTGCTGAGGACTCGCCCATAGGGGAGGCGGCAGCCCTTGGCTGGGCCAGGGTGGCCCTGTTCACTGTCCTCTCCAACCACGTCCGGTGGGGCTGAGGTGAGGGCACAGGAGGGTGGAGCTCTGGTGACCGGCGGCTCTCGAGGATGAGCGTCGGGAGCGGAGGAGCCAGGCCAGGAGGAGGCTGGTGGCTCAGCGGCAGGCAGGGCGGGCACAGAAGCACCTGAGGAGGCTGGGCACCCTGGAGGAGGACGGGGCCGCGAAGTCGGAGTCTTCCCCTTTGGGGGCGATGAGGCAGCTCGGCCATCAGAGAGAGCCCTGGGGGCGGGGAGGGGCCGCTCCAGGCTGTCTCCCAGCAGTTCCGGAACCACTGAGGCAGTGAGGTGAGCAGGGCGGTGGCCCACTGAGCCAGGATCATGAGGGCAGGAGCAGTGGGTGGCACAGTGGGGGGGGGGGGGGCCATCCACGCCAGAGCTGGTGATCAGGCGCTGTGAGCACCGGCCCTGTCCACAATCAGATCCAAAGCTTCAGGGTCACCTTGAAGGGGGTCAGCCCAGCTCCCACTGTCCCATGTCCCGCGGAGGGTGGGGGCCCAGCCTGTGTGAGAAGTCGGCAGGTCTGAGCCTGCGCTCGGGGCCACTCCGGGGACCTCGCCAAGCAGAGACAAGTCAGCAGTCGGCACCCTTCAGGAGCGGCCCGGTCAGAGTCCCCAGAGTGGTGGCAGGGCCAGCGAGCCTCTCCCGGGAAGCGGGGACGTGCCCTTGCCCTTGGGCTTGGCTAAGGACCATGTGAGCTCATCTATAAAATGGGGATAATAACCAAACTCTTTTTTCCGGCAGATATGAGGATTAAAGAAGAATAATATCAGTCCACTGAGCGCTTGCAGATGAAGGCCTGGGACACGTCACAGTTAGCTCCTCCTGTAGCTGTTATCCAACTCCCTTCCCGTCCTCTGAGGCTGCGGCTGTGCTCCGGCTTCGAGAGCAGCTGGGGTCCCCCACTGCAGCCTCGGTCAGGGAAGGAGCTGGCGCCTGTCAGGGGGGGCGTCAGCCTCTGAGCTTGGCTCGCAGGGAAGCTGGACCCACCCAAGGGCTGGCGACTGGGGCTTCTGGAATGGCGAGGCTGAGGCCGACCCCAGACCCCGCAGGGACCAGTGAGGCCTCTGCTGGGCTTTCCAGTCTCTGCCTTCCAGCCACAAATGGGTCCATGTCAGACACTAGCAAAGCTAGTCCGGTTTCCGTGGGGACCTAAGCAGAGTTTCCCAGGTGTGGCAGGAGGGCATGGGACACTGCTTGCTAGTAGAGAGACCCTTTGAGGAGTCCCACCTCCATTCAGAGGTGCTGAGGGAACAGTTAGAAACACGGAAGACCGTGTGGGAAAATGATAAACCAGGAAGCCACCCAGGACTGTGAAGAGCAAGGCAGGGGCTGACCTGGGGTTCCAGGACAAGAAGCTGTCACCCTGGGTAAGAACGAGTTGTCCGGGACGGCAGTGGAGAGCACATAGCTGGACAGGAGGACCCGGGGGGGAGGGGAGGCCAGGTGCTCCCTGGTGCTCCCCAGGTGGGCCCGAGGGACTCTCGGGGTCCACAGCCCGGGCTCCTGGGCATCACGGTGCGGGTCACAACCCGCCCCCCATCCAACTCCCAGCGGTGAGCCTGGGGCTAGGCCACTGCACCCCTGCAGGGGCGGGGTCCTTGGCCCAGAAGGCAGGGCTGGCCGGGAGCAGCCATCTGGGCTCCTCCTACCCTCACCCCTGCCTCTGGCTCTCAGGGAGGAAGGTGGGGAATAACAAAGCTCACTCAGAGAACCAGGAGGTAGCACTCGGCTGTTTTTTTCCAGCCTCCTGGGAGGGTCTAGGAAGGCTGCAAGAGTCTCGGCAGAGCCCGGGGCAGGGCTGTGAGCAGAGGTCAGCGGGGCCTGTACCCCACGGGGCCTTGCGAGGCAGGATTTGGAATTTAGACTTTGTCCTAAGGCAGTGAGAAGCGAAGCCTTAGTAGACAGGAGTGACACAGAATTGTATTTTAAAAATCTCCCTCTGCTGTCGGTGGAGAAAGGATTAAGGGGCCAGACAGGAGACAGGGAGGCCAGGTGGAAGCTATTACACTACCCAGGCCGGAGACGGCGGGGCCTGGATCGGGGCTGGAGCTTCGCAGGCAGAGGAGGGTGGAAGGCTCGTTAGGAATTAGGGATGAAGGCAGTCGTGCCTGTTAACTGGTCTCGCGGCTTCCACCTTTGCCCCTTGGGGTCCACTCTCCATGCAGCAGCCAGAGTCATCTGGTTAAAGCATGATTCCAGGTCATGCCACCCCTCCGGCTTCCCGTCTCAACGTAAAAGCCAAAGTCCTCACCATGGCTGCAGCAAACAGCCTGTTGCACGGCAACAGTGACAACACCGTGCGGCCATGACACGACCCGTGCTTGACTCCACATACCAAGGTGCTCTGCAGTCAGATCCTTAAACAACACCTGCAGCACAGGGATCACAGAGATGCCCATCTCACCTCCCCAGTGGTCACGAGTCTCGGCAAGAAAGTCTGAGGTGTGACCAGCTGTACGTTTTACCCTAAAAGCTCACTATATACAGAATGCTTTCTGGAGGGCAGGTGCAGGGACCCACCGTCGCACAGCCACCAGAGGTACTGCCAGAGACGTCACTTCTGTTCGTAAGTCCCTGTCAAATGTCTCTTTCTGAGAAACTGGATTTGTCAGCTAATCTCCTCGGGCTCTCGGCTCTCTCAGCCTTTGGGGTGGGCTTGCGTTGGCTGCTCACCGCAGAACAACGGCCTACAAGGTCAGCCTCCCCACCCCACAGCTCTCTGACGCACCTGCTACTAATAGCCACCTTACACAACGACAGCCACTTTTGCCGTTCTTAGAACACAGCGCACACGGCTGCCTAGCCCGGGGCCTTTGTATTTGCCGTTCCCTCTGCCTGGAATGCAATTCCCAGCTACCTGCACGGATGCTCTCCTGCCACCTCAGGAGAGCTCACGCGTTACCTTACCTGTAAGGGCTTTCCAGATTCCGTATACGCAAGCATGCCTTATTCTCTACTGTAACACCGTCTTTATTTCCTTGAGAGCACTGCTTATGGTCTGTACTTATTCCATGTTTGTTTGAAATGTTTTCCTGGTGTGCAGCACAATGCCTGGTACACAGTAGGTGCTTAGTAAATATTTAGTTGAATGAGTGGAGGGTGAGGATGCAGGAGGGAGGCAGCCGCCCTCCAGGGTTCACCTCCCCTTGAGGGCTTAGGCAGGACCCTCATAGAAACCTGGGCTGGGAGGTGAGGAGGAAGGTGGGGGGCGGCAGGGAGGCCCGGTGTGTGTGAGAGAGGCGTGCGGGGGGCGCGTGCACAAGGGTGGGTGCTGGCCCCAGGGCCCCTGGTCCTCCCAGTTCCTGGTCTGGGGTCTGGCGGGACACGGGGAGGTCTGGGCCAGGCCCTGATCAAGGAGATAACAGGCTGTGCCAGAGGCAACAGGCAAAACGGAAGGGGTGCGGAAGGGGTGCGGAGGCATGTGGACGGGAACTCCTGGCTCTGCCGGGGCAAGGTTTTGCTCCAAGGGAGGGGACGGTGGGGCTGGGCCTTGAAGAGGGAGCGGGAGTTTGCTGGGTGAAGAAGAAAGAAGAAAGGCATTTGGAGCTTGAGAGAAGGGCTGAGGGGTATGAAAAGGCAGAACAGAGGAGTGAACCTCTGACGTCGTAGGAGTGAGACAAAGCCATCTCTGCCGTGGAGGAGGCTTTAGATGCCAGGCAGGGGGTCAGGGCTCCGTCCTGAGGGCCCTGGGGGCTACGGGAGGGTTGAAGCACGGGCATGAGAGGTTCCTTTAGTTGCCCTGAAGTGGGCCCTAAAAACGCTTAGGAGGCGGACCCCTAGACACAGTGATGAGCAGGGTGGGATGGCTGGGGTGAGGGTGCGGAGGGTCACGTCCAAGCCTCCGGTTGCAAAGTCCCTGAGATAAGGACCTGGGGGCCGGGGGCAGTGTGGGAGTCGGTTCCCGCCAGGATGGCTGGGGCGCTGAGTTGGGGACCCTGCATCTGGCTCTCCCTCCAGGAGAGACACTCTGCTGTCTCCTTCCTCAGGTCGGGGGTCCTGGGCCACAGACACCTTGTCCCACAAGGTCCTGGTCTTGAGCTCTTCATGATCCACTACACTTGGGCCTGCTCAGGGCCTGTGGGCCCAGGACAGGGTAGAGACCGGGCAGTGAAGCCGGAAAAGGACGAATCAGACTGGCAGTTTGGGGGGCCACTTCCCGTAGCCGCTGTCCCCACAGCCCCGGCCAGGCAGGGGCTGCTCTGGCTGCCGCGGCCTTGGGGCGGGTGGAGCTGTCCGTCCTGGGGGAGCCGAGGGTGCCAGGGAGGGCCGTCCCTGCGCGGGCAGGGGCTTACAGCCAGTCGGGTTAAGGTGAGAACCGCGGCTGGGGGACGTGCGGCGGCAGTGGGGGCGGGGAGCCGCGTCTCCGCGGTGCGTGTGGACGCGGGCCCAGGGCCTGTGCCCACGGCTCTCGGTATTTTTCCACCCGCTCCAGTGCCTAACGGCTTCCCCGGCTGCCGGTCACCCGCCTCCGCTCCCGCCTGTGACCGGGCGCGGCCGGGACCAAGTAGGGGGGGCGAGGCTGGGCCGGGAGGGAAGGGCGGAGTCTCCCCGCCCCGCCCTGTCCGGGTGAGGCCGCGGGTGGCGGGGAGGCTGTGCGCGCGGGGACACGCGGCGCCTGGGTCCCCGCCAGCCCCAGGCCCTCGCTGCTCACGGTCTGACCCTTCACAGCAGCAGGGGACAAGCGCGGGACGCGGCCCGGGGGCCCCGCGGGCCCAGGACTCAGCCCCGCTCTCCTCGCCTCGCTTCCCCGGGGGCATGTGCCGGCGCCCGGGCTGTCCTCCCTGGGGAGGGAGGGGGCGGCAGGAGCCCTTGGAAGGAATCCCTAGGACAAATCTAACCAGAAGAAAACGGAAGTAAAAATTTGTAAGAAGGCGTGCACAGCACCTGAGTAAAGGCAGGATGAGCGCAGCTCAGTCCCCTCCCGGAGGAAAGAACTCTCCAGATTCAGGGCAGCTCCCGGCACGGTTCGGAGAGGTTTGCTCCTGCAGACCCTGCACAGGAGCGTGAACCTCTGACGGTCGGAACAGCCTCGACGGGCCGTAGCGAGGAGCGAGGAGGGACCCCGGGACTGCAGCAACGCGGTATCATCACACGATCCGCGAACGGACCGGCGGGATGGGATCCTGTGACAGAGGTTCTTCCGAGAGCATGAAAAGTTCCTACCGATCAGTAAAAAGAAGTTAAATAGGGAAATTTCCCTTTATAACAGTTACATCTCATAAAAATGGTATGTATATAATAGAAAACCTAAAAATTGAATATAAGAAATCTAAAGAAAATAAAAATTCCCCATCATTCTCAATACCTCCCCCCCCCCAAAAGAAGTTAAATAAAGCTTGGAAAAATGCGTAAAGGGTTCAGGGCAATTCCCACGGGAGCTAACTTAGCTAACTGCTCCTAGACAGCGAGGTCCACTCTTTCCCTCCTGTACCCTCAGCTCTGGGGACCCGGCACGCACACAAATGTCCGTTGACTCTCGTCACTGGTAATCACCGAAATGCACATTGAAACAATTACATGCCACATTTCACGTATCAGACTGGCAAAAATGATAAAATAAAATATGGTGTCTCGGCAAGTGTCCCGTGCCAGCGGGGAGAGTGTGAACCGATAAGTCTTCTGTGGCC
The DNA here is from genome assembly GCF_041146395.1 of Eulemur rufifrons. Lineage (NCBI taxonomy): Eukaryota > Metazoa > Chordata > Mammalia > Primates > Lemuridae > Eulemur > Eulemur rufifrons. Next base: position 1,049,959 of record NC_090992.1, on the reverse strand, counting down.
TGTGATAGCACAAAACTGAAACGGCACACACGTGCGTCACTTGGGGCTCGCTCAGTAAGCAGGCACTGGTCACAGTGGGCCACTCTCTGGTCCGGAGCCAGCGGACTGGAGGGTAGGTCCCGCGACCCGGGACACACGGTCGGGTGTGAACGGCCACAGTTCACCGACTCTGATGCGGTCTGTATTTCTACAAGCCCGAGTCCCCCGCGCGCAGCCGAGGCGTGGCAGGGCCGCGCAGACCCGCTCCGCGCAGCGCCGGCCTGGGGGAGGGTGGGGGGAGCGCCCCGGGCGATAGATCTTTCCAGAAACCTCCAGTCTCCTCTCTCTTGGGAAAACGAAGCGTGCCCCCTAGCGGGGAGAGAGGGAAGGGACGAAGAAGGGGTCCCGGAGGAGGAGAGAGGGGGGCGGGGGCAGGAAGCCGGAGCAGAGAGACCTCCTGGGCGGGTCGCGCTGTCCCGCGGGGCGACAGGTCCCGAGGCTGCCGGGGCCGCCCGGCTGGGCCGACGACGCCCCAGGTGCCCTCGCTGACCAGGCTCACCGGTGCGCGCGCGGTGCCTCACCTGTGGAGCTCTCGCCTCCCTCCTCTCTCGTTCTTAGCTGCCACCCCCTACCCCCGACCTCTCGGCGTGGCGTCGCAGCCCGCCAGGCCTCGCCTCTGTCAACAGAGACGCCCCTTGTGATGGGGGCTGCCACCCACCCGGACTGTGGCCCCCTGGAAGCAGCCCGGTGCCCGTCTTGCCCACCGTCGCACCTGGTGCCTAGGACATGCCTGGCCCCTGAACGGAGGTTACTGCACCCGGGAGCCACAGCCTACTCCGGAGGACAGCGGGCCGGGACACAGGCAGGTTCGAGGCCGGGGGAGGAACTTTATTAGGCCGGGGAGACGCATATTTACACGGGCCGCGCGGGGACGTTGAGAGAAGCGGGGCGGGGCCGGGGGCCGGCTCAGACGAGCTCCACCTTGGCGTTGGGGTACACGGCCACCACGTCGTAGCCCTCGGGCGGCGTGACCCGCGCCTTGGCGTGGCGCTCGCAGTAGAGCCGCTCGTCCAGGAAGAAGTAGCCGCGCTGCTTGAGGTTCAGGCCGCAGTCGCTGCACATGAAGCACTCGGGGTGGTAGAGCTTGTCCCGCGCCTTGACGATGGTGCCCCTGGTGGCGGGAGCGGAGGGGACAGCGCGGGTGACTGAGGGGTCGCCGGCGCCACGCGGGGCTGGAGGGCGGGGGCGGCGGGCGGTACTCACACGATGCCGCGGCCGCAGCGCGCGCACTCGGGCAGCCCCTGCAGGCCGCTCAGCGGGGCGCCCAGCTTGCCCGCCGCGGGCTTGAGGTTCCGGGGGCCGCCGGGCCCGGGCCGCTCCCCTGCAACCCGAGCGCGGTGGCATGAGCCGGGGGAGGGGTCGGAGCTCCGCCTCCGTGGGGTGTTCGGGTAGGCCCCGCTCCGGCACCGAGCCTGGGGACGGGGCTGACGGGCGCGGGGCGAGGGGCAGGGACGGGGGCGCGCGCGGGGAGGGTCTGCGGACGGTGGCGGGGGCCGCAGAGGTGCAGGTGACTGGCAGGCGGCAGGGGCTGGGGGAGGGGTTCCGGGCGCCGCAGGGAGAAGCCAGGCGGGGGGGTCGGGGGCAGGGGTCTTACCGCCCTCGCCCGCCTCGAGCATGCCCTGCAAGTAGCGGAAGGAGCCCGACTGCTTGGGTTCCGCGGCCGCGGGCTCGGCGGGCTCGCGCAGCATCCGGTACACCTCGGAGCCCAGGTCCACCCTGCAGTCGCGGCTCCGCGGGAGGCCTCTGGCGGGGTCAGCGCTGGGGGAGAGGGAGGAAGCAGGCGCAGGGTTGCACTTCCAGCCTGCGCTCTACCGCTCTACCGTGGGGTGGCCGGGTCTGGGGAGGTTTCATGAGTCCCAATGCAACCAGCTGAGACCCCAGGATCAAGTGTCAGGGGTCAGGATGGGACTCGGTGATATTTAAGGGATAGGAGATTAAGACGGGATCTGGGTGTGGCTTCAAAGGCCAGGACTCTGTACTACCTGGGGGGTGGAGACACGTGCAGAGCGTTCATCTGGGCGGGCAGGGTGGCCTCATGGCTGTCGCCGTTATGAGGGACAGCAAAGCGAGGGGGCTGCCCATGCGGAGATCCCAGGCTTCTTCTGCCGTCTTCCGGCCCTATCCCAGTGCCCGAGGGCCGCCTGCTGGTCGCCGGACTGCCGTCCTGTGAGAGAGAGAGAGGCCTGGGCAGACCCTCTGGCCTCTGGCCATGGCTTGTTCACCCCACCCCCACCAGGTGGTGGATGTCACGGGCTACCTCTGCTCTGCGGTTTCAGGGCTATGGTGCCGGCCAGGGAAGGGGTTTATGGGGAAGGGCTGAGCCGTAGGCCTGGTTCGGCCCCTGCAGAAGTAGAAATGCCCTTGGAAAGTCGGACACAAAACCTGAGCACCTGAGACTCAACCCGGGCCCATGAGCCCAAGACGCCTTTTAAGGCCAGTGCGGCTGCAGCAGAGTGTGTGGCTTCCTGCTCCCTTCCAGGGGGTCCCGGAGCTGAGCCCTCCCACCTGCCCCAGCTGTGCTGGGTACTGGGTCTGTGGCTGGGAACACAGAAAGGTAAGTGACTCCGGTCCTGCAGCCAGGAAGGGTCCTTAATTGTTGTGTGTCCAAGGCCCTTTGGGCAGGCTGAGGCTCAAGAGTGTCGCTGTGGGGTCAGCCTCTTTTGGGCCTGCACTGTACCCCCATTTCCTGCAGGCCCTACAGATGAAGGGCAGAGCCTGGGCCAGGGTTCAAGGTTCCCTGTCCCACGACCCCATGGCCAGCCTGGTGCCCACGGCTGAAACACTTTGGGGAAGAGTGCCCTGAACATGCCCTCAGCTCATAAGGAGAGGGCAGTATCTCTGCGGGTGTGGGTTTGAGTGGGAACTGGGGCATCTTTGTCCCTGCTAGGTCCACAAGCACACCCACCCTGTGTGAACAGGGCATGCAACTCTCACAAGTATGTTTCAGGATACATGCATGAGGACGGCATACATGCACCAGCCAGTCCACCTACATATGACTAGTCATACATATGTTTGGAGCCCTCACTGGACACCGTGGGAATGGCCATGGTGGCCTCCGTGGCTGGGACTGGGCTGGCATCCAGAGCCACTTGATTTTAGGGTGAGTCCTGAGTCCAGGCCATGGCAGGGGTCTCAGCCCCAGCCTGGGAGGGGACATGTGAACCTCTGCTCTGTCGTGTGCACAGAGGGACTGGGTAGGGAGGAGAGGATGCCCACCCCAGCGGGAAAGAACGCAGCTTGCACCCAGGTGGCCTCTGGCGCCACGGCACAGTCGGCCCTGCAGGGCTCTGCCCCACTGTCCCCTGCTTGCTTCAGGACAGGAGCTTGGGGAAGGGGCAGGCCAGCAGCTGCATGGGGGCTCCCTATTTCTTCCACCCCAACAGATAAAGGGGAGGGTCTTGCAGCCCAGGTGGGCCCCCATCAATAGAGCAGCAGCAGCAGCAACAGCAGGAAGACCCCCATCCCCATCGGGCCCAACAAAGGCCCCCGAGAAACCCAAGTACTCGCACACATGTGTCTGTCGGCGGGCAGGCAGGGCTGGCCTCTAATGCGGACCAGATGGGCTGTGGTCGTGGGCTGGGGCCAGGCCTCAGGAGGAAGCTGCGGGGGGGGGGGGGGGGGACTGGGAGGAGGGAGGCCCTCACTCGCCCCCAACCCAGCGGGGTGTGGGAGTCTTGCAGGGCCATCAGCGCACCGCCCCTCCCATGGCCACCCATGCAGCAGCCTCTCTAGGTCTGAACTCAGTGATTAGGACAAAGCGGTGACCTCAGTTTTGGTGAGAGTCCCAGCTCCATCACTCCCTCACTGGGCAAGTCACTTCACCTCTCTGACCCTCAGTTTCTTCATCTGTGAGCTGGGCAATGTGATGGTCTCTGTATTAAGTTCCTTGTGGGGATGAAGTAAGACAGTTGCACACAGAGCACTTGGCAGAGGGCCTGGCACACAGCGATCGGCCATGGGTGAACGGCTGTATGGGAATTCCCGAGCCCTCGTTCCTGGATTTCCCCTCTCCGTGTGGTGCTCCTACCGCACGCTCCCCGCCTCTCCGTGCAGCCCGCTGCTGACTTGTGTGTCAGCCTCAGCGGGTTTTCCAGCAGGATGGGGGTGAGCGCCCGCTTGCTCAGCCCGCACGCAACTAAGATCAGGATCCAGGACACTTAACTTGGGTAGAGGCAGACACTAAGTCCAGATGAGCAAGGGGCATCTCCCAGAGGCTAAATCCCAGCTCCCTACCGGCGGCGTGGAGAGGGCAGCTGCGTGCACGAGGCCTGCCCGCTCCACCTGGCTTGCAGCTACCCCTCACCTGGTTCTGAGCTCTAAGGCCGCCCTCCCCCAGGAAACCTTTCCTCATCGCCACTCTTCCTCCACCCTGGCCCGGGCCAAGTGCCTCCTGTGTTCCCACACGAGGCCTGAGAGGAGGGTCTCCTCTGGCCCCCCAGGGAAGGTGGGCCTGAGCTCCAGTTGGCCCTGTCCCATCCCACTGGGGGATGTGTGCCAGGGGCACCTTGTGCTGGTCCTAGGGCCAACCATGGTCTCCTCCTCCTCTGATGGCACCAGCTAGCTCCCCCGTCCCCTGCCAAACGCCCCTGGCAGGCAGAGGGTGGGAGCAGCGCGGGGACAATGGGCCCTGTGTCTGTGTTAGGGAGGACTCAGCCCGGCAGGGGCGGGATGGGGGTGTTTTTGTCGCCACCCATGGAGCCCATGACCTTTTAAGTACAAAAGTGGGGCAGCAGCTGAGGGGCTGCCCTGTTGCCTGGGGAAAGTCCCTCCCTCTCCAGCCTGGTCTTCCAGGGAGGGAGGGTAAGCAGGGGGTGGGGGAGCTGCTCTGCGGCCCCCAGCCCTGCAGGCCCACTGGCCTGAGCCTCTCCTAGAGAGAGGACCACAGCTGAGCTTCAGATGCCAAGCCCAGGCCCCCCATCCTGTCCATCCTGGCAGTGCCACCTCCCAGGGAAGCCGGGCCTCGCCCGTGAGCTGGGACCTGCACTGGCTGCTCCTTCTGCCTGGCCCGTGTCAAGCGGGCGATTCGTCTGTGCCAACATCTGTCCCCTTCACCCCCGGCCCTAGAGCCTTGGGCCCACAGGGCCACCAAAACTAGCTACTGAGACACAGATGTAGCTTCTCTGTGGTCTGCCCCACCCCCTCGTCCCTCACCCCTGCCCTCTCACTCCTCTGACCCTGCCCTCCCTCCCCCTGGACTTTTCTGTTCGCTGAACCTGTGGTGCACAACTCACCTCGGGGCCTTTGCATGTGCTTCCTGAGCACGCTCCCTCTCCCCACGCCCCTTGGCTTGTCTGCTTCTTCCTAGGCCTTCAGGTCTTGGCTTGGATACCCCCCTCCTCCAGGAAGCCCTCTCTGACCCCTTGTCTGAGTCATGTGCTTACTCTGGGCTCCCCTGGCCCCTAGTTTCCCCTATCCTATAATTTAAAAGTGCCTTTTCCCTGCCGGGATGGGCTCTCCCTGGCATGTGGTCAGCACCTGGATTCAGGGGTGCTGGCCAAGCAAGGTAGGGAACAAAGGTCAGAGCAAAATGGGAGTGGAGTGGGCGGTAGGGAGAAGCCAGGGTAGATCCTTCTCTCTGGATCAGCCAAGCCTCTCCCTGTCCTGGTCCCTTTCCTTCCGTGTTGAGAGAGTGGACAGAAGCAGGCCCAGGAGGCCCTGGTCCCACAGGCTGGGTCCCGTGGTTCTGGCTCCGTCCCAGACCAGCCCAGTCTCCATCCTGCCCAAACTCTTGGCCCACGGATTTCAAGCAGGGTCTGGACGCCTCAGTCTTGCCCACCTGGCTGCCCCTCACGCCCACGGCAAAGCAAGGCCCTAGAGCCTGGAGCAGCCTGGCACCTCTCTCTTGAGAACAGGACCGTGGCTGCGACTCCTGTCCGGCACAGAAGGCGACCTAGCAGACAGGCCTGCAGCCTGGGGTCTGCTCGGTGCGATCACAGCATGGCCAGGGGAGAGCTTCAGGCCTGGATGCGGCACCCGAGGCTGGGACAAGGCACAGGAGTGTCCCATGGCCCGGGGTCACTCCACAGCCTGAAGCTGCTACCAGCCTTTCCCAGCCCGAGCCTGGTGACTTCTGGTCTGGCACCCCTGGGCCACAGAGCAAACTCCAGCTGGTGGGGCAGCCCCAAGCCAAGGCCTAGCCCACCCTGCCCGCCGCAGGCAGCTCTGTCTAGAGTCCAGGACTGCCTAGGTGGAGACAGAGCCACCTGCGAAACACGGGACGGGGCTGGGCGTGGCCCAGAGAAGACTCCTGCCTCAGTCTCTGTCCTGCATCTGAGAGCCACCGTGAGGATAGCCGGTGCAGATGACCCTGTGGGCCAAGCCTGGCCTTTCTGTCCCCAGCTCACTCTGAGCCAGGCCAGGTCAAGCGGAGTCGGCACATACCTGGGCCTCGGGGTCCACGTGGGTCCTGTGTGCCTGGGCCTTGCCGTTGTCAGGGGCACCGGGCCAGCTCCTGCCCTCAGGCCTGTGCGGGAGTTGGGAGGTCAGTTACGTCTGCCCACCACGCCTGCGACCCAGAGGGCAGGCTCTGGGCCCAGGGCCACCAGGCCTGCAGGCAGGACACGGCTCCAGTGCTTTCCCCTGCACCACAGCAGTGGCTGTTGTCACAAGAAGCCACCACCCTAGATCGTCCACCCTCCTGGGGCAAGGCTGTGTGACCTTCCCCACCGGCTGCCCCATCCCTCTCTGGTCTGGTTCCCGGAGAGGCTGCAGCAGGAGCCCCGCAGCTTCCCGCTCTCCCAGCCGCTCCGGGGCCTGCGGAAGCTCAGTTTAAAGAAGCCCAGCTCATGGCAGGGCGAGCCAGGCCTCACACGCCCACGAGCCAGAAGCCCATCCGCTCGTCCCTCAGCATCCCGGCCCCTGGTGGGGCCTGGGGTCAAGCGTCCCTGGGCTCAGGGGGAGGTGGGGGAGGCGCTGGGGGCTGCGAGGCCCCTCCTGCCGCCGCCAGCAGAGAGCAGAGTCACCGCTGATGTCTGCCCAGCCCAGATGGGAAACAGGCCATTAGGAAATTCCTGCTTCGCCATAGAAACCAAAAGCCAAACACCACTCGGGAGGGAGAAAAACATCGTAAACCTGCCATCAGCAGGGCGGGCGGGCGGCCGCTCAGCGCCCCGTGGGAAGGCAGGCGGGCGCGAGGGTGCGAGGACCCGGGGCTGGTGGACGGGTAGGAAGTGCGGCTGCTGAGAACAAAGGGAATAATGTCCCCAACGGTCCCAAGAGGCCCCCTGGGGCCTCCTGAGGTCTCCCCACTGGCCTAGGGGGTCAGAGGGGACCAAGAGCCCAGACCTGTGAGGGCTGCACCAGGCATCAGGCTGGACTGAAGGGCTTGGTCCTGTGCTGACACCTTCCCAGGCCTCCACTTCAAGCTGGCCGGTGGCTCCCTCTGCCCGTCTTTAAACAAAGGGACAGCCAGAGGGTGGGCTGTGCAAAGGCACCTTGGACCACACGTGGTGGGCAACAGGAGCTCTCAGTGGCTCCAGGGCTGGAGTTGGTGACAGGAAGGCCCTGGACGGACAGAACGTGCCCAGGAAGTGTTTAGCTAGGATTGTGGGATGCCTGGCCTCGGGCTCCTGGCAAAATGAGCCCAGTGGGAGGCTGGGCCTTCACCACACTTTCCACTCCGTGGGAGCCTGTGGGGATGGGAGCCGCTGTGCCAGGGGGGCAGGGAGGGAGCTGGTCTGGGTCGGGCCTGGGAGAAGCGGCGGAGCAGCTCACTCCAGCCCGTGTTGTGTGTGCGCAGGGCGTGTCTTGGGCCCAGGCGTAGGTCCTGGCACGGCAGGCAAGAGAGGGAGCAAAGTCAGAGACCTTGCAGGTAGGAGGGCGTCCAGGAGGAGGAGTGTTGGCTCCGAGGGTCAGGGTGGCCCCCACGTCTTAGTCCCCCAGAGTGTGCGTGTGTGAGGGTTAGGGGTGGGGACGCAGGGTGGGACTCGGGTGTCGCTCTGACGGAGCAGGCCGGGCCGCCGTCATCGCTCGATGCCCAGATCACAATTGTCCTTTCCCCTCCCCGAGTGACCAGCTTGACCATGTCAAAGCGATTTCTTCTCCAACACCTCATTTAACCCTCAAACCAACTTAACATAAAACCTAATATCGTCCCCACTTTGCAGATGAGACAGCTGAGGCTCAGCGGGCAGCTCACCTGCTGGTTTCCAAGTTCAGAGCTGGGCCTGGAGCCCCGCCCTGTGAAGCTGGAGGACGTGCTGTCACCTGCTCCAGGGCCCAGGGGCTTTTGGGGGCTGAAATGCCCAGAGTGGAACAGGTCAGTGGACCTCTAGCTCCGCCATGCCTGGCTTGGAACAACTGACCGGGGAGGAAGGAAGGGGACCTCCACCCGCCACCTCCCCTGACGTCATTCTCTCGGGCATCTCCTGACTCAGGCCCCTCTCACCCCACCCCCGCCACGAGGGCCGCGCTTGCTGGGCCACACGGGCTGGAAGCTGGAGGTGAGTCGGGCCCAGGAGCCCGGCCAGGCGGGAAGGCCTCGGGGGCCACTCGCGGGCAGCGCGGTGCTGACGTTCCCATCCAGCCTGGGCGGGGCGAGGACTGCGATCCTGTTTTACGGGAAAGGAAGCCCCGGCTGAGGGCTCAGCGCGGACCTAAATCCCCGAGTCCGGGTGAGGACCAGCTCTGCCCAGCGCCACGGCTGGGCACCCTGGCATGTGCCAGGCGGAGCAGGCAGGGCCCGGGCTCGCAGCTGGGCCCGCTCAGTACCGAGGGCACAGCCGGGGGTCCTGACCCGACCCACAGCGGGACGTGGGCCGGCGCAAACAGGGGCGACCTCAGCCTTTCCGCCATGGTCGAGGGCTCTGAGCCAGCGGGTCTGCTCCCGCCCGGCCGGCCCCAGGCGTGGCTGGCCGCGCTGTGCTCGGAGGAGGCGTCGCCCACACGCTCCCACGGGGGCTCGTGGAAAGTCCCTGTAACAGCGAGGGCGGCAGAGCTGCCCGACTTCCGTGGGGCCGGGTGAGGCGGGGGCCAGGGAGATCCCGCTCAGCCAGGGTCCGGCCAACGGCTCGCCAGAGCCCAGTAAAGCCCAGGGCCTGAGCAAGGCTGGGCGACCCTCGGGTGGGCTTTCCGTGCTAGGACCACCTGGCAGGCACAGCGGGGGCGTGCTGACAGGCTGCACAGGGTCCTCCATGACAGGCTGCACAAGGTCACGCCATGGAAGAAGGCTCTTCCCAAGTCCAGATTTAGCCAGGACGGAGGTGCGGGCCCTGGTGGGGACAGCTGACACAGGGCCGCCGTGGGCTGGTGGGACTGGTCAGCAGCCACACAGAGGGACTGGCGTCTTTAGGGGTGAGAGAGGCCCGAGGTCAAATTTTGCTCCCCACTCCCTCGACGTGTGGCTGCAGGCAGCCCCCAGCCTCCCTGGGCCTCGGCCGTCTCATCTGTAAAGTGGGGCTATGCTAGATTTTGCCTTTCTTAAATTGGTTTGAGGGTTAAACGAGGTGTTGGTCAAGAAACTGCTTTGAAATGGTCACCGGGGGAAGGGAAAGGACTGAAACAGACACCCCGGGGGAGGCTGCTCAGGCTGATTGCAGGTGCCCAAGACACTTGCCACAAGGGCCCGGCACGCTTCCGGCCTCGAGTGAAAAGGGGGCTTCTTCCCTTCCTGAGCTACCCCAGCTCTGAACAGGCCCTGCCAGACCCCCAAGAAAGCCCCACTCCTGGGCTCTGCCTAGCCGGGTGCCCAGGAGCTGAGCGGAGGGTGGTGTGAGGTGCTGGGTGCTGGCCGCCCACACCTGTCCCCTCCCCCCCGCCTCCTCCCAGCCCAGCCTGCGCCGTGCACACCTGCTCACGGAGAGCGTGAGGTGGTCGTGGCAGCCTTTGATTCGGTTCTGCGCCTCCAGGTGTGTCATGAGCTCCGTGCTTTCGCCGTTGATGGCCTGGATCAGGTCCCCTGGGCACAGGGCGGCCAGTGCAGCCTTGCTGCCCGCATGCACCTGCGGGGGACAAGCCGAGGGTTGGCACAGTCATTACGTGGCCTTGCTGCAGGCTCCGCTCTGGACTCCTCCAGCCGCAGCACCCGGCCAGAGCAGCCCTGCTGCCGGCAGGACCGTGGTGGACAAGCCCAGAGGCTGGTGAGGTCCCCACGTGGTCCTGCTGCAGTGCTGGTCCCACCGCAGCACCCGGAGGCCTGGCAGAGTGTGAGGGTACGCGAGCAGGGCTTCCTCTGGGCTGGGACAAGTGCATGTCACTCTTGCAGCCTGACTGTGTGCCCAAGGACATGCAAGGGACACACACACACAGGGACATGTATTCACAGGCATACAGCACACGGACATGTCACAGATACCCTACACGGACAATGTCCCACCCAGCCAGACTGCACAGCAGCCCCTTGACCGTACGTGCAGACCCTAGACCCTGCCTCCTGCGTTCCTGCTCCCACCTCTCACCCCCGCCCACGTTCACCTCCACTCCCCACGCCCTGTCCCGTCAGTCCCGTCAGCTGAGCGTCTGGGCACCCACAGGCACCGCATGTCCCAGCCCCACCCGTCTGCAGATGCTGTTCCCCCTGCCTGGAACACTGTCCCTTTGACGCCCAAACCTCCGACCCTCGGGTCCCGGCACAGAGGCCACTTCCTCCAGGAGCCTGTCCTCTGGGCTCTCACGGGACCCCGTGTGCCCCTGACCTCTCTCGTGGACGCTCATACCGCATCACAGTTAAAATGGGGAGGTCTGAACGTCACCCGCAGGGGAGGCCAGGCCTGCCCGGTTCCAGCGCCAGCCTGCACTCGCACCCGGTCAGGGCCCACCCCCACCTCCCTGGCGGGACGGGCACTCAGGCCACCTCAGTGGCACTGCCGACCCACGGGGTCAAGCAGTGTGCACATCTGGAAACTGTGACCATGCTGGTCGGCTGACGAAGGTCACGTGAGGCGGGTAGAGTTAGACTCACAGAGAGACCCGAGGAAGCAACGGAGGGGCATTCAGGCCACAGGGTCCCCTCGGCCTGTCCCCGCCCCAGCACAGCCTTTAGAAGTAGACGTGAGGCACCCGCACTCCTGCCCAGCCTGGCCAGCCGCACCCAGCCGTAACCAAGAACTGCCTGGGACCTTGTCCCCGTGGGGGGCGCTGGGAGCTCCTGGCAGCCCCACCAGGCTCAGCCAGTTCCCAGTAGTGAGCGGACAAAGCTGAGGTGCTGGCAGCTCCTTGGCTGGAAGCCTGGTGTGGGCACTGCCCAAGCTGACCGGCCCTGGAACAGGCTGCCTCGAGGACTGTTCCTCCTCTGCAGCACCCTCAGCCAGCCGGCCCCCCATCCCTGCTCACTTGTAGGGCCTGGGCACCTGCACAAGTCCTGTTCACTTGGCACCATCCCTCCTCCCCGCGGGGCCCTGCTCCGGGCCCCTCCCCTTGGCGGACACCTGCTCTGCGCCAGGCCTGGGCTCAGCACCTCACCCGTAACTAGCTCACAGCAGCCTCTCAGCCCCCGGGCGGCGCGGAGGCTGTGCTCATCCCTGTGTCACAGGTAAGGAAAGAGAGGCTTGGGGGAAGGACACCTTGCCCTCGTCCCCACCCTGGAGAGGAGTCGTCTTCGGGGGGCGAGGGGGGGCTGGCTAGCTGCAGCATGACTCAGCCAGCACACTGGGTGCATTCAGGCTTCCGTGGGCGGAGGAAGTTTCTTGAAAGCAGGGGTGGCTGGGACGCTGCCAGCTCCAGTTAGCTGGGGGAGTTCTGGCCAGAGAGGGTGTGAGGCCAGGAAACTGTGACTCTCCAGCCACCTTCACATGTATTGTCTCGTTAATCCTCAAGGCAAACCCATTTCCTGGATGAGAAAACTGAGGTCCAGAGAAGGACAGTGTCACTTGTGGACCCTTAATTGATAAATGGCTGACTCAACATGTCAATCCAAGCCAACTGATTCCAAATTCAAACCTATGTTCTTAATCGCTGTGCTCTTCTTCAAAAAGGAGGAAGGGGAGAGGCTGGGCGCAGTGGTTCACGCCTGTAATCCTAGTACTCTGGGAGGCCGAGGTGGGAGGATCACTCGAGGTCAGGAGTTCGAGACCAGCCTGAGCAAGAGCGAGACCCCGTCTCTACTAAAAAAATAGAAAGAAATTATCTGGCCAACTAAAAATATATATAAAAAAAAATTAGCCGGGCATGGTGGCACATGCCTGTAGTCCCAGCTACTCGGGAGGCTGAGGCAGGATTGCTTGAACCCAGGAGTCTGAGGTTGCTGTGAGCTAGGCTGAGGCCACGGTACTCTAGCCTGGGCAACAGAGCAAGACTGTCTCAAAAAAAAAAAAAAAAAAGGAGGAAGGGGAGAGAGAGTGTTGCAGGTGGAGGGACCAGCATGTCTAATGGCTCCTCTGGAGACAAAGCAGAAGGCTTGTGTGGCCCAAGCATGGTGAGTGGGGGGAGAGTGGCAGAGACGAAGTCAGAGGAGAGGCAGGGGCCAGATCTCGCAGGGTCTTGTACGCCCAGGGGGGATGCTGGCATTTCTCCTGGGTGGTTGGGAGCCACGCAGGGTTTTAAGCACGGAAGTCACAGGACAGAGCTGCATTTAGGCCGATCCTTCTAGCTGCTTAAGTGCAGGGTAAACAGAAAGAAGAAAGGGAGGCAGGAGTAGTGAGGTCAGGTGGGAGGCTGGGCATGAACCAGCTCCTCCCCTGTGGCGGCTACGTCCCGGCCCTGCTCCACCCAGCCAGACACTGCGGTGGGCTGGGAGTGCGGTCAGCACCAGGCTCCAGATCGCCTCGTACAGTCACAGGCCTGGACTCCTGTCTCCACGCTCCTTCCCTGGTGCATCACCGTAACCTCTCTGTGCCTCTGTGTCCCCAGCCTGGAGGCCAGAGGGAGTCCGTCCTTCTAAGGGCTGTTGTGAGGCCCAGCTGAGACAATCAGGCTATGTGAAGCCCCCACGGGAGGCTGGATGCCTGGTGGTGCTCATTCCGGGGACAGGTTGCTGGGGGCGGGGGTGGGACCAACACCCGTCAGGGTGGGGCCTGGCCTGCCTCGGTGCTCGGCCAAGGCCGCAGTCCTTCGTTCGTCTGTCGGGAGGGGCCCTGGATGATGATCCCGGGGGATCCCAGGGCTTCGTGGGCTGAGACTGTGAGCCCCCAGCCCTGCTGGGCAGCCAGCCTCCTCCCTGGCCCTGCCTGCGGGGTCCTGAGTCGGGGAGGCCCTGGAAGCGTGGGAGGGGCTGGATTTTGAGCCCCCTCGGTGAAGACACTCCCACGTATTATCAGTCCCTGTGGATCTGCCCGAGGTACCTGCTGGGCAAGCCTCGGCCTGTGCCTCCCCAGCTCCTCGAATCTCCCCAGATCCCACCCGGACCCGGGCTCAGCCGTCCTGGCTCCTTGGGTCTGAGCTGCTGCCGCGTGACTCTGGGGACAAGTGGGGCTCCTCCTGCACACCCCGGCCCAGACTGCCTGCCCGCGGGGGCCTGCGTCCCAGCCAGCTCCAAACAAGGCCGCTGCAGCGGCGGCTGTGACGTGTGGAGGCCTCTCCTCAGCGGCCAGGCGGCCGCGTGGGCAACAGATGTCTCAGCTCCGCGCCGCCTGTGGCCGTCAGCCCCCGCCACCGAGCCTGTCAGCGGCCTCACGCCCGGGGTGCCTGGCCGGCTGGCCCAGAACCCCCACCAGCGCCCTCAGCGGACACACGGCGCGACACGCACAGGCAGACACAGGGCTCGCACACGCACACGCCCAGCCGAGCGGGAGATGAAAGCTCCCGGATGTGCGGCAGGCCCACCTCGCTGGCCCCAGGGACCTGGCGGGGAGGGCAGATGTGGGGCGCCGCCTAGGACAGCTGGGCCTGCCTGTCACCCTGGCCCCCAGAAATGGGATTCCACGATTCCATGCTCCAGCCGGCGTCCACCCCGCCCTGGAACGGGCGAGAAGTCTGAGAGCCCGGCCAGCGGGGCCCAGCCCCCACGGTGAGAGGTGGCGCGGGGTGGGGGAAGGTGGTTCTCGGAGCAGCCTGTGTGGGACCAAGGGGTGGCCCTCTGCTGGTCCCAGGTCACCTCCTCTGCTCCCTCCAGACTGGGAGCCACCAACGGCAGGGCCTGGATTCTTTCCTTTCTGTCCCCTAGGCTGCCCCCCCAGAACAGTGTCTGAGTCCCCTCTTCTGCCCCTCCAGACAAGGGGACCCCAAAGCTGGGCCAGGATCCTGTCTCCCCTAGACTGGGCACCCCTTCCCACAGGGCCCAAGTCCCCTGCTCTGTTCCTCTGTCCTCAGACCAGTCACCCCCAGGGCTGTACCCCTCTTCTTCCTCCTCTGGGGCCAGGCACGGCCCTGGGAAACGTGAGGAGCTGGGCTGAGGCTGCCCTGGACCCTGGCTTTGTGCTGTTTTGGGGGCAAGGGTCTCACAACCTCATAGTCCAGTCTCCCCTTCCCCTGGAAGCCAAAAATTCCTCCTGGTCACGTCCCCTCAGGGGGACCGAGGTCGTGAATGAGGGGCTGACCAAGGCCCAGAGTGGGGAAGTGCATGGACCTTTCTCTTCTCGGGTTGAGAGAGGGCCCTAGACCCCCCTGGTCAGGCAGGTCTGCTGGCAGGGACCCCTGACGGGGGAGGGGCTCTCAGTCATTTTGCCCCAGATCTTCAGGCAGGGCTGTTTCTGGGGGAGTTTCCCAACTTCTGCGGATCTGTCCGGACCCCTGGCCCCTGGCGACTCCCTGTAAGGAGGCGGTGTGCGAACTCTCGGGGACATTGTCCAGGGACCTCGGCGACATTCTCCAGGGACGGGGCAGGCAGGCCCAGCAGGAGGGGAGGGGGCCGGGGCCCTGTCTGGAAGCCGCGTCTACAGCACGCGGGTCACTCGGGCCAACCCTCCGTGTTCCAGCCTCGGACACGTCGGGGATCCGGGTCCCGGGCGGGTCGTGAGGACCCGGGCTCAGACCGGGCCGCCCCGCCACCCGCCGGCCGCGCACTCACCCGCGAGATGGCGAGGGGCGCGCTGAAGTCCCGGCCGCCCACCAGGCGGAAGCCCCAGGGCGAAGGCCCGCGCAGGGTCACGGAGTGCGGCATCGCGGGCGGAGCCGGAGCCGGACACTGAGCAGCCGCCGCCGCCGCCGCCGCCGCCGCCGCCGCCGCCGCCGCCGCCTGGACGCCGCGCCCCGCCCCCCGCCCGCCCGGCCCCCGCCCCCGCCCCCTGCGCGCCGGGATTGGCCCCGCGGCCGGCCCGACCCTCCCACTTCGGGGGCTCCGAGGACCTGCCCCGCAGCCCGGCACCCCCACCCGGTTCTGCGAGACCCCCGGGTTGGGACGGCCCAGATGTCCCGGATCCGGCTCCGGCCCCGGATCTGCGGGACGCGGACCCAAACCCGCTGCGGGAGCTGGAGCACCGGCCCTTTGAAGTGTCCCGTGCAGGCGGCGCCCCAGGCGGGGGAGGGCTGGGGGCGGGGGCGGCCGAGATGGGGGATGGGGCGCGCCTAGCGCGGATGTCCCCTCGCGGTCCGCCAGACAAACCTGCGGCTCATCCCGCGCTGCGAGGAGCCCTCCGACGGAGAGCCCTGGTCTCGGAACCGGGTCTGAGCGGGCCTGAGCCAGGGACACGGACCCAGGACAGCGGCAGCGCCGAGTATGGGGGTGGAAACAGAAAGGTCCCCAAACTAGTCTGGGTAGGGCAGGAAGGCTGTCTGGAGGAGGTGACCCTGACTTGTGTCTGGAAGCGGCATGCTTTGTCTTCCCAGGTGTTCCTGCTTCCCCAGGACGCTCACCCTCCTCCTGCCGCCAGCCCCTCCCGGCCCCCTCCCGTCCTCTTCTGCCGGGAGCTTTGTGTCCCCAGGAAGGAGCAGCGAGTGGGGCGTGGGCGTGGTGTGGAGGGAGGGGAAATGTGCGCCGCGCTTTACTCGGGGCCCTTCTCTCCCCAAGGTCTTCCCTCCACTCCCAACCATTGTTCTCCAGGTTGTGCAGGGACCGTAGCTGGGCCAGGGCCCCACCTGTCACCCTCTGGCTCTCTGGGCACTTGGGTCTGGCTACGTCAGGGAGACACCGTTTGCCTCTCCAGCCAACATTCTTAACAACCCCGTGTACCCTCTTGGCTGGGCTCTGATAGGGGTCTGCTCTCAGGATCCTCACAGGCTGCGGGGTGAGATGCGCCCACCGCGGCTCCGGTACCCCCAGGAGGAGCACTTGAGAGGCGCAAACCCAGGGCAGTCCGAGGGGGGAGGGGCCCTTCAGGGTGGAGTGCGGATGCCTCTCTGGGAGGTGACGCGCTGCTGTCTGCCCAGCTGGGACAGAAGCCACATACACGGTGTGGGGCAATGGCATGTACGTGTGGGGGCGTGTGTGTTTGGGGGCGTGTCTGGGTCCACAGAGCTCCAGCTATTGGGCTCTCGATGCTTGGTGGTGGAGGAGTTTCTGCTCAGCCCCATGTGGACCTGGGCCCTGTGTGCCCAGAGGTGGCAGTGCCTGCAGGAGGGTTCGTCTCTGGGTGACCCCTCTGAGGTCTGCAGGACAGAAGCTCCCCAGGACTTAGACCCCACTACACGGGGTAGACAGTGGGGGCAGCCATCACCTATTACTGGTTGCACGGACGGCTGGGTGCACAGCATGGCTGGTGGCCGGATGCCCCTCCTCTGGACTCCAGAGTCACAGTGAATATCCGCAGTGCAGAGCCTCGCTGGGGATGAGGGATCCTCAGGTCCACGGAAGCTTCTAGCCAGTGCACCCATGGTGGAGTCCTGAACCCGCCCCCCCCCCGACATTGCTTTTCTCCCGATTCCCACATCCCCAAAGACTGGCCGTCCTCCCCACTTCTGCCCTGGCATTCCCTCATTACCTGTTTCCTTCTGTTTAGGGGGGTGTGTCACTCCGTTCTGGAAGTCTTCCTCCTGAGGATGGCCTTCCTGGCCCTTCAGTTTCTGGGCAGTGTAATCCGCTTCCAAAGGCTTCTCTCACAGGGTTAGCCATGGGGGTGGGGAATCTGGGGGAATCTTCTAGAATCTGGTACAAAAACTTTCACATTTCATTGTGTAGCGTCTGGACTGCTTGGAGTGGTGCAGGAGGTCCAGGTCCATGGCAGTCGTCCCCACAGGGGCCCTTGATGACATCCTGACTCGAGCGAACACCGGCAGCCCACGCTGACAGCGTCCTCCCACGGGGGAGGCTGGGCCCCGCTCTGCTCCTGGAGGGTGGGGGGGCTTCCTAGGGCCGCAGTCTGGACTCGCCCCTGAGGAACCTGGTTCTGGACAGCAGGTCAGGCGAGCTGCAGATGCTATGGCTTCTCCAACTCTCCCCCAAGCTGCTTCCCGACAGCCCTCAGAATGTCCTTTCCCCCTTCAGTGGCCCCGGTCCTGGGCATCGCTGTGTTGCCAGGACCCTGTTTTGCTGGGGCACCACGTCACAGGGCAGCTACAGGGGCTGGGATTCCTCTCCAGGGTGGGGCTGGGGGCCAGGTCACGCCTCACCTCTGCCTGAGTGGCCTTCACGTGTTACCGCCCACCCCTGCAGGCAGCTGTGCCGCTGGGTATAACCACACTGCTCATTTCGTGCATTCTTCATTCATCCAACAAATATGTACTGTGTGCTCTCCGTGTGCCAAGTCCTGCCGGGAGCTGGGCTTGAGGCGTCCGTGAGGACAGGGGCTGTGCCTGTCTATTTATTTATGTTTCCCCAGCACCCAGTAGAGAACCTGGCACACGGAAGTTGTTCAAAAACTCTATTAACAACACTATCATTGTTATGGGAAGTACTGTCTTAGCTCATCCCTTGGACATGACCCAGGGAGAGGCAGGGAGGCAACGAGGAGGCTCAGGATGGTGAGGACCTCTGCTCCTGCTGCCTTGGAGGCCACGCCCAGTGGCTCAGGGCACGGTGCCCAGGCCTCCGGTGTCAGCCAGGTCTGTCCAAGGTCAGGGGAAACCACAGAGCTCTTTCCTCGATGGGCAGGCAGGGCTGGCGGGCTCCAGCAGGAGCAGACACCCTTGGGAGATGCCCTTGAGCCTGAGCCTGGGGTAAGGGAAGGGGTGGGACAGGAACAGCCTCAGCCTGAGGACAAGGTCAACCTGGGGGACAGCCCAGGAGACTGCCCTAGAGTTGGATGCAGCCTTGGGTGGGGAGTGGAGTGAAGCTGATGGGGCAGCCCACACCTGAGGATGCCGTCCTGCCAGGCGGGGGGCGCGGCCAGGGCGCTCGGATGCCGACCGGCTCCTCCCCGGCCCAGTGGCCACAGGTCTCTGGGTAGAGTCTGCCCCATTGAGGCTCAGCTCCTCGGGGCAAATATAACTCTCCTTCAAGGCCCAGCCCCCAGCCGATAGCCTGGATTCCAGGGGAACCCAAACCCTTGGTAGGGAGTCCCCTCCTTTGAATGCCCAGGCCACAGTACCGACCACGCCAGGGTCCCAGAGAGCAGCCAGAGAGAACTTCAGGAGCCCCCACTTCAGTGTGGCCCGTCCGGCCCAGCTCCAGCCCACGTGGTCTTGGGCTGCCCAGGAGCCTGCCGGGCCAGGCCAGGGAGTCTGTATGGCAGAGAGGACAGCAGTCCGGAAGGGCAGGGCTGGATGGGGACAGGCTGCACTGGCCTCCTGCAGGGCTGGAAGGGGGCTTTGAGTGACGGGGAGCCGAGGGAGGCCCGCCTGAGGCCGGGGTCGGGGGCTCTGGAAGCGGAGGAGACCGCCAGGGCAGGGGAAGCAGGCAGTGAGGTGGGCTGGGGGCCGATGCCCTGCAGGTCCTGGGGGGACAGGACTCGGTCAAGGAGGCAACAGAGCTGGGCTTCGGCCAGCAGAGCGCACAGGGGAGGTGTGCCCGCGACGCAGGGCGCGTCCAGCCCGAGTGTTGTGCCATTCGGCCCTCAGCACACGCTGCCACGCCGCTCTGGGGCTGAGGGCTGGGTGCTCCGGAAGGAGCCAGGCTCCAAGGATCCAAACAGGGACGAGGCTGGTTCTGCCAGTGGGACCTGGTCACTGGCCCTAAGCCAGATCCCAGGGCAGACCCGAGAGCAGAACCAGAGAAACTGAGCCTCGGGGAGGGCGAGTGGCCACCCCCAGCTCGCACAGTGTCGGGTGGTGGGCCCCGTGTGGGTGCCTCTGTGCCACCCCCCGTGTGCCAGGGACCAGCCGTGTCTCAGTCGGGCCTTCAGTCCCCAGCAGCACCCCCGTCAGACCTGCTCTGTCTCTGTTTCCACAGAGACACCCAGTCTCTGCTGGGACCCAACAAAGGGGCTGCCAGGTGGCAGGGCAGGGGCAGGTTTACCCGGCTGGGCCCAGGGAGGCCCAGCCCTGAGGCCTGGGAGTGGAGGGTGTTGGAGGGCTGGCGTCTCACACGGAGCAGGTGGCAGACAGGTGGGAGAGCCAGGGGCGGCTCAGCCCAGCCCCGGCAGGGAGGTGACAGAACAGGCTGCTGGCGGTGGCGGTGGGGCCTGTGTGAGACAGTGTTGTGCAACTGGGCCTCAGGAAGGCGGCCTCACCCCTGCCTCCAAGGAGACCGGCCTTTCACCCCTCCCGCTTCTCGTTCAGGCCGGCGGATGCAGGCAGCTGCCCGTGATTAGCCAGCGTCCCCCAGCCCGACTGCCAGCCCTACCGGTAGCCCCCACAGAGGCCCACCCAGGCTTCTCAGGTCTCCAGCTTCCCGGCACAGCTGGAGGAGCCACACGGGTCTCTGGGAGGAAAAGGTGCCTCCGTTCACCAGTCACCTCCTCCAGGCAGCAGCGGGGCTGCGTGCACACTCTGTGCCCGGGACGCTCTTGGCCGTGGCCTGGCCGTCTCGTGGCCAGATGAAAGCAGGCGTGCCGGCCTTTCCCTTCCCAGCCCGGAGGGACGGATGCAGGGCTGCGAGGGCAGGTGAGGCTCTCCCAGCAGCGCACGGTGGCGAAGAGGAGACCAGCGTGGACGCAGCTCAGAAGTCCAGTCACTGGGGCTCCTGGGACCCACAGGTGCACTCACCTGTCAGCGGGACCCCCGCTGAGGACCCTCCCTCTCTTCCTGACCCCCGAGCCTACACCCAGGGATACTCGGCTGGAGCGGCCCAGGCTGCTTCCGTATTTCTAGTCCCCCAGGAAACTAAAAAGGGAAGAAATACGAAAATAGTGTTTCACAGCGATGACGTGTTATTTATGCTTTGCGCATTTATTCTACAGGCATTTCTGAGAGCGGCTCACATGTGGGGCCTGTCTGAGGCCTCAGTGTGGACATCCCCGTCTTTGTAACACACATTTGAAATGGGCAGCCTCGTCTGGAAACAACTTCACAGACTGAAATTCCGGCCTCCTGGCTCTTCCTCTCAGGATGGACCCTCGGAGCCCGGTCCTCGCCGTGTAGATTAGTCCTCTGTCCCTGCTCCCGAGGAGGCGGAGGCTGTGACACAGAGTGGCAGAGGTGGCGGAGGCTCCCTCAGGACATCCAGCCCTGTCCTTTCCCTTCGTCCTGGTCTCATGACCAGCCCTCCGCCCTGCAGTGCCACCTCCTCCGGTCGCTGATTGGTCTCGGGGAAGTGTCCTGCCCGGGGGTGCCCAGCAGTGCCCGGTGGTGACTGAGTCACAGGCTGCTGGGTCAGTTCAGGCTGACCTCACCTCCGGGCCTGGCCATGGGACAGCCCAGCTGTGGCCACCTGGTGCGAGCCTGGCCGCCTGTGCTGCTGGGAGAATGGGGCAGACCCATGCCGAGCCTGGCCGCTGCCAGCTGGCCCGCAGGCCTGGGAACCCAGGTGCAGGGGCCACAGGGATTAGAGTCGGAAGAGCCAGACCCAGGGCTGTGAGGGTCGGGAGAGTGGACTGGAGCAGGGCCCATGAGTCAGCCTCATGTCTTGGGTGGCTGTTTTCTTGGCTTCTGAGAACTTTCAAAATCCTTTCCCACTTCCTCTCCCAAAGCGAAGCCCGTAGCTGTCCAGACCCAGGCTCCGCCGTGGGGGTGGGTGGCAGAGCCCGCCGTGGGGGTGGGGCTGAACCTCACGCTGTGCATCTCTCACACCCACCCACCACGGCAAGAACGTTCGTGTGACTTGAGTCCCCACCGAGAGGATGCCTTGATCAAGTCGTGTGTTTTCTCTGAGGTCACCTGTTAATGGGAGGGTGGACTTGCCAAAGGACAGTGGGGGCCGTGCCTCTGCTGCGGAGAAGCCAGGGTTGCTCCAAAAGGATGTGCAGTGAGAACCTGCGTGTGCGGAAGCCGTCCCGTTTCAGAAACAAGAGGCCGTCCCGTCTCAGAAACAAGAGGCCGTCCCGTCTCAGAAACAAGGAGCCGTCCCGTCTCAGAAACAAGAGGCCGTCCCGTCTCAGAAACAAGGAGCCGTCCCGTCTCAGAAACAAGGGGCCGTCCCGTCTCAGAAACAAGAGGCCGTCCCGTCTCAGAAACAAGAGGCCGTCCCGTCTCAGAAACAAGGAGCCGTCCCGTCTCAGAAACAAGGAGCCGTCCCGTCTCAGAAACAAGGAGCCGTCCCGTCTCAGAAACAAGAGGCCGTCCCGTCTCAGAAACAAGAGGCCGTCCCGTCTCAGAAACAAGAGGCCGTCCCGTCTCAGAAACAAGGAGCCGTCCCGTCTCAGAAACAAGAGGCCGTCCCGTCTCAGAAACAAGAGGCCGTCCCGTCTCAGAAACAAGGGGCCGTCCCGTCTCAGAAACAAGGGGCCGTCCCGTCTCAGAAACAAGGGGCCTTCCCGTCTCAGAAACAAGGGGCCGTCCCGTCTCAGAAACAAGGGGCCGTCCCGTCTCAGAAACAAGGGGCCGTCCCGTCTCAGAAACAAGGGGCCGTCCCGTCTCAGAAACAAGGGGCCTTCCCGTCTCAGAAACAAGGGGCCTTCCCGTCTCAGAAACAAGGGGCCGTCCCGTCTCAGAAACAAGGGGCCGTCCCGTCTCAGAAACAAGGGGCCGTCCCGTCTCAGAAACAAGGGGCCGTCCCGTCTCAGAAACAAGAGGCCGTCCCGTCTCAGGGAAGAGGAAGAGAAGACAGCGGGTCTGGGCAGAAAGTGCACAGAGTGGGAAGGGCCTGCCCAGCACTGCGGGACCAGCGGGCTCTGAGAAGTAGCTGTGACGAGGATTAGGACAAGCTGACCACAAAGAGCTGTGACATCGGGCGTTCGAGCGTGAAGCATTGCTGGCCCGCAGAAGAAGCACAAGCATTCTCCCTCCGAGACCACGGTGTTCCGGAGCCAGAGAGGGGTGGAGCTTCCGCAGTCCTTGTGAAAATCTGTCACCCTAACACCAGCACAGCACCTTTAAGAAAATGGTGGACCCATCTAACTTGTCAATGTAGCAAATTGGCCCCCACAGTATCTTAAAACACTATTATCAATTTGGGGATTTTTTTTTTTTTTCTCAAATTACAACCTTGACTTAACATTATAAAATCTAACAATTGGGCCTGGTGCCATCCCAGCACTTTGGGAAGTCAGGGCAGGAGGATTTCTTGAGGCCAGGAGTTCAAGACCAGCCTGGGCAACACAGCAAGATTCTCATCTCTACAAAAAATTTAAAAATTAGCCAGGTGTGGTGGCTTGCTCCTGTAATCCCAGCTACTCAGGAGGGTGAGGCATGAAGATCACATGAGCCCAGGAGATCGAAGCTGTGGTGAGCCACTGCCCTCCAGCCTGGGCGACAGAATGAGATCCTGTCTCTAAAATAAAATAAAAAATAAAATAAAATCTAATGCTTGATACGTTTAAAAGGAAGAATGGAACCTTGTGATCATCTCAAAAGGTATTTGATAAAATCCATCAGCCACTCACACTAAAAAAGTTAGAAAACTATGAAGAGAAGAAAATGTTCTTAACATTTTAAGAAACATATATCTGCTGGGCTTGGTGGCTCACGCCTGTGATCCTAGCACTCTGGGAGGCCGAGGGGGGAGGATCGCTTAAAGCCAGGAGTTTGAGGTTGCTGTGAGCTAGGCTGACGCCACGGCACTCTAGCCTGGGCAGCAGAGCAAGACTCTGTCTCAAAAAACAAACAAACAAACCAACAAACCCCCCATATATCAAAAACCGAAAACCAGCATTAGACTTAACAGTCTAGAAAGTCCAACTGAGACAATCCGAACACTGTCCTTTCCACTACCATTGTTCGGTGTTGCTCTGGAGGTCCTAACTAGGGCAGTAAGGTGAAAAGAAGAAATAAGGGATAAGTAAAGGAAATAAGTAATAGAAAGAGTCAAAATAATCATTATTTGCAGATGTTATTATGATTGTCCCTCCATGACATCCACGAGAATCAGCTGAAAAGCTATTGATACTATGACTACTGGGAGGAATCCAGTCGCATGGAGCAGAGTAAAACAAACTCATATATGTATAGATTTTAATAGCTTTTAGGAGTGTTAAGTCATAACTAATTAGAAAATGTAATGAAAACAATTTATTATTCACAGAAATAGTGAACCATGGACAATATCTAGAAATGAATTTAGGGCCAACTGAAGGCCTATAAACTTTGATCTAAGATAGATTTAAAAGAAGACAAAATAAATGAAGCATAGCCATTTCCTAGAAAACTGAGTATTTATTTATTAATTGATAAATTCAATGCAATTGCAATCAAATTCATTTGGGTGGGGGGAATTGACAAGGTAATTCTAAGGATTAACTGAAAAAGTACACAGGAAAAAAACCCCAAAAATTGGATTGAAAGACTAATACGGTGAGATTTGTCCTATATATATCAAAGTACGCAATAAAGCCAAAATAATTAAGAGTGTGGGACTAACATAGGAAAAGACAAATGTATCAATGGAACAAAAGAGAGTCCACGGCATATGATAAAGAAAATGTCTTAATTCAGGGGATAAAGGGTAGTTTATTCAATAAACATCTGGGACCATTTGTTTTCTATACGGAAAAAATAAGATTATAATCCTGTACACTATATAATTTTCCACACTATAAAATGAATTCCAAATAGATTGATAATCTATATATTTCATTTTTTCCAATGTGAATGTTTTCATAAACTATTTATATGCTTAAACTAAAAAAGGGGCTGGTAGAAAATGTGGGTTAATATTTTTATAATCTCGATCCTATCATTTATATGTGTCCCCCAAAATTCATGTGTTGGAAGCTGAATCCCGAATGCAGCGGTGTTGAGAGGTGGGACTCTGCTCTCCTCCGCGGACTAACGCCGGTGGGAGAGGGCCCCTCACCACCGGGACGGCAGCCTGGAAGGAATGAGTTCGGCCCCTTCCCTTTCTCTCTCTTTGCCCTCTTGTCTTCTGTCCTGGGATGATGCACCATGAAGGCCTTCAAAAGATGCCGGCACCTCGAAGATGGACTTCTCGGCCTCCAGAATGGTGAGGAATAGATTTCTTTTCTTTCTAAATTACCTGGTCTGCGGTATTCTGTTATAGCAACACTAAGCAGACTAAGACACTTGCGGTAAGAAACTTTTTCATCAAGATAAATACTTTTGGCCAGGCGCGGTGGCTCACGCCTGTAATCCTAGCTAGCACTCTGGGAGGCCGAGGCGGGTGGATCGCTCGAGGTCAGGAGTTCGAGACCAGCCTGAGCAAGAGTGAGACCCCGTCTCTACTAAAAATAGAAAGAAATTATATGAACAACTAAAATATATATATACAAAAAATTAGCTGGGCATGGTGGCGCATGCCTGTAGTCCCAGCTACTCGGGAGGCTGAGGCAGGAGGATTGCTTAAGCCCAGGAGTTTGAGGTTGCTGTGAGCTAGACTGACGCCACGGCACTCACTGTAGCCCGGGCAACAGAGTGAGACTCTGTCTCAAAAAACAAACAAACAAACAAACAAAAAAGATAAATACTTTCAATATGTTTTCCTGTTACATATAGATAAAAAAAAATAAATCAGAGAATATTCTTCAAACTGTTGGTAGTTGTTATTTCTGCAAATGGTATTTTTCGACATTTATTTTTTCTAGATTATGTGTTTCCAGTGTTTTAATTTTATATAAATAAATTTTATTGTGTTTGCAACTAGAAAAATGAAGATAATAAAAAGGAGAATAAAGATAACCAAAGGATAAATACTGCTTTTTTATATAATTTAAGAACCTTATAATAATATGCTTCCATTTATCCCTCCCCCCCTTTTTGCTAGCGTTGTTATGGATCTATCTCTACATATGACATCAGCTCCACAGTAGTTATTATTTTTACTTTAAACAGTTGGTTGTCTTTTAAGTAATTTAAGAAACAAGAAAACTTATTTTCTATTTGCTTGTTATATTTCATGGTAGTCTTTGTTCCTTTATTTAGAGCTGAATTTCCAACAGGTACCATTTCCTTCAGCCTTAAGAACTTCCTGTAACATTTCCCGTGGTGCAGATGTGCTGATGAATCTCTCAGCTTTTTTTTTTTATTGTTACACATAAGATTCCCATGAGAAGCTTTTTTTTTTTAATTCCAAAATATCTTTATTTCTCATTCACTTTTTAAAGGTAATTTCTCTGGTTATAGAATATACTAGATTGATTTTTCTCCCATGGCATATTTAATATTTAACATATCATTCCATTGTTTGCTGGCTTGGATTAGTCCTGGTGAGAAATAAATGGTAATTCTTATCACTGTACCGCTTATGTAACGTGTTTATGTTGTCTCATTGTTTGTAAGATGTTCTCTTTGGTTTTCAGATATTTGACTATGATGAGCCTGGATGTGGTTTCCTTTGTATTTATCCTACTTAGGGTTGGATAACTCCAAACTTCTTGGGATGGTGAGTTAATAATTTTTTAAATCAAATATAGAATTTCAGTTGCTATTTAAAAACTTTTTTTTTTCACCCCAGTTTTTCTCCCCTTTCTCCAGAGACAGTCCCGGGCCAGACGGGGTACTGAGCCAGGCCTCCATGGAGGCTGCAGGCAGCTCCCTCGCAGTCCACGTCCCCTTCCTGCTGACCTGTTCTTGGTACTCCCGATTGGCTGAACCCAGCTGGAAGTCACAGGGCCGGGAACCTGCAGCCAGGACACAGAGCGGAGGAGGGTGGGGAGAGGGGAGCTGGAGGGATGAGCAGAGGCTGTCCCACGTGGATGGCGTCCCTGGAGTGCTGGGTGACACTCGGCTCGGGAAGGCTGCTCCGTGAGTCAGCCAACCACAGAAGCACCCAGGGCACCGCGAGAACCCAGGTGAGGACTGTCCATCCTGCTCCCCTGTCCCAGGAGACCCATCTCCACGGAGCCAGGACATTGTGTGTGTCCAGAGTGCTGTCACTGTCCTCCCCGTCCCCTTCCCTAACTGTGCTGCGGGCCCTTGGTTTTTCCTTAGGGCCACTGGCCCCTACAGTCCTGGGCTCCCCCAGGCCGCGGGTCACCCTGGCCGGCTGCGGGGCCCGGACCACCCGGGCTGAGCGAAGGGTTCAGGCCCCCAACACCCTCCCTGCCTTCCCCACCTCGGGAGGTGCCAGCGTGGGTGACTCCCTGGGGACTGGAAAACGCGTGTGCCCAGCTGTGCGTGTTCGCACCGCTCAGGCAGCGGCTGGCTACACCCGCCGGCTTGCGGGCTGGAGCCGGTCCGGCCGCGCCTCCAACCGCGTCCCACGGTGGGCTCCGCGCGCCCTCCGGTGGCCGTGCTGATCCTTGCAGGGGCGGCCCCGGGCCAGAGGGAGCTGCCGGAGGGGCTCCGGAAAGGACGGGCCCCCAGGGACCCCACGCCTTTGCCCCGGGACGCATAGCTGCTGGCACCCGGGACGCAGCGCAGAGAAAACCTCATGTCTTGAGGAGGGCAGGGGTCAGCCTGGCCCGCGGCTGCTGGGTGGCCACTGGGGAGGGGGCGGTGCCCACCCCAGACTGCTGCCACCGATGACAGTGCCCGAGGGCCACGCCGGGTGAGAAAGCCACCCGCCTTCACCACCAGGACGTTCACTCTGCAGCCAGGAAAACGCGCCGTCCAGGCCACCCTTGCTCCCTCGTGCTCTGATTCCTGCAGGGGACGGAGGCGGACATTTCCGGATGCCAAACCCTCAGCGGCTGGTCAGGGTGAGGAATAAGATCAGATTCCAGTTCAGAGTCAATGTCGGTTTCTGGGTCAGGGTTAAGGTTAGGGGCGGAGCCCAAGGACAAAGGACAGAACCTCCTCCTCATGGTGTGAAATGCCAAATCCACAGCTCGTGTGTCTTTGCGAATCCCTCTGCGTGTGCGTGCACATGTGTGTGCGTGTCCGTGTCTGTGTGTGGGGTGGGCGGGGCCCTCTCGCCAGAGGCTGTGGCCAGGTTGTTCTGACTGTCGGACACTAGAGGTACAGGGATCACCGACTTCTCACGGGTTCATGCAAATGTTGGAGACGTGAGAAAATGTAGAAAACCTCATAAGGGAAAATACAAACGCTAGACGGCAGCAAGAGTAACAGTACGTCGTAGAGATCAGCCGATAAAGCTCAGGCATGTTCTTCCGTGCTTGAGTGTGAGCTGTGTTACGTGGGACGTGGGGTGTTGGGGTCCATCTGATGTGTGTGCGGCGGTCGGGGCCTCGCTGTGGTGGGTCAGAGTCCTGGGGCGCGTCCCACAGGGCAGAGGGCAGGACTGGCCGGCAGGTGACGCTGTCTGCAGAAGGGATGGGGTGAGTCCGAGCCGCACCCGGAGCTGATGCCAGCAGGGCAGCCGAGGGCAGCACAGAGGCCGTAGGAGGGTCGGGGTCCTCGAGGCAGGTGTGAGCAGGCCTCCGTCACACCGGTGACCCGGGTTCCTGGGACACGTGGCACCGGAGTGGGGTCAGGGCAGCTGCTGGGAGCCCTGTGGTGGCATTTTTCTCACGTTAGCAAGAGACTCTCCTTTTTCAGTTCACTGTGTCTGCATCTGCTGGGAACGTGCTGTGACGAGCGTGCGAGCCTGTGTGTGCGATGAGGACGCAGCCCGGCGTGTGCGGCGACGCCGGGTTTGCGCGTTTGCCGGGGCCAGGCCGTCCGCCGACGGGTTCGCTGCCCTGGTCTCACTCCGGAAAGCTCATAGGGAGCCTGGCAGACACGTCTCACTGCAGCAGGATGAAGTGCACTCGTCTGAAGATAGGAGGGGGAGGAGATGCGGGGAGAGGAGGGCGGCACCCGGGAGTCGGTGCCGGAGCTGTCGTTACGTGGGCGGCCGCCTCGCGAGGGAAGGGGTCACCAGCTGAGGAGACCAGACGCTGTGACCGGGGTCCGTGTCAGCCTAGGACCCAAAGGTGCTGGTGTGTTCTCGGGGCGCAGCCCAATTGTCACTCCCATTCCTGTCCTGCCACCACCCTCCTTCCTTCCCCAAGGCCTGCTCTAGGGTGACGGGGCTGACGGGGCCTGGATGAGAGGTAGGACCTCGTCCCCAAAACGGAGCTCAAAATGGGGGGTAGAGCCTTCAATAAATGTTTGTCAAATAAATGAAGGAAGGAAGGAAGCGCTTCCTATTTTACTTCTGCGTTAATTCTTAGTTCTATCCACATCTCTCCATGTGCACTGCCTTCCCCAGCCCAGGTTACTATCGCTGTCACCTGGACGGCACCGGCCCCTCCCCAGTCCCCCTCTGCTCCCCCTCGTCCCTCTGTCCTCCGCAGGCACAGGGGCTCTTCCGAGGTCCTGAATCCAGTCCTGCTGCTCCCCTGCGTTCGTGCTGGGGTGGCCGCCCCCTGCCCGTAGCATCGCATCCGAATCCTTGTCGGTGGTCCTGGTGGTCCCAGGTGGTCCTGGGTGCTCTGCCCTGGGCCCTCTGCAGCTTTGCTCCTGTGACTCCCCCACACTCTGCTCTACTGGCATCCTGATGTGTTGACAAGGCCTGAAAAAAAACAAATTAAAACCACTGAGCTGTCAGCTTTAAAAAGAGTAGAGAAGTCAGGCCGGGTGCGGTGGCTCACGCCTGTAATCCCAGAGCTCTGGGAGGCCGAGGTGGAAGGATTGCTCGAGGTCAGGAGTTCGAGACCAGCCTGAGCAAGAGCGAGACCCCATCTCTACTAAAAAAAATAGAAAGAAAGTAGCTGGACAACTAAAAATATATAGAAAAAATTAGCAGGACATGGTGGCGCATGCCTGTAGTCTCAGCTACTCGGGAGGCTGAGGCAGGATCGCTTGAGCCCAGGAGTTTGAGGTTGCTGTGAGCTAGGCTGACGCCACGGCACTCTAGCCCGGGCAACAGAGTGAGACTCAGTCTGAAAATAAATAAATACATAAATAAAGAGTAGCGAAGTCAGACGCCCAGTAGCCATCCTCAACCCTCTCCTCATCCTCGCTCTGCCCTAATCCCCACCCAACGCCAGTATGGGATCAGGGCTGAGGGAGGGGGGACGGGGGTTGCTGGGCTGTGACAATAATAGTTTTTAAAAGTGTGTTTTACATCATATGCATCAAAATATCAGGATTTGTCAGCACTGTACCTGGCTAACTCCCGGCCCTCTGGGCATTTGCACCAGTCCAGAGCCTCTTGCCCAAGATGGGGGTACAGTGAGGAGGGAAGCTGAGTCCAAGCTCGCTCTCTACACCACGGGGGGCCTGCCCCGGACTTGCCGGGCGATTACAGCTCCTGACCATGGTGCCTGTGACGGCGGCTCGGCCTGTGCCGGCTCTGCTGTCCTGGGCTGTGGGGGTCCACGGGGGAGGAAGCTGGCAGGAGACCTGTAGCCATTTAGGGGCCTCTTTTGGCCTTTACGCCCACCGAATGAGCTCAGGGATTTGAAGGGTGCACGCTCTAGGGCCCCACTTGGTCCTGCCCAGGCTGGGCGGTTTCTGCCAGATTCTCTCTCCCTTCCCTGGGGTCCCTCGCCAGGCAGTGAGCCCGGACCCCTGGACAGGCCGTTTCTCCAAGGCAGTGGAGCCACCACGAGGTGGCTCTGCTCACCCTGCACCTCCTGCCCTGTCTCTGGCCTCGAGGCAGAGCGCTGGCCAAGGGGGACACGCCCAGTCTTTCCTCCGTCCCTGAGGGGAGGAACCCAGGGTGAGTCCAGGATTTGTCCCGGGGCCTAGTGGCCAGCTGTGTGCTGGGTGTGCGGAAGGGTATAGATGTTGTCAAGCCGTATGGTGCCCTCTGCGGCACGCCGGCTGATTGTGGCAAAGGCCACACAAGGCCCGGTGCGCACAAGCCCTGCCCAGGTCTCCAGCTGCTGCAGGGTGGCCAGGCCTGTGGGAGTCACCAGCACGCAGGGGCCGGTGCCAGCAGCGGAGCTGGCCCCGCCCCTCCCCAGGGCAAGGACCCCAGGCGGGCTGCGGGAGGCTGGGGCAGCGCAGGCTGAGGAGGCCCCTATTCAGAGCGAAGGCTACAAGCCACCCTCCCGTCCGTCTGGTTACAGAAGTTGTTGCCGTCCCTGCTGGGGAAACACCAGGCCCTTCCCTTGGGATCGGGGCGGCGGGCAGAGAGGACCAGCCTGCCTCGGGGAAGCCTTGGCTGGGGATGCTGCCTAGGGACAGCGGGGGGTAGAGCCTCATTTGTCGATGTCCTAGCTGTGCTGGGGTCAGAGGTCACAGGCCAGGCCTGATCTCAAGGAGGGTCTCTGAGCCTGGGCCTCGGTACCTCCCGCTGGTACCCGCACTGGCTGGAGAGCCTTGGGCCTTTCCCTCCCGAGGAAGGGCTGCCGTGTGGGCCCCTGCTGCCTGCCAGGTTTCCACGCCAGACAGAGCCCGTTTGGTGTGTGGGGTCCCTGAATCCCCAGCCGGGGCCTCCACGGGTGATCACAGATGTTTGCTGAGTGAACGCGCAAATGAAGGCGACGGAGCTGTGCCAGAGGAATGGCTTTGTCCACACCGTGGATTTGGAGAGAAGGGGCGGGAGTCTCTGCGCCTGCTGTGGCTGCTCATGATGGTTGTGGACTCATTAAGTGACACACGCTGGGTGTGCTCAGAGAGGGCTGCCGGAAGCCACAGCAGTGGGGGCGTCCACTGGTCCATTCACGTATGTGTGTTCCCCACTTTCCGCCCAGGGCCTGGGTGCCGGGCCCTACGCCAGAACCGGAGACACGGCCATGGACAGGACAGAGGCAGCCCATCCCCAGGAGGGCAGAATGGTGAAGGAAGGAGACGCGGAACGATGTCAGGTGACAGGCACGACATTCATCCGTGAGGGGCTGTGTGGCCTGTGGCGGGACCTGGCTTAGGCTGGGCCCAGAGAAGGCTTTGAAAGAAACAACCTTCTGGGAAGGCAGTTTCCCAGGCAGGAAGAATGACACGTCCAGAGGCCAGGGAACTCAGAGGTGCCTGGAGTGGCTGGGGCATCACATTTGAGGCTGCACATAATGAAAGAGGCCAGGCCTGGTGCAGTGGCTCGTGTCTGTGATCCCAGCACTTTGGGAGGCCAAGGTGGGAGGATCACTTGAGGCCAAGAGTTTGAAACCAGCCTGGGCAATATAGCAGGACCCCATCTCTACAAAAATAATTTTTAAAAAATTAGCTGGGCATGGTGGTGGGTGCCTGTAGTCCCAGCTACTCAGGAGGCCGAGGTCGGAGCAGTGAGCTACGATCCTGCCACTGCACTCCAGGCTGGGCAAGAGTAAGATCTTGTCACAAGGAAAAAAATAGAGAGAGAGAGAGACAGAGGCCAGCAGGGCTGGATAAAGGGGACAGGCAGCCTTTATCCTTTATTGGTGAGATTTGTATCCATCTTTGGGTCCACGGGATACCCCTGAGGGGTTCTATACGTGGAAATGACTCGATCGAATCACACTGTTAAAATGTCACTCTGGCTGTGAAATGCAGTAAGGACAGAGGGAGCTGCGTACAAGAGTGGGGAGGATGGATGGTCCAGGTGGGAGGCCGTGGTCTCCTGAATGGGACCTGTGACAGCAAGAGGTGGAAAGAAGTGAATGGAGAGAGATCCAGGGCAGGGACGGGCTGGGAAGAGACAGGGAAGGGACTGGGAGATGGTGAGTTCATTTCCTGGGATACAGGAAGTGCTGGGGCAGAAGCAGTTTGGGTGCTGTGGGGTAGGGTGTGGGGAGTGTTTTGTCCCAGCCGAACCTGCAGCTGGAGCTGCCCCCAAAGCAGTGGCAGAGTCATCCCACGAGGCACTGCCCCAGCCGTCTCACACGGGGCTGGGCGGGAGTCCAGAGAAGGACGCAGCAACCGCCTGAGTGGTCAGTCCAGAGCTTTGACCAGCGGCGCTCCCTTACGGGGTACAGCGAGGCAAGGGGGGTCCTGCGAGCTCTGTCGGCCACGAGGGCTTGGGGCACGGAGTTCATATGAGGCTGAAGGAATCTGGCTCAGGGCCGGCTGGTTTCCTTCAGGGCTTTGGACAACATCCCAAACACCTTCATCTGCCTGGGAATGTTCAAGGCCCCAGCTTGGGGTTCAGGCCCACAGGGAAGGACACACAGTGGCCGGGACACAGCACAGTCAAGGCACTTTGTATTTCTTAGCACAGACAAAGAAGTGGGGGAACCTGGGGGACCCTACGGAAGATAATGAATTCATTAAGTGGCCACAAAAAAAAACCAAAAAAACCCGGCTCTTGCCTGTGTAGGTCTGGAGCGGGTCCAGGCTGCAGACTCAGAACCGAGCGTGATGGATTTCCAGGGCCCGGCGGCCCCCGGGGGCAGGAGGGACTGTCAGGATCAGGTGTGATGGGTTCAAGGGTGGCCTCCACCTACTTCCCCCCAAAATACATCCATGTCCTAATACCTGGACCCCACGAATATGACCTTATTTGGAAAAGGGGGCTTTGCAGCTGTAACCAAGTTACAGGTCTGAGGTGAAATCATGCTGGGTCACCCGGGCAGACCCCACAGCCGGCGCCAGTGTCTTTGTAGGAAACACAGAGGAGAAGACACAGACGCCGGGGAGAGGTGAGCGAGGATGCGGGCAGCGATCAGTCATATGCAGCCACAGCCAAGGAGCACTTGAAGCCACCAGAAGCTGCAAGAGACAGGAAGGGCTCTCCCCCAGAAGGGAGCGGGGCCCTGTCCACACTTTGGTTTCAGATTCTGGCCTCCAGAGCTGTGAGAGAATAAAGTTCTGTCGATTTAAGCCGCCCAGTTTGCAGCCGTTTGTCACAGCAGCCCTGGGAAAGGAACACACCAGGAGCCCAGGATGGCGTCCCAGGGCCGTATGCAGAGAGCTGGGTGGCGGAAGTGAGGCCACAGGCCAAGGTCAGAGGTGGCATCTTCCTGGTGGGGCCAACACAGAGACAGGAACACACAAGGGGATGAATGGCCACCTCCTCCGAGGCAGGGAGACAAGGGGCTGGCCCTCCGCGAGTCCTGCCCCCTCGCAAGGCCTTGGATTCCTCAGTGGACCCCTGGCCGTGACGGGCTCCTGAGCTTCCGGGGCGCTGTGGGGCCCTACTGGTGCCGTTGCTACTGAAGCCTGCTGTGCGAAGCCAGGTACTGAGGGGAGGCCCGTCCCTCCAGGTAGTGAGCAGATGCTTGTTGAGCCCAGTCTGGCAGGTGCTGAGACTGTGGAGATGGACAGAGATGCGCAGTTTACATCCTCCTGGAGCTCCCGGGCCAGGGGTGGATGTCAACCCAGTAATCTCAATCCTATGCACTGTGGCAAGCGTCAGGAAGCACACAGGGACGTGAGAGGCTGTTACGGGGGGTTCTGACCTGGTCAGGCAAGTGAGAAAACTCCCTCTGCTTCTAAAGGCAGCTGAAGGACTCTGAAAGATTGGGTTGGGGAGGGGGAACATTTTCTAGACAGAAAGAACGGCATGTGTGAAGGACGGGGGTGTGTGGGGACAGGGAATGACCAGTTAGAGGGACTGGAGGAGGGTCAGTGTGGCCAGAGAATTGAGCAGAGGCCAAACCACGTGGGGCCTTACAGACCACTTTTAGGATTTTTCCTAGGAGCAGTGCAATTTCCTCAGCTGCGAGTGGTGGCTCAGATCTGCATTTTGAGGAGATCCCCGTGATCACAGTGTGGAGCAGAGACGGGAGGGGATGAAAACGAGGGGTGGCCGTCAGCACAGTGTCACAGTCATTCATGTGGGAGAGGACAGAGCGGTACCGGTGGACCAGAGAGAGGTA
The DNA here is from genome assembly GCF_041146395.1 of Eulemur rufifrons. Taxonomy (NCBI): domain Eukaryota; kingdom Metazoa; phylum Chordata; class Mammalia; order Primates; family Lemuridae; genus Eulemur; species Eulemur rufifrons. The sequence goes on along the minus strand of NC_090992.1, from coordinate 1,016,183 downwards.
AGTGGTAGAACCGCACAGACGTGGGGTACGGAGGACAGGGTCTGGGGGCGGGGAGAGGGAGATGCCAGGTGGGACTTCTGGTTGGGTAACTGACGGGGGGGGGGGGTGTCTCCCTTGGTGCCACCGGGAATATGGGATGTACAGAGTGTGGGGGGGGGGACGAACTCTGTGTGGGACGTGTTGCCATTGCGGTGCTTGGGGACACTCAAGTGGAGATGCTGACTGCGTAGTCACACGAATCTGGAACTCAGGAGTGAGGACAAAGGAAAGAGAAATTTGTGAGTCATCTGTATACAGGAAAAAGTTATGAAAGACAAGAGGAAGAGACAGCCTAGGCCTGAGCTTTAAGGGACCCCGGCCCTACTGAAGTGGGTAGAGGAAGATGCTGAGACCAGAGAGGATGGAGAGGAACCGTTCCGAGAAGGCCGCGGTCACTGCTGGGGTGTCAAACGGGGCGCAGGGACTTGGCAGACGAGGACTGAGGTTACAGAGTTTACTGAGACGGGTCTGGCGGTGTTAGGGGCAGGTGGCTGACTGCAGGGTCTGAGGGGCGGAAGAGAGGCGAGGACAGTAGACAGCTCTTTCAAGTTTTGCCGTGACTGAGGAGAGAGACATCCAGGAGTTGGCGAGGGATTTTGTCTCCGTCAGCAGAGGCTTCACTTACTTACAGGCCAACGGGAAGGATCCGGCGGAGCGCGGCGGTCGGACACTCGGACAGAGAAGGGAGGGTCCACGGGGCGAGCTCCTGAGGACGGGGAGAGGATGGGGGGATCCGGCGGACAGAGGAAGGCTGCTGGGCCACGAGAGGGTGTGGCAGATGCGGTGAGTTTCCGTGCGGCGTTAGCCGAGCTCCTGCTGTCGCGATGCGGGCAGGGGCAGCGCAGGTCCGCGTTTTCCGCGCCGCGCGCGGGCTGGGCCGCCCGGGAACCCTCCCCGCCCCGGGCATCTCCGCTCCGGGCGCCGGGCCCTGATGAGATCCGCAGGCCGCGTTTCTCCTCATTCATGCGCAGGAAGGTTCGCAGGGCGGGCGTGGGAACCACTCGGCCGCCAGGGCCTCCTCCCGGCCTCCTTCCTGGCGGGACGCTCGGGTGCGGGGTCCACTCGCTTTGGCAAACCAAGGGCTGCCCCCCGCCCCCCCCCAGTTCTTCGATGGGGTCCCTGCTCATCAACGCCCCCCATCACCAGGAGCCGGGACGTCTGAACACCGGACAGCTCAGCCCCGGGGGTGGGGGGCGGGGTGGGGGGGCTTCCCGGCTGGGTCCCCAGGACGCAGGCCCAGGTCCCTGGTCTCCCTCGGGGCCTTCTCACGGGTCTGCCCCGCCCCCATACCGGCTCCTTGCCCGGGGGGCCCGGGCTCCTGTGACCGGCGGTGGGGGTCCCGGTGGAGGGGAGGGGGCGGGACCAAGGCCCGAGTGCCCGGCGGGGCCCGAGGCGATGGGCCTGAGCCGGGGCCGGAGTCCGCCCGCGTCCGGGGACGCTCGCTCCCCGCCGCCGCCCGTCCCGCGGGGCAGGGCCGATCCCGCAGGGGGGCGCTACGGGCGGCGCGGCAGGAAGGGCGCGGCGGCCGGGCCTGCGCAGGGGTCGCCGGCGCCCCCGCCTGGGCCCTCGGAGCGCGGAGCCGGTCCCCGCGGCCGGGCGGGGGCGCGGGGCCGGGACGTGGCGGCGGCCAAGCGGGCGGAGCCGGCCGCGGCGGGGGCGGAGCCGCGGGGAGGAGGCGCCGAGCGGCCGGGCCGCGCCGCGGGATGTTCTGGAAACGCCGCGAGCGGCGCGTGTCCAGGTGAGCGCTGCCCGCTCGGCCGCCCCGTCGGCGGCGGGGGTCGGGAGCCGCGTCCTGCCCGCCGGGCCGGGGGTCGGGGCCGGAGCCGGGGTCGCGCCGCCCGCCGCGCCGACCGGGCCGCAGCCCCGCGCCCCGCGCCCCGCGCCCCGCGCCCGTTTCTGCACCGCCCGGCGCCCGCACCGCCGCCTGCGTCCTTCCGAGCCCGGGACGCCCTTCCTGCCGGTCGCTCGGCCGGGCCGGGCGGGGCCGGGAACGCGGCGCCCTTCCTGGTCCGGCTCCCCGGGGAGCGGGCCTGACCCCGGGGCCCGGCGCCCGGGGCGGGGGCGGCGGCCCGGCCGGGCCCGCGCGGCCCGTTCTCCTCCCCCCGGGCTGGGCGCTGACGGCCTCGGCCCGGCGGGACCCGGTTCGGTGCCCCTTAGGGCGGCTGTTGGATCGGAACATCCCTGTCGAACCCGCCTTGTTTTTCCTCCCAGCTGCCGAGACCCGTGGCAATTAGGTGACTAACTCGAGGAGCGGACCCTTCCGAGAGCCGGAAACTGCCAGGAGCTGCTGGCCCCAGGGGCGGCGGACCAGAAGACCCGAAAGGCCGGCCCAGAGCAGTACGGTGAGTGCAGTGTTGACGGGATCACGGCTGTGGGTACTTGGTAGAGGACTTCCTGGAGGAGGTGATGTGTGCGCTGGAGGGGTCAGATGAAGGCTCTCAGACGGGTCACGTGGACGCAGGAACAGATTGGTGAGAGCAGACCTGGGGTGACATCGTGCCCTGTGGCACTCCAGTGGAAGCAAGGCCACGGGGAAGGGGCGCTCTAAGGGATTCCTGCCCCTGAACCCTGTCCGCGGGAGCTTGGAGTGAGAGGGCAGTGCCTGCATGTGGAAGGTGCCCGGGGAGCCCTGGCAGCCCGAGCCGGGGTCTTCCTGCCGCAGATGTTGCTGGGCAGCACAGGTGTGCCGCGGGCCTCTGGGTTCTGACAGTTTTAAGATGAGCACGGGGGTCTCTCCCAAGACTGAGACTGTTGTCTCTTGTAGAGGGACGCCCAAGATGTGTGCTTCTCAACGCAGACCAGCCCCAGTCCCCTTGCAGGAGATCCTGGCCCTAAGAGCAAGGGTTGGGGGATGTCACTTTGTAGCTTGGGCCATTCTTGAATGTCCCAGACTTTGCAGAGCTCCATAGTCCAGCTAAGAATTTACAGGACATTTTTGTAAGCTGCTGCTTATTCTCAGCTTGTACACATCTGAGGCAGCAGGCTGCATAATTTAGTTCTCTGTGATATGAACTAGGATTTCCTTTGGCCTGTGCTTAAACTGCCCCTGAAGTGTCCAGGGTGCAGTCTCTCACTGTGGTTCTGGGCCTCGGGGCCCAGCTCTCTGTGTGCTTCTCCCCACTCCCAGGATGTTTGGGCTTTGGGATTGTTTTCTTCCAGGGCCTTCTTGTCCTCACACAGCCAAGAGGGTCCACGGTGTGGCCCAGCCAGTGGAGCCACGTAGCAGTGATGGAGCGAGTTGGCTGGGGGCCTCACTCCAAAGATGCGGTCGTGCTGGACCACCCTGTTCTCTGGGGGCTCAGCGGGCAGACGTGGTGACAGCTGAGCGAGGACATTGTCTGTAGCTTGTGATAGACGCTTCTGTTCTGTCACAAACTCTGCAGTGGGGTACCCCAAGGAACCCCGGAGAGTGCCTGCTTTGCCCCGGGTTTAGACTGGCCACAGCTGATCTTCGCTGATTCCTCGAGTCCCCCCTGCGTGCTTGGCTTCTGCGGAGGGTGTGCTGGGGCTGGAGTAAGGGAGGAGGTGGCCGCGGCGCTGTTCCTGCCTGTGGTAGCTCACAAGCTCTCTGAGATTGCCGCTCCGCACTGGCTGCTGGCCAGGTGCAGGGAGGGGCCCCGGCTGTGGGTGCTCATCAAAGGAAGAGATTGCGTGGGTGCAGCTCTGAGGAATGAGCGGGGAGAGGGAATCTAGGGTCTTGTCATTTCCCGAGAAAGCCTCCTCTTTTGAGTCTGCCCTCCCACATCCTTGGAGGGTCTGAGGCTGGGTGCGAGGCCTTGGCGGAGCTGTGGCCACGCTGGCCGATAGTGTGCAGAGGGCTAGTGGGTGTGTCCCTGGCGCTTGGGATCTGTCAAGAGTTTAATTTTCTGCAGATGGAGGTTGGCAGGAAAGGCCGTACTGCAGGCACGTGCAGGCCCAGCAGAGTGCCGGGGTGAGAGCTAAACTTTGAAAAAATCGCTCGTATCTAGCAATTGGCTTTTGAAGTACCCCAGGGTGGGACATCGGCCTATCCTAGAGCAAAGAGGGCTGGCGGGTCCTGCCGTCTGTGGTTTTTATGTTAGGGACAGGGAATGAGGGATAGAAAGACAGTTTTTATTTTCAGAAAGAGCAGAGGGGAATGAAAGTCTGGACTAGACTTCTTGGAGCCCTGGAAGAGAGTTTTTGTTCAAGTGGTGTCACTGCAGGGCAGAGGGTTAAGTGTTTGGGTAGCATGTTCTCCAGCTCAGATGGAGTCTCTGAGCCGAGTCACAGGCCAGTGTTTGCTCTAGAACTTTCAAGAAGCACTTGCTGGAGTGTAGCCTGTCCCGTCCCTGGCACTCCCGAGGCCGGGTGTGGTGGAGATCCTGAGGCCTGGTACCTGTAGGAGCCTGGAGGGAGAGGTCAGAGTCACAGAAGTACACGAGATCCGAGAGTGTCGGCCCCGCCCTGCCCTTTGCGAGAGAACGTTCCTCGGTGAGCTGGAGAGCCAGCGACCGGCCCGTGGCAGGTTGTGTCCTGGCGGTCAACGTGCTGCATCTCACACCTGAATCCAGCCTCTCCTGGATTCAATGTTTCATCCCTTCCGGCTCTCCTGGGACGTGGAGATTGCTCGATTTCTGCCTCGTTTGCATCTTCTCTGTCCCGGAGACTGGACCTGCTTCCTCACCCAGGACTTAACTGGCGGGGGCTGGGCAGCCGCTGCGGCAGGTGCGCTGCTGTTGCCCTGGTGTCCTTGGTGCTGATGGTTGGCATGCAGCGTGCCTGGCGCTGGGCTGCCCACTGACCTCTGTCATCTCATTCAGTCCTCACGGCAGCCCCGTGAGATACAGGTCCCAGTATTATCCCCACTATATAGATGGGGAGACTGAGGCTCCGAGAGGTCTGTAACTTGTCCAAGGTCACAAGCCAGGAAGTGGTGGCAGAGCTGGGACTGAACTCTGGGTGTGTCTGACCCCAGGGGAGGGCTGCCTACCCACTGGGCCGCACTGCCTTGCCCTGAGCTTGGCCGGGAGGTTGCGAGTGCCGTGATGCCTGCGGTACAGTGACCGCCCACCTAACCCAGGGCACCACGTGCCCTGCTTTCTGGGTCCGTGTTGCTCTTCTCCTGGCGTCGTCCAGCCAGGGATGCCGGCCTGCTCTGTGAACCTTCGAGGTAACCCATGATAAAGTCCTTCACCTGGGCAGGCGTGTTCTGCCGGGGCAAAGTGTGGCTCCCTGGTTGGGAGGCCCTTGTGCTGTGAGGTGACAGCTGTGACCGACAGGATTGGTGGCAGCAATTTCCAGCAGAAAGTGTGTTCTGGGTTCGAGACTCAGTTCTGTCGCTGATTTGCTGTCACACGTCAGGTGTGTAGGAAAACCTCTCTCGGCCTCAGTTATCTGTCTTTGATGTCTGTCTTCCGTCCGACCAGCTTACGAGGTTTCGGTGAGAATTAGGTGGTAGAAGTGAAAGATCTGGGGAACATACATAGTGGTTACCTTGGACTAGTTTCCCGGAACACAGAGCCCGAGGCAGAGCTTAAGTACTTAGTGCACTATTGACAGGTACCATTGCAGGCAGCCAGGGCAAAGGAGAGAGTGAGGAAGAGGAGGATGGGAAGCAGATGCGTGGCGGTGGTTCAGCCGGCCGGCCACTCCGCACAGAGAGCTGTTTGGCAGTCGGACACGTCTGCACTGGCGCTGTGGACACTCCAGGCCCCAGAACGGTCTCTTGTGGAGAAAGAATTTATGTGCTGATCTCGTCTTCGGTCCTTCCTTGGTCAGCGTTGCCTCACGAGGAGTTCACTCCCTCTCGCTCCTTGGATGCGACCACGACCCTCGGGTGGCTGCCGGGGAGGGCGTGTGGAACTCACTGGAGTCTGGGAGCCGTGGGGGGGCAGAGACCCCGGCCGGGGGCTGCGCGGTCTCCACTGGGCGGAGGCCGGGCCCCGGGGGTGGGTGAGACCAGGCAGCGCCGGGCGGCGTGTAGGATGCGTCCAGTGCAGCGGTGTGTGGACTTCGTTCCCGCGTGCAGTTCCTCCTTAGGAGTCAGTCTTGGCCCAGGCTGCCAAGTCCCTGCCAGGACCGCGACTGAAAGCCCGACCTGGCTTTTGCATGTCGACTTTAACGCCTTCTCTGCTGGTTCGCTGTGCGGCTGCTGAAGCAGACTTTGTGGTGTTCATGGTGCCCACGTGGGGAAGTGGAAGTCCGTGCGCTCAGGTCCCAGACAGAGACAGTGTGAGCACAGGTGCCGATGAGCATCTAGGCTTCATTCGGTTCTCAGTGGAGGAGAACGTTTTTTATGTGAAGTGGTGGTTGAAGACACGAAACCTGCAGTTGTGAGCCGCAGCAGGGCCGGGTGAGCCGCAGCAGGGCCAGGTGAGCAGGCAGCAGGGCCGGGTGAGCCGCAGCAGGGCCGGGTGAGCAGGCAGCAGGGCCGGGTGAGCCGCAGCAGGGCCAGGTGAGCAGGCAGCAGGGCCGGGTGAGCCGCAGCAGGGCCGGGTGAGCAGGCAGCAGGGCCGGGTGAGCCGCAGCAGGGCCAGGTGAGCCGCAGCAGGGCCAGGTGAGCCGCAGCAGGGCCGGGTGAGCCGCAGCGGGGCCGGGTGAGCAGGCAGCGGGGCCGGGTGAGCTGCAGCGGGGCCGGGTGAGCAGGCAGCGGGGCCGGGTGAGCTGCAGCGGGGCCGGGTGAGCAGGCAGCAGGGCCGGGTGAGCCGCAGCAGGGCCAGGTGAGCCGCAGCAGGGCCGGGTGAGCCGCAGCGGGGCCGGGTGAGCCGCAGCGGGGCCGGGTGAGCCGCAGCGGGGCCGGGTGAGCAGGCAGCGGGGCCGGGTGAGAGGCAGCGGGGCCAGGTGAGACGCAGCGGGGCCGGGTGAGACGCAGCGGGGCCGGGTGAGCCGCAGCGGGGCCGGGTGAGCTGCAGCAGGGCCGGGTGAGCTGCAGCAGGGCCGGGTGAGACGCATCAGGGCCGGGTTGGGCAGAGCCAGAAGGGCCCCTGGGCTGAGGAGTGGACGTTACCCTGATGGCAGTGGGGGGCCAAAGAGGCCTTCAGGAAGCCACATGGGCTACTTTGCAGACAGCGGTGGGGGGAGGCCAGGGTGGTGGGGACCAGGGTGGCTGCAGGTGGAATTAGGAGTGGCCCAGACCTGTGTGATCCTGAGGCCACCAGGTAAGGAGGGTAGGGTGCCTCCCACCCTTCCCTGAGGTGGGTGGGAGCAGCTTGTGGGCCTGCGTGGACATCCAGGTGCTGTGGTGGCAGGGCCTCCTGCAGCCCCCGTGCAGCTGAGCACGCAGGTCCTCCCAGCGCTGTCACCTGGAGGTGGCTGCCACACTGGGGTGGGGGGGGGGCAGCGGGGCTTGGGGAGCCCGGTTCAGGCAGGTTTTGCCCCTTTACGGAAGGCCTCATGTTCAGTGCCGAGCAAGCCCTGGTTGTTCTCAGCAGGCCCATGTTCTGTCTCTGGGCTGTTAAATGCATTGTTAGAGCTCAAGCTGTTCCATTTGGGCCGCAGCTGGGCGCCTGGCAGGGCACCCGCCTGGTGAGGTAAGGGGAGAAGCTGCCGGTTTGCAGCTGGAAACAGCTTTTCTCGGCCACTTGGCCAGGCTGTAAATGTCCTTTCCAAAGAGCAGGCTTCGCGGGGACCTCTGCTTGTGTGTCTTGGAATCTCCCTGCGCTCGGACACAGTGCCAGGTGCCTGGGGGGTGAATCACGGTCGCAGGGCGTTGGCAGGCTCTGCGGGGTGTCCCCTGGGGGGGCCAGACTCTGGGGCCGCTGGGGCCCCTTTGGAGCCTATTTGAGACGTGCCTGCTTTGCTTCTTTTGTGTTTTAAGCATATTATAAAATATTTTTTTAGTTCTTGTAAAATTCCTTGTAGAAAGATTAGAAAAACAAATAAGCATTAAAAGGAAAATGAAATTACTTTACCAAGATACAACTAGATGTGCAGCTGTCTTCTTGTGTCTGTAACACACACACACACTAATTCTTCCTTGCAAAGTGGAGTTACAGACTAGCGTTGCTCGGGGCCTGCTTTTCCCGCTCCCTGACCTCTCTGGTCCCTCCTGTTGGCACACAGTGTTCCCCCTACGTGCTCCGTGACAACCTGATAGATGAAACATACGAAATCTTCTGTGGCTGGAGTTTCCTAACTTGAGCAAGTCTGTGATGAACAACGCTTCATCACGGAACAAGCGTCCTAAACTCTGGGATGCGGCTCACGTAACACTGAGCGTGGGTCCTCGTTCTCCGCAAGGGAGCGGCTGACGTTGCCGTCTCCAGGCTCTGCGTGGGCTTCCGAGGATTCCCAGGAGGGCTTTGGCAGCACCGCACGCCTGGTGGGAGCGCTGGGCAGGTGCACGTCCCCCTCCTTTGTTCTACGCGGGCTCGGTGCAGACACGGGCGGGGGTAGAAGCTGGCTGTTCCCACATCGTGGGGCACAGTCCCTCTCGGATGCCGCCTTCTCCCAACCTGACCCTACTTAGATGACCCTTTGTGTGAAGCCTTTTGAGTTCAGGGGCCGAGGGTCGGGAGAAGTGGGACGGGGCTGCAGGATGCCCTCGCCTGGCATGGTGTGGGGGCTCCCACGCCCCGGGCGGGCAGAGCCGTCATCCCCTTCTCTGGCCAGAGCGGGGCTTCGCAGGCCCTCGGTAAGTCGCTTCCCAGAACCCCGTCTGTGAGTCTGAGGCTCTGCCTCCAGGCAGCACATTCCAGAGAAATGACAGCTGGTGTTCGTGTCCGAGGGAACCTGGCCGCTGTTCTCTGAGCACTGTAAGGTTTGACCACGGATGGTATGAGCAAGCGCATTTGAAAGGAATGGAGAGGCTTATGTCTTTGTATTTCCTTTATTTTCTTCGTTTTCTCTTAGCGAATTTCCACTGGAGCACTCCAGTGGGCTTTGGCTGAAGCAGAGCAGGGGAGGAAGGACTGGCGAGCGGGGCGCAGATGGGTGCTGCTCCCCCAGGGCGACCTGGACCGCGCGGCCGAGCCGGGGGATGGTGTCTGGAGTTGCCGTGTGTGCCAAGGCTCACGACCAGTGCCCGGCCTGTGCCAGCGGCCTCAGGGCGGGCAGACTGTTCCTGCAGCGGCTGGCCTCTGCCCCGTGTCCGCAACCCAGCCCAGGCTTTGGCCGTGTGTGGCTGATCCATTTTTGTCCTCAGTGCCCAGCTCAGGGCCTGGCGTGGGTCTTCAGTAAATATTTGTGAATGAGTGTGACGGGCCAGGCAGGATGCTGTCTGCCCCGGAGCCTCACGGCAGGAGGAGCCGTGTCGCCCAGGAGCACCAGCCCGCCTGCTCGCTCTCCAGCACACACAGACGGGCTGGGTGCAGCTGTATTGCTCTCCTGGCTGCCTTTGTGTGCCTCGGTTTACGGGGGTGGGGGGCGCCCTGAGGCATGTTGTGCCAAATTCTCTTTCTGTCACGCTGTTTCCTCCTTGTGACTTCTCAGTCTCTCTCACACTGTCACCTCCTCGTGGGCAGGGCTGGGTCACCAGAACCTGGCTCTGGGCTGGCGCCCGCGCTGGATGGTAGGATAGGAACAGACCGCAGTCTGAGTGGAGCAGAGCAGGCCAGGGCTTTGGACTGACAGGTGGCTGGACCCAGAGCTGACCGTGCCTCCTCATGCTGTAGGTGGTTGCCAGGGACTGGGAGGACGAGCCCTCCACCTGGGGCACGTGGCCGCCAGGGCAGGAGCCGGCACTGGGTGTCATCACTGGTGCCACACTCTGTGCTTTTTGCTGGTGACCCTGAATGTCCTCCTCAGCTTCTGTGTGCCAGGCCAGGATGCTGGCGTGTTTGGATGTGTGCATGTGTGTGCGTGTGTCTCCTCACCTCGATTGCTCTTTTCCACTGTGTTGATCCGGTGAATGTCACTAAATGTCTTGCAGTCACTGTTCTCTGTGACCATGAAACTCCAGGCGTCCCCGTTGCTGATGGCCTGGCTTGGTGTCCTGAGCTGCGTGCAGGCTGAATTCTTCACCTCCATTGGTACGTGCCAACAGAACTGTCGTCTGCCTGGCCATGCCTTAGCCCAAATGCCAAGGGACGTCCCTGCCGGAGTCTTGTTCTCATTCAGCTGGTTCTGACCAGTGCTGGGGGGAGTGGAGCTTGCGGAGTTGCTGCTGTCCCCGCCGGGATCCTGACGGTGGGGGTGGTTTGGGATCCAGCGTCGGAGCTGGGTCCTCCCTGGGCAGTGCAGGCTGCACCCGGGCGCTCTGGCCTTCGTGACCACCGTGTCCCTGGGCCACAGAGTGGCCCTGAGCGGCAAACCCTGTGTCCTGAGGACCCAGCCCTTTCCCCTCCTGATCTGAAGAGCCAGAGCTGTCTTGAGAGTGACGAGCCCCGTGCTGTCCATGCCCCGTGACATGACCGTCTGGGTGACAGTGAGGGGTGACATTTGGGGATTCTTCTTGATTGTCCCCCAGTGCACTTATCCCAAACGTCCCCTTGGTGCGTTTGCCTCTCTCTTCCTGAACTCGGGGGCCAGGACCATGCGAGTGCCCGGAGCCCCTTAAACTCCAAGTCCCCGCGGTCCCCAGAGAGCTGACGTGCCCTTCGCCTAGGGGACTTCTGTGCCCCCAGGGGGCCGACACCCCCATCCGTTGCTCACTGGCCCTTTCCCCTCTCCCTTGCAGGGCACATGACTGACCTGATTTATGCGGAGAAGGACCTGGTGCAGTCCCTGAAGGAGTACATCCTGGTGGAGGAGGCCAAGCTCGCCAAGATTAAGAGGTAGCTCACGTCCCGCGTCCCTGCACCCCCCCGAGTCAGGATGCCTGTGGGGGGAAGCCCCCGCGAGGGTGCCTTGGGGCTGTCCTGGAGCTCACGTCATGCCAGTCCTCCAGAGTAGCCAAGTACATGCGCTAAGGAGTCACTGTTATTTTTTTCCTATTTAAGACCTTTTCGCTTAAATTGGGGTTCCCAGCTCTTATGTAGATTAAGGGGCTGGAAGTATCGGGAGTTACTGTGTTCGTGTTTATTACCTGTTGATGGAAGGGGTCCTGGATCTCACCAGAGGGACCGCCGCTGGCCAGGTCCCATGCGGGCGGACATGCCAGGTCCCCTTTCCCTCTGGTTCCACAGCTGGGCCGACACAATGGAAGCCGTGACCAGCAGGTCGGCTGCGGACCCCGAGGGCTACCTGGCCCACCCCGTGAACGCCTACAAACTGGTGAAGCGACTGAACACGGACTGGCCTGCGCTGGAGGACCTGGTGCTGCAGGACTCGGCGGCAGGTGAGGGTGGAGCGCAGGTGGTCCCGGCAGCCCCTGTGCGTGTGCTCAGGCCCGGGCGGGCGCGTCGGAGCCAGTCTTGGGTCTGGCTGTGGGTGGGCAAGTGCGTCGTGTGAATGTGGACCCTGCTGGTCTCCCGGGGCCCTGCCTTCTCTGTGGGCGTCTGGCAGTTGGCTGTCCTTGTTTTTTGTCCTTTTGAGAACAGGGTCTCACTCTCTTACCTGGGCTGGAGTGCAGTGGCACCGTCACAGCTCACAGCAACCTCAGACTCCTGGGCTCAAGCGATCCTCCTGCCTCGGCCTCCCGAGTAGCTGGGGTTACGGGCACGTGCACCACCACGCCCGGCTGATTTCTCAATTTTTGTAGAGATGAGGTCTTGCTCAGGCTGGTGTTGAACTCCTGGCCTCAAGCAGTCCTCCTGCCTTGTTCTTCCAAAGTGCTAGGATTACAGGTGTGAGCAACTGCTCTCCACCATCTAATTATACTATAGTAATGCATGTTTTTATAGAAAAGTTGGAAAACACAAAAATAATCACATAAGAAAATTACAGTTCTTAATCCAGTTGCCTGGTCATAAGCACTATTAAATACAGATTTTCTGCATGTGCGTATAGATTTTTTAAAAAATGGAACCATACGTAGATGCCTGGGGCTGCAAACTCATTTGCTTCAAGGGAGAAAATGAATGAATAAAAAATGAATCCAGTGGGCCGGGCGGTGGGAACAGGGCAACGTGGGCTGCCTCAGCCGCATCCAAACTCGTTCCCGTTCCCATCTTGTCCGGACATGACCTGTCGGAGGGTTTGTGACATGGGCATAAATTCCTCCCTGACTTTCCCAGCTTCTCTGCACGCCACTCAGTGTTCTTCTGCAGCGTGATGTTAATGGCTGGACAGTCACCTGTCATACTGACGTGCTGTCACCTGGCCAGGTCCTTGGACGTGGGATCATTTCTAAATTGTCAGCGATCTTTTGCATGTTTCTTTGAGCATACCTCTTGATTATTTTTTTTAAGACACATTCTTAGGAGTGATATTTAGAGATCAGAATGTGAACTTTGTAAAGCTTTTAGCTGTGCTTGGTGCTGTTACTATGCTGGTACTTTGCTGTGCTCTGCCACCGTCCTGTCAGCAGGAAGAGAGGGTCGGGGGGCCTGGAGGTGCACCCCCCTGACTGCCGGCCCCACGCTCGGTCCCCTGGACTCACTGCCTATTTCTTTTTCGTTTTTCTAAAGAGGCAGGTCTGGCTGCGTTGCCCAGGCCGGGGTGCAGAGGCTGGGCACAGGCTCGGTCACGGTGCACCACAGCCTGGAGCCCCTGGGCTCGAGTGATCCTCCCGCCTCAGCCTCTGAGTGGCCGGGACTACAGGCGCCACCGCCACCGTGCCTGACTCCTCGCTGCCTCTTTCCCCTGAGCTGCAAGTGCTGATTAACTTCAGACTAGCTGTCTCTCTGGCTGAGACGTTTTAGCCCATGTGGCCAGACTGGATTAGGCCTGGGGGCGGGGTGGCCTCCGGGGAGGGATTGGTGAGCTCAGTCGGGCTGGAGCTGTGCCCGGTGAGCTCACGGCCTCCAGAAACCAGGGCAGCCTTTCCCAGACCCCGGCTTCCCAGCCTGCGCCTGTGGCTGGGAACAGCCTGTCCTGCCTGTGCTGCAGGGTCTGAGCCTGCCCGCGTGACCTCTGCTCTCTGGCCTTGTCCTCCCTCACCCCGTGCCCCCCCAGTCAGCATGCGGTTCCTTTGGAAAACCTTATAATTACCTGGAAAGAGGCCCGGAGAGCAGTAGGTTGTTTTTATCTCTGATGTTGAGTTCTGGCCCCTAGCATGAGTGGGGCGTGCTGACAGCGTGGCTGTGTCTGGAGGGATGTTCCTTTTCCCAGATTTTAAACGCTGTAGAGTCCCGGGTCATGTAGCCGTGAGGAAGGCAGCGTTGCAGCTTCTTGGTCCCTGGGTCTCCAGCGTGGCCAACAGCGGGTGTTTGCGCCTGCAGCCCTGAGAGCAGGGGTCGTGGGTACTGCCGCTCTTGGCAAGGGGCTGGGGAAGGGACGGCCTTGGGGTCCCCCTTAGTTCTCAGCCCACAGACAGAATCAGCAGCCTTGAGCCGGCACAGGAGGGCCTGGTGCCCACCTGGAGTCCTGGGTTGTAGGAGGTGCACATCTTACTGTACAGCCAGGGCTTGGAGTCCCGGAAAAGCCTCCTTGGAGTACTGCTGTGGGCAGGGGCTCTCCCAGGCCCCAGGCTGAGGTCTGAGTGCCGTAACTGAGAAGCTCATGCCTTGAACTCCTTGCAGGCCTGAGCGCTGGGAGTGTCTTCCAGGGCAGAGCCAAGCCCACGGTGGCCTCTCGGGACCCTGCGGGGCTGGTACAGTCCCACCGTGGTGCCTGGCCTGGCCAGATGGCCCCTCAGCTGATAATCTGAGGGGTAGAGACAGTTCCATACACCTCTAGGACTGTCATCGTCACCTTTCTGGATGATAAGGGACAGTGGTCAGGGACAAGGGGCCCGCTGGGCTCCATGGGTTGACTGCCTTTGCCCCTCGGACGCCTCAGCCTGAGATGTGGGCTGGGATCTGGGTTTCTCTGGCAAGCCCAGAAATCCTGGATCGGTTTTCCACGGGCTTCATCTTCCGCTGGGTGGCTGGCACGTCCTCCCTGAGTTCTCTCGCTTTCCCTCTCCGTTCCCTCTCTGTCCTCGGTTCCTTCTGTCCCCCGAGGTCGGACTGAGTGCTCTGGAGCAGGACCTCTAGACTCCCCACTGTTAACCTGTGGGGGCCGTTTCTGTTCCGCTGCAAATGAGCAGCTCGGGCAGTAGGTACAGTGAGGAGCATGAAAGACGTCCCCCTGGCTGGAGCCATCAGGGAGGACTTCCTGGTGGAGGGGAAACGGCCTTGAGGGAAGGGTCGGGGGAGATGCCACCAGCCAGAGACGCCCTTGTTGGTTCTGCCCTGGATCGGGGTGACCTGTCATTCTCACCCTCGTTTGGAAGGTTTTATCGCCAACTTCTCGGTGCAGCGGCAGTTCTTCCCCACCGATGAGGACGAGACGGGGGCCGCCAAGGCCCTGATGCGGCTGCAGGACACGTACAGGCTGGACCCAGACACGATTTCCCGAGGGGAGCTCCCAGGTGAGTCGCCGCTGCCGGCCTGGCCTGGCCCGCGACGTGTCTTCAGGGCTGGGCGGGTCGGAGCTTCCACCAGCTTGTGGTCTCTGCCCTTGGGTGTGCTGTCACCGCGGGTGGTGACCCTGTCACGGGTCCCCAGTAGGTGCTGGTCTCCCGTTTCCATGGCGGCCACCTCCCTCCACTTGTCAGCGGTCTTAGCCGAGGCCCCCTCCTCCCGCGAGTCAGAGGGAGCTGAGGCTGCCGCTCAGGAAGCCCCTGCTCCTCTGTCCCCAGAGGGCCACGCAGGCCTGCATCCAGACCCACTCCTGTCCCCTAGCCTTCTTGTTGTCCGAGGCCCCTGTCCTGGGTCCCCTCGGTCACGGTCTCTGCTCCTGTTCGTGCCTCCGTCCCTCGGGGCTCCCCTCGCAGCTCACGGGCAGGCTCTGTTCTCGTGGTCGTGCGGATGGGCCTCCCTCAGGGTTCAGGGCTCCTCGGGGTCTCCGCTGCTGATCCGTGTCCTCGCCCCTCCCGGCCGGGGTTCCAGGTAGAGTGATCCGTGTCCTCGCCCCTCCCGGCCGGGGTGCCACGTAGAGTGATCCGTGTCCTCGCCCCTCCCGGCCGGGGTTCCAGGTAGAGTGATCCGTGTCCTCGCCCCTCCCGGCCGGGGTGCCGGGTAGAGTGATCTGTGTCCTCGCCCCTCCCGGCTGGGGTGCCACGTAGAGTGATCCGTGTCCTCGCCCCTCCCGGCCGGGGTGCCGGGTAGAGTGATCTGTGTCCTCGCCCCTCCCGGCCGGGGTGTCACGTAGAGTGATCCGTGTCCTCGCCCCTCCCGGCCAGGGTGCCGGGTAGAGTGATCCGTGTCCTCGCCCCTCCTGGCCGGGGTGTCACGTAGAGTGATCCGTGTCCTCGCCCCTCCCGGCCGGGGTTCCAGGTAGAGTGATCCGTGTCCTCGCCCCTCCCGGCCGGGGTGCCGGGTAGAGTGATCTGTGTCCTCGCCCCTCCCGGCTGGGGTGCCACGTAGAGTGATCCGTGTCCTCGCCCCTCCCGGCCGGGGTGTCACGTAGAGTGATCTGTGTCCTCGCCCCTCCCGGCCGGGGTGCCACGTAGAGTGATCTGTGTCCTCGCCCCTCCCGGCCGGGGTGCCACGTAGAGTGATCCGTGTCCTCGCCCCTCCCGGCCGGGGTGCCACGTAGAGTGATCCGTGTCCTCGCCCCTCCCGGCTGGGGTGCCACGTAGAGTGATCCGTGTCCTCGCCCCTCCCGGCTGGGGTGCCACGTAGAGTGATCCGTGTCCTCGCCCCTCCCGGCTGGGGTGCCACGTAGAGTGATCCGTGTCCTCGCCCCTCCCGGCCGGGGTGCCACGTAGAGTGATCCGTGTCCTCGCCCCTCCCGGCCGGGGTGCCACGTAGAGTGATCCGTGTCCTCGCCCCTCCCGGCCGGGGTGTCACGTAGAGTGATCTGTGTCCTCGCCCCTCCCGGCCGGGGTGCCACGTAGAGTGATCTGTGTCCTCGCCCCTCCCGGCCGGGGTGCCACGTAGAGTGATCCGTGTCCTCGCCCCTCCCGGCCGGGGTGCCACGTAGAGTGATCCGTGTCCTCGCCCCTCCCGGCCGGGGTGCCACGTAGAGTGATCCGTGTCCTCGCCCCTCCCGGCCGGGGTGCCGGGTAGAGTGATCCGTGTCCTCGCCCCTCCTGGCCGGGGTGCCACGTAGAGTGATCCGTGTCCTCTCCCCTCCCGGCCGGGGTGCCACGTAGAGTGATCTGTGTCCTCGCCCCTCACCTTGGCAAAAAGCAACTCCGTCCCCTGGGTGCCTGCGTCAGAGTCACAGGCCTGTAGATTCTGCGTCTCTCACGTCTTCCGTCCTTACCCCCAACTCCAGCCTCACAAGCACTTCCTTCTCATTTGGATCATCGAAACACCAGACTTGTCTCGTACCTCTGGCTCATTTCGTAAGACCGTCCACCATGTGGTCGTTTTTTTTTTTTTTAGACACAGTCTCACTGTGTTGCCCAGGCTAGAGTGAGTGCCGTGGCGTCAGCCTAGCTCACAGCAACCTCAGACTCCTGGGCTCAAGCGATCCTCCTGCCTCAGCCTCCTGAGTAGCTGGGACTACAGGCATGCGCCACTATGCCCGGCTAATTTTTTCTATATATTTTTAGTCATCCAGCTAATTTCTTTCTATTTTTAGTAGAGACGGGAGTCTCGCTCTTGCTCAGGCTGGTCTCGAACTCCTGAGCTCAAATGATCCTCCGGCCTCGGCCTCCCAGAGTGCTGGGATCACAGGCGTGAGCCACCGCGCCCGGCCTCTCCACGTGGTCTTGAGCACACGTTGTCCACACAAGTTCCTGACCACAGTGCTGAACTGTCAGGGCTGAACCCAAACTCTCACTACATGTGGTCTTTAAGGGCCTGCACGACCCCACTTCCCGGCCTCCTCACCCCTGCGCTCAGCCTCCCCCTCGCTCGGCCCCTTTGTCCCTCCTGCTCCCTCTGCAGGGGCACCTGTGCCCACGTCAGCCAGGCTGCTCCCGTCTGAGTCCCTTCAGCACTCACCTGTCGCTCTGCCGGGGCAGGCGTTCAGGTTGGCGTCTGGGGAGGACGCCAGTGCCTGGGAGCCATTCTTCACGTTCTTGGCGTCTGGGAGCCATGTTGATAGAAGCTTCTGGTCCTTAGCATCATGGGAGACTTCTTATGTCATCTCATCAAGTTCTTGGCACAAGCTCTTTAGAACTGATAGTGTCATCTCTGTTTGGAGGTAGGGGACCGAGACATGGGCTGGCAACGTGTCCGCAGTCACACAGCTGGTGGGGCCACGGCGAGGCCCTCGCAGACCACGGGGTCCAGCAGCCGCTCGGCCGTGTGGCGCCCCCAGTGCAGGTGGCTGGGCCGGCGGAGCCCAGGTCTGTGCAGAGGCGAGAAGGGCCCCAGCCCGGCGTGCCCGCGGGTTCCCCCTTGTGCTTGTCCCCACTTCCCACCCGCAGTCGGCTGCTGAGCCGCGGGGCGAGCAGCCCTCGGTCTCCCCGCGGCCGCTGCTGCGGCAGAACTTTCCCCCCCACAGAGCCGTCCCGAGCGTGAGGCGGAAAGAGCCCGCCCTGCACAGTTCCTTCAGGTCGGCCGTGCCCGGGTTGCTGTCCGTGCGTTGTGGGGAATCTGCTTCCTCCTCATTCTCTGAGGAACAGGAAATAGCCCTTCCCACCCTGAGTCCCCCCGTGACCCCGTGTCTGCCCACGGCCGCCGCTTGTTACTGGCTGGAAACTTCCTGGCCCCTTCCCGGCGCTCGGCCGGTGGCGGCCGACCCAGGTCCCGAGACCCGCGGAGCTGCTCCTTGCTCCTCCTGTCCCTTCTGTCCCTTCGTCCCCGTGTGGTGTTTCCTGCTCCCTGTGCTTCCTCGGTGGGCGCTTGCTGTGGCTCCGGCCTCGACCACCCTCCACTCCTTCAAACTTCCTGCGTGATTATCTCCATCCATGGCTTAGCTGCCACCTAAATTCTGTTTTTCTGTATTCAGCTAATTTTCTATCCTCCAGACTCCCGTGGCCAGCTGCCCGCCGGCCATGTCCTCTGTGGCCCACGGGACCGTCGCTGCCTGGCGGGCTCCTGGGCTCCCCCACGACAGGCCCCTTCCCACCGAGGAGGAGAGTCTGAGGCTGGGAGAGTGGTGTGAGCCCGTCCGGGGCAGGGCCGGTCCGATCCATCTGTGCCCACTGTCCCCGGGCCCGTTAGGGGCTGTGGTCTAAAGCCCGGTGGGCCCTGCTTGGCTAACGCCCCCTCCCAGCGGCCCGGGCTTTTCCTCGCAGTGAGAGTCACCCCCATCCCGAGGCTCTTGGCTTGTCCCGCCGCAGGAACCAAGTACCGGGCAGCGCTGAGCGTGGACGACTGCTTCGGCATGGGCCGCGCGGCCTACAACGAGGGCGACTATTACCACACGGTGCTGTGGATGGAGCAGGTGCTGAAGCAGCTGGACGCCGGGGAAGAGGCCACCACGGCCAAGTCCCAGGTGCTGGACTACCTGAGTTACGCTGTCTTCCAGCTGGGGGACCTGCGCCGCGCCCTGGAGCTCACCCGCCGCCTGCTCTCCCTGGGTAAGCAGGTGCCGGGAAGGCGAGGTGGGCAGGCGGTGGGGGAGCTGTGCTCTCTCGGCCACTCCCTGGCTCCTCTCCTGGGGCCGAGTCAGTTTCCCTGTCGCTTGGCCAGAGACTGATGCCTTAGTGACCTCAGGTCTGGCCCACCTGCCCACCAGCTGCTCACCCAGGTGAGCCCTGGCCGTGGCCTCTGCCCAGGTGCCGGCGGCCGCTGTCAGACCTGGGCTGGGCCCCGCACGCCCCGGCGGGTGCCGTGGAAGGCAGAGCGCGGCTGCGGGTGAGCTGTGGGACAGAGGCCGCTTACGGAGTCATTTCCCTAAATGACCTAACAGATGTTTGTGGTTTCCTTTTCCTTCTGTTCTTTGCTTTTTCTAGATCCAAGCCACGAACGAGCTGGAGGGAATCTGCGGTACTTTGAACGGCTGTTGGAGGAAGAAAGAGAAAAAGTGTCATCAAACCAGACAGAAGCTGAGCTCGCAGCCCTGGAAGGCGTCTACGAGAGGCCCGCGGACTACCTGCCCGAGCGGGAGGTGTACGAGAGCCTGTGTCGCGGGGAGGGCATCAAGCTGGTGAGGCCCGGGGGGGGGTCGCGGCTCCTGGCCGTGCACCTGGACGCTGGCGCCGGCCTGCGGGGCTCGGGGAGGCTGTTCTCCGCCTGCCGGGGCTGTTCCCAGTGTCTCCCCGGTTCTGCGGCATCTGCCGAGGCTGATGGGGGCTGTCTGAGGGGCAGGGCCGGCCGCCCAGGCAGCGTCTCCATCCTCTGCACTGAGCTGCCCTGCTTACCCCGGTGCCCGGCGTTTCCGGGACTCCCCGTTGGGAAGAGCTCGGTGGCCGCAGAGCCTCAGCCCCAGGGGGGTCGCGGTGTCAGGTGGAGACTGAGTCTGTGTGGTGCAGACACAGTGCGGGGGAGGCTGGCACTGGGCCTTCGGGGGCCCTGGGGTCCCAGAGCTCCCTCGGGGGGACCAGGCGAGGCGGCTCCCAGCCTCCCCTGCGCCGTGTCTGCTTGGCTCCCGCTGGTGCCTCCCCCCGGAAGGGCTGCTTCCCTGCCGCGGCCTGGAGCCTGCTGCCATCTCTGAGGCAGTGTCAGGAGTCACCCCTGCCCCTCGCGGATATGAACTGATCTTGGGGGAGAAGAGAAACTGCGTGACTCGTGGGGTGTCGTTTCATGCCAGCCGAGCTGAGGGCTTTGTGTTCCTCTGCGGCGGGCCGGGGAGCAGCTGCTGGCCGTGGGCGTGAGCCTGGTGTCTGCGCGGCACCCGGGCCAAGGGTGGGGCCCCGGCGCTCAGGCTGCCGTCCTGTGCTCCCCAGACCCCCCGCAGGCAGAAGAGGCTCTTCTGTAGGTATCACCACGGCAACGGGGCCCCCCAGCTGCTCATCGCCCCCTTCAAGGAGGAGGACGAGTGGGACAGCCCACACATCGTCAGGTACTACGACGTCATGTCGGACGAGGAAATCGAGAGGATCAAGGAGATCGCAAAACCCAAAGTAGGTGCCTTTGTGGGTCCCCTCGGGGCACTGAAGGGGCAGGTCCCCCTCCCCGCCCCTGGCACCGTGGGGCGGCCTGGCTGCGAACCTGGGCACCGTGGGGCGGCCTGGCTGCGAACTGGCCAGCCTTTGCCGGTGCCGGCCGTGGCTCTGGAGCCGGGCACCGGGTGCTGCAGACCCGGCCTGACCCCGTGGGGAGGAGAAGTGGGTGCACCAGCGTGGCGCCACGTGCTGTGACAGAGGGTCCCGCGGGGAGCCGGGCAGGGCCGCGGTGGGTCTGTAGGGGACATTCCGCGGGGAGCTGCCAAGCCGGGTCCGTGCCGGCCCCGGTGGGTCTGCAGAGGAAGGGCCGGGTCCTTACACTATTCCGTCTTCTCCGTCTCCCTTTGTTCACGTCGCTTAAAGCTGTCTCCACACCCGCCTTGCTCAGCCCTCGTTCAGTTTGTTTCTGGGCAGTTTCTTTGTTAACGCAGCTTTGTTTCCTCATCGTTATATTTTAACTAGTTACGTTGTTATACTAGTTTACTGTTACGTGCTAAACTATTGATGTGAGAAATATTTCGTAGCAATAGCTAATGCTTACTGGGCCGTAAGCATGAGAGGGCCTGTTCTGAGTGCTTAACGTACGTGCACTGTGATGTCTCGTCAGTGGCCATGTCACTGCCTTGATTTCCCCCGGGAGGAAGCCGAGACTTGCACAGGTCACGGCTGGTGGTTGGACTGACTTGCTCGTTTTTTGGGTTTCAGCCAGTTCTCTTGGGTTGCCTGGAGAGTGTCACCATCTGCAAATGAGGAAAATTTTGTTTTCTCCTCCCTGGTACTTACAGCGCCTCTGTTTTTATTGTCTTCTTGAACTGCCCAGGCTTCTTGAGCATCGGTACAAGGGGCATCCTTGTCTCGATCCTGAATTTCCTGGAAATTCCTCTGGGGTCTCATTGCTAAGTATGCAGTTGGCTGTTGGCTGTGTGTATATGTCATGTCACGAAATTATTCTGCTGTTTCTGGTTCGTAAGAGACTTGCTCCCATGTGACATCTTTCAAAGGCTGCTTGCTGCTGTGTCTGCACCCTGCTCCCGTCACTGGCTGGGAGGGGACCCAGCTGGACTCTTGCTCTGCCCCTCGCAGCACTGCCGGGGCCGAGGGGGCCGAGGGGGCCGAGGGGGCCGAGGGGGCCGAGGGGCCCTGCGCTCATGCGGAGACCTGACAGAAGCTCCCGTCCTCGGCCTGGACCTTGTCCTGGAGCAGCTGGGCCTGCGGGACAAGGACACCTGGAACCTGGAGTCCGTTGTCGGCGCCACCGCTGTGGCTGAGGGAGGGTCTGGCCGGCGTGGGGACTGGGACGAGGACCCCCTTTTCCACTCCCGGGGTCCTCTCCAGAGTCCTCCAGGGAACAAAATTGCTTTCCTGGTTTCCAGGCGAGGGGGCCACTGTGGTGCCGGGATTTCCTCAGAGATTTCCTACCTGCTCTTCAGTCCGAGACGCCGAGAGCATTTCTGTGCACACGCGTGCACCCGTGTGCGTGGCGGGGGTGGGGAGGGATGTCGGGAAGACTTGCCTCTGAGTAGCAGCCAGACACACAGGCCGTGACAGGCTGACCTCTCCCTTCCGGAGCTCGCGAGGGACACATGCCGCTCTGACTTTGAAGCAGGGCCAAGGGGCTTAACGTGGCCCGTGGGGAATGCCGGGCAGCTGCCGGCGGCCCCCGGCTTGTGTTCACGGTGGCCCTGTCTGTGCCCCGGGGCAGAGCACAGCTGCCCAGAGCCCCTCCGTGGGTGCCAGGCCAGTGCTGGGCTCCGATGTTCCCATGGGGTCTAGCTGTGGCTGCCGCTGTCATCAGAGAGCGGCCGACGTGGCTGGAGCTCAGGAAGGGTCCACGGCGGGAGGGAGCCCTGTGTCCTGGGGGTGCAGCCGTCTCACCAGAGCGTGCGGCAGCGCAATGTCCCGGTCGGCTGATTTCAGCCCCCGAAGCCTCCTGTCCCCCCCCTCTGTCCCCACCTCCTGTCTCCCCCGTCCCCCCTCCGTCCCCCCACTCCCCTCCGTCCCCCCACTCCCCTCCGTCCCCCCTCCCCTCCATCCCCCCACTCCCCTCCGTCCCCCCCCCTCCGTCCCCCCTCCCCTCTATCCCCCATCCCCTCCGTCCCCCCTCCCCTCCCCCCACTCTCCTCCGTCCCCCCACTCTCCTCCATCCCCCCACTCCCCTCTGTCCCCTCTCCATCCCCCCCTCCGTCCCCCCTCCCCTCCGTCCCCCCCTCCGTCCCCCCCTCCCCTCCATCCTTCGGCTGCCCCGGCCCAGGCTGTCCTTGTCTCTCACCCCGACCTCTGCCGTGGCCACCTCGCTGGCTTCCTGGTCCCCCCTCCAGCCCTCTCTGGTCAGTCCTCCGTGAGGGGCTCGTCGTGATCCTTCCCACGCCCAGAGTCAGGGCGCCCTTCCCCTGGTCAAGCCGTCAGCGTGTCTCGCTGGCCGCGAGGCTGCGTCTGGACCGCGGCCCTGCCTGTCTCCAGCCCACTCACATCTCCTGCTGATTCCCGCGGCCTCGATTTTTTTTTGATTTTTGAAAGAGACAGGGTCTCGCTCTTGCTCAGGCTGGTCTCGAACTGCTGAGCTCAAGGGATCCTCCAGCCTCGGCCTCCCAGCGTGCTGGGATCACAGGCATGAGCCACCGCGCCCGGCCCTCCCGTGACCTCTGATCCCCAGCCAGGGCCACGCTCATTTCCCTCCCGTGGCCTCCACATTGTCGCTTCCCCACTTGGCTGCCACACGTTTACCTTCGGTCTCAGCCAGGTGGTCCCTCCTCTAGGAAGCCACTTTGACCCTGTCATAGGCTGAGCTCCTGTGGGGACATCAAGCTCACCTGTGCTGCAGTCACCTGGCTGGTTTTCTGCTTTCTCCACGTGACAGTTGCGTGAGGGCAGGGGTCGTGCCTCAGTCACGTGACAGTGCCAGGCGCCTCGTGGGCACCCGTCAGGTACTTGCCGAAGTCAAGCAGAAGTGCCGTCAGGTCGGGGTGTCTGGGCCTGGCTCCAGCCACGGAGGGCGTCGGGCCGGGCACGCCGGAGCACGTGCACCTTTGCCGTGGGGCTGGCTCTGGGCCCCAGGTCCCTGCTGGGAGTGTGGCTGGGCCTGTCTGTGACGCCAGGGCAGATGGGGTAGGTGACGGGCGTGCGTGAGCACGTGTGTCGGGCTGGGTGGCTTCCCGGCAGCGGTTCACGTATTAGAACCTGTGGAATCCTCCCTCGGATTCCTCATCTGTGTGAGGATCCCAGGGCATGAAAACTGCCTCTGTCTTCATTTCCCGCAGCGGTGGGAGCCCAGCGTGAGGCATTTGAGTGGGTTTCTTGGCAGGGGCCACTGAGGCACAGAAGGATGGTGGCACTTACTAAGTTGAGAGGACACAAGCTCGAGGCTCAGGGACGGTGGCACAGTCTGAGTGTGGTGGGAGCAGGTGGATTCCGGCTGTCCTCAGGGGTGTGTGGGCCCGGCAGGTACAAGGGCGGACGGGGCAGACCCGGCCAGGAGGAGGGGTGAGCCCTGGCTGGGCTGGGCAGGGGCCGCCAGGCTCTGACGGCAGACTGGGACGGTGGAGGCCTCAGACTTCTCCCCGACCTGGTCTGCAGGATCGGGGGGCCTTGGCCAGGCACCGCCTGCAAAGCCTCTTCCCCTGCCCACGCGGCAGCAGGGCGGGTTTCAGTGCTCTCGGGAAACGTGCTCAAGGCGGGAAAGGGTAAGTCTGCCCTCTCTGCCTGTCTTCCAGCTCGCACGGGCCACTGTTCGGGATCCCAAGACAGGCGTCCTCACTGTCGCCAGCTACAGGGTTTCCAAAAGGTATGCACGGGTGGTGCTGGTGGAGGTGGTGGTGCTGGTGGAGGTGGTGGAGGTGGTGGTGCTGGTGGAGGTGGTGGAGGTGGTGGTGCTGGTGGAGGTGGTGGAGGTGGTGGAGGTGGTGGAGGTGGTGGTGCTGGTGGAGGTGGTGGAGGTGGTGGAGGTGGTGGTGCTGGTGGAGGTGGTGGTGCTGGTGGAGGTGGTGGTGCTGGTGGAGGTGGTGGAGGTGGTGGAGGTGGTGGAGGTGGTGGTGCTGGTGGAGGTGGTGGAGGTGGTGGAGGTGGTGGAGGTGGTGGAGGTGGTGGAGGTGGTGGTGCTGGTGGAGGTGGTGGAGGTGGTGGAGGTGGTGGTGCTGGTGGAGGTGGTGGAGGTGGTGGAGGTGGTGGTGCTGGTGGAGGTGGTGGTGCTGGTGGAGGTGGTGGTGCTGGTGGAGGTGGTGGAGGTGGTGGAGGTGGTGGAGGTGGTGGAGGTGGTGGAGGTGGTGGAGGTGGTGGTGCTGGTGGAGGTGGTGGAGGTGGTGGAGGTGGTGGTGCTGGTGGAGGTGGTGGAGGTGGTGGAGGTGGTGGTGCTGGTGGAGGTGGTGGTGCTGGTGGAGGTGGTGGAGGTGGTGGAGGTGGTGGAGGTGGTGGTGCTGGTGGAGGTGGTGGAGGTGGTGGAGGTGGTGGAGGTGGTGGTGCTGGTGGAGGTGGTGGTGCTGGTGGAGGTGGTGGTGCTGGTGGTGCTGGTGGAGGTGGTGGAGGTGGTGGTGCTGGTGGAGGTGGTGGTGCTGGTGGTGCTGGTGGAGGTGGTGGAGGTGGTGGAGGTGGTGGAGGTGGTGGTGCTGGTGGAGGTGATGGAGGTGATGGAGGTGGTGGAGGTGGTGGAGGTGGTGGAGGTGGTGGAGGTGGTGGAGGTGGTGGTGCTGGTGGAGGTGGTGGTGCTGGTGGTGCTGGTGGAGGTGGTGGAGGTGGTGGAGGTGGTGGAGGTGGTGGAGGTGGTGGTGCTGGTGGAGGTGGTGGTGCTGGTGGAGGTGGTGGAGGTGGTGGAGGTGGTGGAGGTGGTGGTGCTGGTGGAGGTGGTGGAGGTGGTGGAGGTGGTGGAGGTGGTGGAGGTGGTGGTGCTGGTGGAGGTGGTGGTGCTGGTGGAGGTGGTGGTGCTGGTGGTGCTGGTGGAGGTGGTGGAGGTGGTGGTGCTGGTGGAGGTGGTGGTGCTAGTGGTGCTGGTGGAGGTGGTGGAGGTGGTGGAGGTGGTGGAGGTGGTGGTGCTGGTGGAGGTGATGGAGGTGATGGAGGTGGTGGAGGTGGTGGAGGTGGTGGAGGTGGTGGAGGTGGTGGAGGTGGTGGTGCTGGTGGAGGTGGTGGTGCTGGTGGTGCTGGTGGAGGTGGTGGAGGTGGTGGAGGTGGTGGAGGTGGTGGTGCTGGTGGAGGTGATGGAGGTGGTGGAGGTGGTGGAGGTGGTGGAGGTGGTGGAGGTGGTGGAGGTGGTGGTGCTGGTGGAGGTGGTGGAGGTGGTGGAGGTGGTGGAGGTGGTGGTGCTGGTGGAGGTGGTGGTGCTGGTGGAGGTGGTGGTGCTGGTGGTGCTGGTGGAGGTGGTGGAGGTGGTGGAGGTGGTGGAGGTGGTGGTGCTGGTGGAGGTGATGGAGGTGATGGAGGTGGTGGAGGTGGTGGAGGTGGTGGTGCTGGTGGAGGTGGTGGTGCTGGTGGTGCTGGTGGAGGTGGTGGAGGTGGTGGAGGTGGTGGAGGTGGTGGTGCTGGTGGAGGTGATGGAGGTGGTGGAGGTGGTGGAGGTGGTGGAGGTGGTGGAGGTGGTGGACGAGGAGAAGGGGAAGGAAGAGCCCAGTCCCACTCCGGGGTCTCCCGAGGGCGGCTGGCTCGGCTCGTCCTGCCCTCCGGCACCTGCTCACCCCCCGCGGCTCTCACGCTGCCACCTGCCGTGCTGGCCTGACTCGGGGGTGAGCGTGCAGGACGCCATCCAGGCCTGCCCTCCCCATCTTTTCTCTCCTTCTTCTGGCCCAGCTCCTGGTTGGAGGAGGACGATGACCCTGTGGTGGCCCGCGTGAACCGTCGCATGCAGCACATCACGGGGCTGTCAGTGAAGACTGCGGAGTTGCTGCAGGTACATCTGGTCCTGGGACCACGAGCCTTGGGAGGTGGGTATTTCTGGCCAGAGGGTCTCCCAGGGTGCCAGGAGCAGGAACGATCATGCGATTGCCTGACGCTGTGAGTATGGCGTGATCACGTCGGGAAACCAGAGTTAATCACGCCACTGGCATCCAACAGTCAATGTTCAGCAGATTCCAACAGAGCATCTGCTGTGTGCCCAGGGGTGCTGGGAGCCGGGGACCGGTGGTGGGTGTGGCAGGCTCACTGGTCCTCCTGACTGCGGAAGCTCAAATGCTGAACTGCTCTAGGGACACCCCTGAGAGAGCTAAGAGTGTGTTCAGATGTCCTGGCTCCGTGTCATAGACGCATGTGCTTGGAGATGAAGTCTTCTGTGTGTCTGTCCTGCTGAGCCCAGGGCCGGGGTTGCCCCAGAAGTGGCGGCAGGGGAGCTCCCACTGGGACTGTCCCCAGCCGTCCCAAGATGGGGCCGCCTGGGATTCCAGAGACAGATGCACTGAATGCCTAGGGCAGACCAAGCATTTACCAGGCGAACTCACAGAGGCTGCTGCAGCAACACTCACCAGGCGCGTGGGAGAAAAAGCGTGTTCCCCCTGCGTCTGTCTGCAGCACGGGGTCAGGGTGTGGAGTTAACGTGAGGGTTCACGGAATTCGGCCCAGGGGCAGGGCCAGTTTCTTTCAGTGTTTTCGGCAATAACCTAGACACCTTTGTCAGTGCCTGGGAGTGTTCACGGCCCTGGTTTGGGTCCAAGCCTACCGGAAAAACCTGCAGCTCTGTGATTTGGGGTCAGGACACAGAAGCGGGAGGCACTGGGCCCCCAGCGCTGTGATGTTGTTGTGTTGGTAGGAGTGAGGTCGAAGCACTCCTGCTGGGACCCTGGCTCCAAAGGTGGTTATGAAGAAACGTGGGAGCCCCATGCTGAGAGATTTTGGGTAAAAACCTCCTTAATCACGTACCCTCTTGGGTACTGAGTTCAGATCAGCACTGCCTGAGCTCCCTGCTGAACCTTGGAATTTCTGGGTTCTGTTGTGAGATTGACGAGCTGAGACACCATCGGGAAGCGGCGCTGGCGTCTTCATGGAGCCCCCGGGTCTGTTTGGCCGTAGTTCCTGTGTGTGTGGAGATGGCAGCCTTCACCTTAGGCTTGGCCTCTGAGTCTGGGCGGCCGCAGACCTCGTTAGGATGCTGACTGAAGATCACGTGGGAAAGATTCTCTGAACTTTTGCCTGAGCACAGCCCAGCACACGGGCACTCGCCTTTCTTCTCCAGAGCTGCATCAGCAACTGGAAAACCAATTTTGTTTGCAGATGCATGTTCTAGCAAAAAAAAAAAAAAAAAAAGGAAAACCAATTTTGCAGCTCATCTTTATGGATTTGTGCGAAGTCCACCAGAGTTTTCAAAAACATGCTGATTACTTTGCAAATAGTATTGTGAAAATTGTATATAATTTTTTTCAAATCAACTCTGTGTTCTGTAATTTTTAAGTAAGTTCTGCAGAGTAAGCACATCCGGAGGACTCCATCCACGTCCCCCTCTCCCACCTGCCTGTGTGCAGAGCACCAGCATCGCCGCGGCGACAGGGCCTCCTGATGCACTAGATACGTCCCGTTGACGTTATCTTGATTCATGTCTTCTTGGAGCAGAGTTTTTGTTTTTTTTTAAAGACATCTGCTACTGCTTCCTCCGCATCCCACTGGTATTCCGGACTCCCAGGGCCCTGAGCAAGGCCAGAGTCTGCTTGGGTAGCGGGTTTCGTGCCTGGAGCAGGGAAGGGGCTGGGCAGGCAGCGCCTGTGCCTTTGCTGCTGCCCTGGCTCCCCAGCCGCACCCTCCGCCCCTGCCCCACGCTAGCCGGGGAGCACGGCAGCTTCTTGCAGCTCAGCTGACTGGAGTCTGAATGCCACACTCTCGTGGAGGGGCTTTTCTGGAAGATCCAGATCACAGCTGCCGCGTGGCTGGGATGCCATTTTTGTTTGCATTTTTCTTCTAGGGACTGTCTTGGCATTTCCTCTGCCAGACAGCAGTGCTGAAAGCTTTGAGCCTTCATGGTCCAGGGAACAGGAACCTGGGTTTCAGCGTCTGTGCCCAAGTGCTCACTCCGCACGGACTGTTTGCGGTGTTGGATGCGTGGGCACCAGTAGCTCTCACAGCAGCGGCCCTGTGGAAACACTGCCGACTTCCGGAAAGGAGCTGGTTCTTCTTCTGCCTGTGAACACTCTTTCAGCTGTAGTTGATATGTTTGCTACAGACCATTTGGAATAAAAGGACAGGTGAGGCTTTCTGGTGAATTGGATGACGGGCTGTCTGCTAGAGGAAGAGATGCTTCACCTATAGATCTTCTGACATTGAAGACTTCTGGCTCAGTGATGTCTCAGGCTCACCAGAAAAGTGATTTCTAACCTAGGTTTTTGGTTTGTTTGGTTGGTTGGTTTTTTTGCCTTCACTCTGGCTTCAGCATCAAGAAAACCTCTGTCTTTCAAATGACTGAATCTTGTAACAAGTCTAAAGATGGAAACAAATACCTTCTCAGAGGACTCGGTTTTGATGCCCGCTTGCCTGTTAGTAAAGCCGTGAGTCTGGGGCTCGGGTGTGCCTGACAGTGACTCTTACTGCTGCAAACCCAGATGGGACCGTGGCTTTGTGTGTGATACTTACCTGGAGACGGTATTACAGAGGGTCGGTGCAATGGCTTCTGCACCGTGATCAGATAGAATCCTCATGACGGTTAAAAGCTGAGCCCGCTGTAGCAGTGTGGCTTCTTTCACTAGCTGGGACCTGAAAGTTCAAACCATCCATCCGCAGGTGGGGGTCTCAGAAAATGCAGCCATACTTTGCAGCTCCAGCAAGCAGCAGCCATCGAATTGTCCTGCGTGCTTTGGTTTCGTGGTCACAGTCATGTTTAAAACTTAAAGTTCTCGACTAGAATGGATCCAAAGGAAAGCTGTATTTGTAAAAGCATCCACAACAGCACTTTGTCGCCGCCGCCTCAGATAAACCTCCAGCCTCGGGGCCACCTGTTCACCCAGGCTCTGCGCTGTGGACGGGATTTCCCAGTGTTTTTGGTGCAGGAATCTTAGAGTCTGAAGCAGTGGATGGCAGTGTATTTTCGTCCACTGACTCTTCACATCAAAGTTTTTATTTTTGTAGACACCGAAAATCATACTGCCCAAGTTTTGGGCTTCCTTGCATTTGGCAAATCCTGTCTGTGCTCCACTAGAATTCCTCTCTCGTGAAATCCACCCTCCTTTTCCCTCCCGTGTTTCTGTAGGTCTCTAATATTGCCAGTTTTTTTAGCATCTCTCACCTGTTAGAATTGCCAAAAAGAATATATAAAAAATACCCACTTTCTGAGGACTAGCAGCTAAGCCCGGAGGTTTCTGTGGTTTCAGTAGGAAGCAGTAGCCTGCTGTTCCCAGGTGGACGCTGCTGGTGACGAGTGACCCCTGCGACTTCCACGTCAGACTCTGTGCCTCATCGTGAGCCTTGAGTCTCATTCCGTCGACCGAGGCTAAAATAACCACCGTGATTTAGGGCTTGACGTGGTGCAGACAGTCCTTTCACACAGCATTTATAGGTTCCAACCCCATGAGTGATGCCTGGTGGCGGCTGTGGCTGCGGTGGCTCAGGTGCAGCTCACTGGGGTGCTGAGTGAGCAGCGGGTCTCGGCCACCACGTCCTGCCGCTTCCCTTGGATGTGGAGGGACTGCACGCAGGCAGGGGTGGCAGGAGCACTGCCAGGCGTTGGCACCTGCAAAGCTGGTGTTAAATGCCCTCCGCAGCCTTGAGTATGTCATAGTCTCGTCTGGACTACCTTATTGTCACTATCTCCCAAACAGGGCCCCGGCCGGGGCCACCTCGGGAAGGGCCGGCTCCCCCTGCTGCCACCTGAGTGGGTGTCGGGGGTGGCCCGGAGCTTCCCGCCGTGGCCTCTGCCGTCCGCCCGTCCTGTTCTCTTAGGCAAACTTCCTTTGTGCTGCGGCCGCACTCGTGCTCACGGCTGCAGGCACGTCTGCTCTGCCCGTGCCGGGAGGGAAAGGTCGTCCCCGGCTGGGAGAGGCTGCCCCTGGGGTCCTGGTGTCGTCAGGCCTGGGGCGGTGGCATCCCTGGAGGGCTCGTCACCCTGCTGACAAGGTCCCACACCGTTATGTCCCACCAGTTGCTAATTATGGAATTTCCCACCAGGTTGCTAATTACGGAATGGGAGGACAGTACGAGCCACACTTTGACTTCTCCAGGGTAAGGCGTGAATCGTGGGTGCTTTCAAAGGGCCCTGAGAAGGCTACAGCTTCTAGAAGCTCTCTAGCCTCCATGTCAGCAATTCCCCTCCCCCCTCCCCACCCCGATTGCCCAGTCCTGCGCTGACCCCCCCTCGCCAGGGGAGACTCTTACTGGCAAAGCCCAAGCCTGGAACCAGGGGCCTGCGAAGCCCAGCGGAGCTGGACTGTCCCCCTGCCGATGTGGGTTTTTTCCTGCCGCCCTAACCCCGTCCTTCTTTGCCCCGATTCTCAAGCAAAGAGCCTCACTGGGTCTCTGTGAAAATTGTTCCTGCTCCCCTCCTCTTCCCTGCCACCCCCGTGCCCGGCCAGAGTTGCCTCTGGCAGCCTGGGCGCACGTTCCGGGCTGGTTCGTGGAACACACACTTGCTACCCGGCCCTTCGGCCCTCGTGCGGGGTGGTGGGTGACGTCGGTTGCAGACTTGGGTGAAAGTTGTTGTCTGTTGCAGCGACCTTTTGACAGCGGCCTCAAAACGGAGGGGAATAGGTTAGCGACGTTTCTGAACTACGTAAGTACCGGTCCAGGCCCGCCTGCTCACTCTCATTTAATTTTATAGAAACATGAGCGAGACGCTTTCAAGCGTTTAGGGACGGGGAACCGTGTGGCCACATTCTTAAACTACGTGAGTATGACGTGTGCTGCTGGGCCCTGGGGGACCCGGGTCCGGAGGGCTCAGACCCCAGCCCACCAGGGCTGAGCGCCACCCGCTGCGGGGCGAGGGCCCGGCTCACTTCCTGGCTGCAGAAGAGCGAGTTGGCCCCTGTTTCCTTTCGTGGGGTCCCCATGCCCCACCAGGACTTTCTCTGGCTCTGTTTTTTTGGCCAGTTTTTAAAATAAAATTTACCATCTTAACCATTTTTAAGTGTACAGTTTAGTGGCACTAAGTAGGTTCACAGTGCACGAGCATCACCAGCGCCCACTTCCATCTCTTCTCGTCCTGTAAAACTGAAACTCTGTCCTCACAGGACAGTAATCCCCGGTTCCCTCCCCCGGCCCTTGGCAACCACCGTCCTGCTTTCTGTCTCTGTGGCTTTGATTCCTCACGTCCATGCACTCACCATAGACTGGCCTTTCCGCGGCCGGCACACCTGTGCCCAGGGCCACCCAGCTGCCGCATTTCTGCCTCCTTTGGGAGGAGCCTGGGCCTTTGGGACGGGCGCCTGAGGGTCCCTCCCAGGCAGCAGAGCAAGGACATGGTCCTGGCCGTCTCTCCCATGAGAGCTGGCTTTGGTGGCCTCCAGGCTCGGTGGCTGCCTCCTGCCTGCTGCATCTGTGGGCCACTGGGTTTGCCTTTCACACGGGGAACAGCTTCCCCCTCTCTGCTGAGCCGGCAGCTCCAAAGAGGCTGTGGAGTCACTGAGAGACAGAGCCACGTCCGTTTTCCCGTTCCAGTTTTTGTTGTGTGGTTGTCGTGCGCTGGGGACTGTGCTGGGGACAGACGGGTGAGGACATGGCCCTCTCTCGTGCTGCTTGGCGTCTGCCGTGGGAGACTGACTTCAACACAGGACAGAGGATTGTTTAGTTGTCATGGAGACAGGTGCTGTGAAGCAGCAGCCCAGGCTTAGAGTTCGGAGGTCTCCCCTGGGAAGCCGCATTCCAGCTGAGACTTGAAGGTTGGGCGGAAAGTAGCTGGTGGAGCATAGTTTCGGGCAGAGGAGAGCGTGTGGGTCTGTAAGAGACAGGAGCTTGGCGTGTTGGAAAAGTAGGAAAGGCGGGTGTGTCTGGAGGGGGAGGCTGGTGGGACTGGCAGGGACGTGGGGTTCAAGCAGAGTCTGGGTCTGACCCCCGGGGCCGGGGGAAGCCAAAATGTATTTGCCGTCCGTCTGTCCAGTGCTCTTCAGTCAGTCTGGTGTGTGTCCTGTGGAAATAGTTTTAGCTCCAACTTTCATTACATTATGGACAAAAAACGTGAAGTGGGCGAGCGGGCTGGGACGGAGTGGTGCTCTGGGCGTGGGTCGCGGCCCATGGTGTGCCGTGAGGGCAGCCTCGCGGCCGCGGGACTGGTGAGCGGTTTCGTTCAAGGCCTCACGGGGGGAGAAGGCAGAGCCCCGGAGCCCCCCCGTCCACGCAGATGGCCCTGGAGGGCGGCTGTCCTGGGAAGGGGGGGTCTGGCCAGAGGAACCAGCTGCTGGAGCCAGAGACACGGCCCCAACCAGGGCCACACACGCTGCTGGGAGCCTTCGGGAGCCCCTGGTCCGGGCCGTTCGCCGGGCGCAGTGGCTTGGGGAAGGCCCAGGCTGGATGGGGACTCCAGGGGTCCCAGGCATTTTCTGGGTACAGATTCAGATCGCCCCGTCCGAGGACAGCCCGGTGTGGGTCTCCTGCAGGCTTCAGCTCCTGAGGGCCCAGGACGCGGGGACTGTCCCAATGAACCAAGCAGGCCTGGGAAGCGCCTTTCTTTACTGAGGGGCCAGACCTGGGGCGGAGCCTCCAGGCAGCATCCCCCGTGCTCGAGGGAGGGTGGTCTGCACACCGTGTCCCGTCCTTGGTGGCTCAGTTGCTCTGAGAGCCGTGGGTAGAAGGGCCAAGCTCTGTGTCTTATGTTCCCAGATGAGTGATGTAGAAGCTGGTGGTGCCACCGTCTTCCCTGATCTGGGGGCTGCAATTTGGCCTAAGAAGGTAGGTTCTGGTTGGTGTGGGTCAGAGACTGAGGCAGGTCTCAGCCGTGTCCATGTCCCCAGTCCTGTTCCGTGACCTGCTGACTGTGGCTGACGTGTGCCTTCGCCCCTTCCCACCTGGGCTCTGGCTCTGTGGTCCCAGCTCCACCTGGGGAGAAGGGCTGGGGGGGAGCCCTTCACGGGCAGGTGGGTTTGCAGACTTCCACCCCACCATGCAAGGTGCTGCTTTCTGGGAACCCTCTCTCGCGGGAGTCCAGAGCCCTGTCCCCTGTACGTGGGGAAGTGAGGGTGTTTCTGCTCGGGGTGGGGGGGGGAGGGGGGTGGGTTCTGCGGTGCTTGGGGTCAGGCCCCAGGCACTGGTCTCCAGGAGTGCATTCTGACAGTCCGCCTCCTCCCCAGGGCACGGCCGTCTTCTGGTACAACCTCCTGCGGAGCGGGGAAGGCGACTATCGAACGAGGCACGCCGCCTGCCCCGTGCTCGTGGGCTGCAAGTGGGGTATGTGGCTCAAGGGGTGACACTGGCCTGGGTGGCCTCGGCCTGGGCTTCGATGGTTGGCTTTAGACTCTGAGCTGGGAGGTGACAGCTGCCAGATTTGCACGAAGCCACGACTGTCTCCCTCCTGAGGGTTTCCCTCCTAATCGGTAGTGTAGCTGTATGTGACGAGCCAGCTGGCTGGGAGCGCTCGGAGGTGCCCTGAGGAAGAGCGGCCGCGTCGGCACCGCAGGTCCGGGATGGCTCTCGGAGCGGTGGGCTCTGGCAGGGGCAGGGGGAGAGCTGGGAGCAGAGCAGGAAAGCGGGTCCCAGACAGTCGAGGCCCACGTGGCACCAGGCACAGGCTAGCGCCAGCATCCTGGGTGTGACAGCTGGCCGCCTTGTCACTTGAAGACGGGAGGCTGGTGGCACAGGGGCCGAGAGGTGAGGCTGGGACCAGACCACAGAGGCTGAAGCTTGAGCCTGATCCTGGGAGCAGCTGTGGTGACCGTGGAGAGTCCTGAACCAGGAGGTGACAGGAGGTGACTGCAAAGGGACGAGTGTGCAGCCTCTAGGAGAGTGTTGGGGATACACAGCTCTAGGTTCACAGAAAATTAAGCAAATGAAAAAGGAAATGAGGCCATTGCTGACTTCAGGGAAAAAACATGTACGAGAAAGAAAATGTGAATATCATCTACTAGATGGCTCAGTGTCTTAATACTGTACACACTGAATGTTAATTTAACTCAAAACTTGTGACTTAACTATATTGGGAAGATGGGAGGGGATAAGTACATATTTTCGGGGTAGAATAAAAGAATTCCAACGCTGAAGTCAGGAAATAGAACCGTGAGCGTGTTATCTAGGAAAATGAGGTTCGCTAGCAGAAGGAACAGCTGGAGGAGCTGAGTGTTCCTGGGAGCAGGGGCTGGCGGTGCGAAGATGGAGGAGGTCGCTGTGTATCGTTATCAGCCTTGTAGACAATCTGATTTTTTCAATGAAGTGTGTGTGTTGCCGTAAGTTAAATGATATTTTAAAAAGTTCCATGACTTCAATAGTGCATTGAAACGCATATTTTATTCATTATGAGAGTGTGTTTGATGAGTGGAATCACGGCTCCTGTGTGTTTGAGGACGTGGCTTCAGGTGACAGACACTGCAGGCACCTGGCCTGCTGCTCCTGTGCCCGCAGCACCCGAGGTTGGTGTCCGGGCCCCACAGCGCTGGCTGCGTCCTCACACCTGCCCCTCAGTTCCCACCCGCCACCTCCCAGTCACACCCTGGACACACACTAGGTGCCCCCTGCCTTGACCTTCTCATCCTGGTCCCACCTCCTGGGGCCCGTTGGTGAGGGACCGTCTGGCATGTCCGTCTCCTTCCCAGGACAACTTCTGCTCAGCTTTGTATTCCAGCCCTGGATTTCCTCTTCCCTCACATGGTTGGATGCTGTGTTCCCATGGCAACCTGCACACACGTATCTTGTGTCACTGCAGAATTTTGGACAATAATCTGTTTACACGTGCATCTCTCTCGCCGGATTCACGGGCAGCTCGAGGCCTGAGGCCATGTCTCACTCTGGTCTGATTCCCAGGGCACAGCACAGGGTCACGTGAAAGAGTCTCTCCTTTTGCTGCTGGACTGACCAGAACAATGGTAACATCCTTGCTTTCTGTTCACAGTCTCCAATAAGTGGTTCCATGAACGAGGACAGGAGTTCTTGAGGCCTTGTGGATCAACCGAAGTTGACTGACGTCCCTTTCTGTCCTTCCCCTTCCTGGCCCCACTGCCCATGTCGTCTGCAAGTTCAGCGTGGCAGACACCTTGTATGTTCCAGCTCTCAGGCGTGTCTCTGGAGGAGTCCGTGTCTGGAGCGGAGCGGGACCGCAGTGGGGCAGGTCCCGCATGCCCAGGGTCCCGGCCTCTCCGGGCAGCTGGTGCCATCTCTGGCCCAGCGGCCAGGTCCGAGCGGCCGCGGCAGAGTGAGGCTGGGCAGCACCTGGCCAGGTGCCTTTGTACCTCAGATGTTTAGGTGTGAGATGTTTCAGTGAACCAAAGTGCTGATACCTTGTTTACATGTTTGTTTTTGTGGCATTTCTATTAATTGTGGCTTTAACCAAAAAATAAAATGTCCCTGCCAGAAGCCTTAAAGAGCCTTATTTGGAGTATTTTTTAAGACTGGGAGTTTTTACCAAATTCACCATTTCCTGCGCTTTGCCTCTGTGTAGGCAGAGTCTGGGCAGTGAATCCTGTAGTGGCAAGACCCGAGCCTTGGGTTCGAGACCCGGTTTCAACACTCGTGTCTGTTCCCAGCTTCAGTGTGCTTTTCTGGAAAGTGGGAAAACAGTCTCTCCTTGTCTCCCAGGAAACAGAGAGCGCGGGTGTGATTGTGATGCTGCTGTACTTTGTAATGCTGTTTATAATTTGAAGTGTATTTTAAAAATTTGAGATATACTCAAGAATTGTTCCTAATACATAGATGCATACTTTAAAGGGTACGGAGGTGAGCAGGAACGCCTGTGTCGTCACCACCAGGTCAGAGGAGAGAACGTTTCCAAATCAGCACCTCAGAGCCCCTGTGAGCCCCTCCTGCTCCCACCTCCCCCCTGCCTCAGCACTTCGGAGGTGACCGTGGTGGGTGACTCACGGCAGGTGTTCTTTGCTCGTACCTGTGATTAAATCCTCTAAATAAGTTGTTCTCTTTTCCCTGATTTTGAACTTTCTACTAATGGAATCAGAGTGTGCATTTTTGGGTGTGTGACTTCTTTTGTTCAACATTATTTTTAAGATTTATCCATGTTGCTGTATAGCTGTAGTTTAATTTTTATAGTTCATTCAGTTTTGTTCTGTACGGTAGGACTGTACAATAATTCTGCCAATGTACTGTTGATAGACTTTGGAGTTGGTTTCCGTCTTTGTATGTTATGAATAATGCTGTGATAAACATTTTTTATACATGATTCCTGGTTCACACAGACACACATTTCCCTGGGATCTATATCTAGGAGTGGAAATGTGGAATCTTAGTAGGTGCGTCTTCGACTTGATCATTTAATGTATTTATTTCAGAGTGATTACACATGTTCTTACCAGGAGTAAGTGAAAGTTCTTGTTACTCTAACCTCCAATATCTGGTATTATACTTTTGCATTTTAGCAAAACATTTGTGTCTCCCCGACCCCCTAATTCACGTGTTGGAACCCTAATGCCCAATATGATGGTGTTAGGATGTGGGGCGTTTGTAGGTAATTAGGTCATGAGGATGTAGCCCTCATAAATGGGATGACTGCCTTGTAAAAGAGACCCCAGAGAGCTCTCTCGGCCTCTTCCTACCATGTGAAGACACGGCAAGAAGATTCCTGTCTGCGAACCCGGAAGTGGCCTCACCAGACACGAGTCTGCCAGCACCTTGAATTTGGACTGTCCAGTCTCCAGAACTGTGAGAATACATGTTTTTGTTTTTAACTCAGTATATGGTATTTTGTTGTAGCAGCTCTGCCTGAGTACATGTATAGTCTTGTCCGTTTTAACATTATTGATGTTGAACACCTTTTTATGTGTTCATTAGTTATTAGGGTTTTTTTTTAAGTGTTTTTCTCACTGATGTGTAGGAATTTTTAATATATTATGGACACAAGCTCTTTGTTGGTTTTATGTTTTGCAGATATATTCTGTTTTGTGGTTTGTCTTTTCACTCTTAGTTTTGATAAACAGAAGTTCTTAATTTTTATGTAAAATTTATCAAGCTTTTTCTTTTCGGTTATGCTTTTTATGTCTTATTTAAGAAATCCTTCTACACTTCAAGATCATGAAGACATTTCCTATGTTCTCTTCTGAAAACTATACAGTCTTTGTCTTTTAGTTTTATCTTTACATATGGCATGAATTGTAAGGGTCTACTTTTAATTTTTTTGCATATCTTATTAGGACAAGACAAGCTTTGCTACAGGAATAACCCCTAAATCTCAGGGGCTTAACATGCAACCCTGTCTCGTATTAAAAAACCCTCCAGGTCTGGGCAACTGCAATCCACTGCCGCCTGGTCTCCCTCTAGTGGCTTCCACGGGCAGAACTCACCGGAAGCCGCCGGTACCGGAATCTGGGAAATGTAGTTTGCGGAGTTGCAGCTCCAGCGTACGGAGTAGACTAGAAGGAACCGAGAAACAGCAGAAATGTGACTGGTACACTAGGTGGTTTGTTTGTGGTTTTCTGTTTCCTGTTTGAGATTTTTTTGGGCTTCTCGAATCTGTACAACGGTATCTTTAATCAGTTTTAGAAAATTTTAAAACCGTTTTCTTTTTCAGTATTGTCTGTGTTACTTTTGGAACTCTGACTACATGCAAGTTAGATCACAGCATGCTGTCCTTGTCTCCTAACCTGTCTTTCTTGTTTTTTATATCTGGGCTATATTTTGGTATAAATACATAGCTACCTTCCTGTAATCTGGATGTTAGACCTTTTCACTGTGTTCCATGTGTCTCCTGCTCTCTCTTTTGTGTCTCTCATGCTTTTTTCCCCTTATGATTCAGTCTAAATATTTTCTATTGATCTGTCTTGCAATTCATTTCTCTCTTCCACTGCTAAACCCATCTATTGAACTCTTAATTTCATTTGTTGTATTTTTCAGTTCTAGAATAGCCATTCATCTCTTTTGAATGGATTTTAGTTCTCTGGGGAATTTATCTTTTGTTTTCCCTATTTTTCTTGGACTAATAAATCAGTTACTTGAAAATTCTTGTCTGATAATGCCATGATTTAGATTTTCTACGGCTGGCTCTCTTTCTGTTGTCTTTTACCCCCACCCGCCCTTGGTTTCTGGTCATTTGGTCCACTCTGCTGGCACGCTGGGTAATTTTTTATTAAGTGCTGAACATTGTGTATGACAAATTGTAGAGGCTCTGGGTGACAATAACCTTCTACACAAAGGACTCACCCTCTCCTCTACTGGGCAGAGTGGGGATTGATTATCTTAATCCAGTCAGGGCCTAAGCTGACTTAATTAAGCTGGGTTGCAAAATAAGAAAAAAAATCAAATGACAAAATACAATATCCTGAAATAGAAAGCAACTTGGTGCAAATAGATTATTAATACACATTTTTATGCAATTTATCTGTGCGGGATGATACTTTGAACTAAGTAGAAAAAGTCAGATTTACAATAAAAAAATGACTATATACAAAGCTGCATGCTTAATAAAAGGCCTATCTCTTTGCTTATAACAAATGAGAGAAAGTAACTCTAAGTACGTTTGATTAATGTAAAACTTTAGCAGGAGATCTGACTATATTGAAAATCAGAAATGTACAAATCACTGAATGGGTGTATCAATTATTGCGGGAAGAGTGTTTATCAAAGAATAATTAAAGAGATTATAGGTGTCCTAGAGAGGGAAATATGAAACTCAAATGAAGTATCTTCAGGTTTTGAATTTAACTTGGAGAAAAATACGTATTCTTTTTTGTTCTTGTTTTTTTTTTTTTTTTGAGACAGAGTCTCACTCTGTCACACCGTGGCATCAGTCTAGCTCACAGCAACCTCAAACTCCTGGGCTCAAGTGATCCTCCTGCCTCAGCCTCCCGAGTAGCTGGGACTACAGGCACCCACCACCCCACCCAGTTAATTTTTTCTATTTTTAGTAGCGGTGGGGTCTCGCTCTTGCTCAGGCTGGTCTCCAATTCCTGACCTCAAGCAGTCCTCCCATCTTGGCCTCCCAGATGCTAGGATTACAGGCGTGAGCCACTGTACCCGGCCAAAAAATATGTTTTCTGTGAATACATCTGATACACAAAAAAGCAGCCACTGACTTGCCTATTAAATAGTCCAATCACTTAAATTTTGTGGAAATTTCATCTGAAGTAGTTTTAAACACCATGCAGCATCAGTAATTTGGATTCTCTAAAACTGATTCATGAATTTTTCTTAGTTCAATCTTACCCAAATTTGGAAGTGGTCTTGAGAATTTTTTAAAAATACCAGGCACAGTGGCGTCCTGCAAAATAAGTATCAGAAAACTGAAGTTAATCAAAAATTAAGATCATCACTTAGTCAAGAGGAGTAGATTTTGACAATTTTATTAATGAGTTTGTGTCCATTGAAGCCATTGGTATAAATATTTAAACTTAATGTGAATTTTAATATAAGAACTTTTAATATTGTCAATGAATTTAATGTTTTGGGGAAAATTAACCATTAAACACACACGAAACCATGTATGTAAGAGGCGTACGTTTTCCCTTCCCCCCGGGCTCCCATGCGGGCTGGCACAGCACTGCTCTTGAGTTTTCAAACCTGGCACTTGGACTGCAACATCAGGTTTGTCATATGTGGCAAATAAAAACACAAGATACCCAGTAAGCTTTAACTTCAGATAACAGATCACTTTTGCGTGGAATACACGTGCGCGGCATCCCGCATGTTACCTGGCAGCCCTAAACACGATGAGCACGGCCGGAAAAGCTGCCCGTTTCCTGGCGCGGTTTTCCCGTTGCACCGACGCCGTCTGCCGGCTCGGCCCGGGGTTGCGCAGCGGTGACCCGGGCTCGCGGGGGCGGTCACGTGGCGTCTGCGTCACACCGGCCACCCTGCAGACACGTCCAGCTTTCACCAGGCCCGGGAGACGGCCGCGGCCTCGCCCAGGCGGACGGCAGAGGAGACTGCGCGTCCCTCCACCCTCCGCCCCGCTGCCTGGAACCTTCTCCCCAGTAGATCCTCCGCCCTTGGTCCCCTCGACGGCGACGGCAGTGTGGCCTCCAGGCCTTCGTCCTGCGCCTGTCGCCGCCCGGTGAACGGACTCCGTATCAGCTTGCGGCGTCTCTCGCGCGGCTGCTATAGAAGCTTCTCGAAGGAAGGAGGTTTGTTTTCTCACCTCCAGACCCGCGGAGGCCGGAGTGGTTTTCGGCCCGAGCTCGTGGTCCCTGCCGCGGGAGACGCTTCCCGAGCTTTCTGGAACAGCCTTTTTCCTGTGGCGCGTGTTCCCTGCGGTGAGGTGCTGAGGCCGGCGTGGCCCTGGCTGTGGCCCTGGCTGTGGCTGTCGCCGTGGCCGTGGCCCTGGCTGTGGCTGTCGCCGTGGCCGTGGCCGTGGCCGTCCCGGCTTAGGGCTGTCGCGGCCCCGTGGACGGCGCGGGCGGCCCCGGGCGCCGAGGTGGAGGCTGAGCCCCGGGGGACGGGTCTGGGGGCCCAGAGACGTCTTGGACGTGATTTCCGAGGCTGAGGCGACGTCGAAGAAGTTTATTTAACCTTTGTACGGATTGTTTGTTCCTCCAGACTCGGAGGAAGCCGTGTCTTGGTAAAGCGCGCGGGGATCCCGGGCGGGACGCGGCGGGAGAGCCCGGGGGTGTTGCAAGCTCGAGCTCCGTGTTTCCGGGCGCTTTGCAGCGTCGCTGCGGGTGCACGTCCCCAGACCTGCCTGCCCGGATCTCGCTCTCCGGAAACTGTCCCTCCTCACGGTCCGCACAGCAGAACCTCGCAGGATGACGACAAGCCCTCTGGTCGCCGCGGGGCTCACTGTCGCCCTGCCGCCCTCGTGATCGCGGGCAGCTTAGGGCAAAGCACCCAACACCGCGCTGTTTTTAGTGTCCCCCGCCTCCCTTCCCTTGGTCGGCGCCCCGAGCCCGCCCCAGCTGTCCCCGCAGTCGTCGGGCGAAGCGTTCTGGGTCCGCCTAGTGGCCAGAGCCGGCAGTCGCTTTCGACAGTTTGTTTCTTCCGGGGAAACGCTTCGTGCTTCTCAGCCTCCCTCGCTGGCCTCTTCGCTCGCCTCCCTTCCCAGCCTCCCTTCCCAGTCTCGTCT
Organism: Eulemur rufifrons; assembly: GCF_041146395.1. Taxonomy (NCBI): domain Eukaryota; kingdom Metazoa; phylum Chordata; class Mammalia; order Primates; family Lemuridae; genus Eulemur; species Eulemur rufifrons. The sequence continues at coordinate 975,246 of NC_090992.1, read as the reverse complement.
CCGGTTCCTCTGCAGTGTGCTGTGCGCTGCAGGGGGAAGGGCCTTTGCTTCCGCTGCTTTTGCAACCGTTTATATGCTCATGGTTTACAGGTTGTCTTTTTGCACTCAAATCTTTCTCTTTTTTAATTTATTTAATTAATTTATTGTTTTGAGACAGAATCTCACTCTGTCACCCTGGCTAGAGTGCCGTGGCATCAGCCTAGCTCACAGCAACCTCAAACTCCTGGGCTCAAGCGATCCTCCTGCCTCAGCCTCCCGAGTAGCTGGGACTCACAGGCATGCGCCACCATGCCCGGCTAATTTTTTCTGTATATTTTTAGTTGTCCGGCTAATTAATTTCTATTTTTTAGTAGAGACGGGGTCTCGCTCTTGCTCAGGCTGGTCTCGAACTCCTGAGCTTAAGCAATCCTCCTGCCTCGGCCTCCCAGGGTGCTGGGATTACAGGCGTGAGCCACTGTGCCTGGCCTCAACTCTTTCTCTTGAGCTCTATTCTAAACCCTTATATCCAACTTTCTCGTGGGTGTACCTACTTGGACCAGCATCTAGAATAGGTGTCACAAATTATTCAATGATCACAAATAGGGCCTGATATAGAAAAAATACAGTTACAGTGAGTGTTTTTTAACCTTTTGGGGTGACAGACCCTCTTGAGAATCATATGAAATTTTGGGGACTTTCTCCCTTAAAGAAGTGCACATGAATTTTTGTGTACAGATACAGAGCTTCCTAGTTCAAGAACTCAGGTCTTGGGTTAGACTAGAGCTTCCTGAAATGATAATGATATAACAAAAAAAGTGCATTTGCATAAATATAAATCAGATTTGTAACCTTAAAATGAGAATACATTGTATTCCAGCCATCATCAGACCTAAACCTTAACTAATCCATCAGGCTGATTTACGGGAAGTTTGTCTTTAGAAGTAGCATCGTAGAATGAAGAGTCTGGAGCTCTGGAAAGAAAGCCTCTGATTACCTGCGGGTTCATGTCTCACAGTCCAAATGGCGTCTGCCTTAGCCTGATCAGAGACCAGAGCTGCTCCAGATCATTCCGGAAGAGCTTGCCAGTGAGAGCGTAACCTGCTTCCCTCCTGAGGACTAGAATACGGCTGAGGTTCTGAGGCCGGGTGCCTTGTAGAAGCCCTGAATGAGCCAGAATCGTCGAGCTCCCCACTGCTCATCGTGTACGTAGACCGACTCTGTGAGACACGTACACCAGCTCCCCCTTCACCTCTGAACTTTCAGTTTCCCCAAAAGTCGTATTCCCAGATCTGAGGATTGTTTCTCTCTCTGAAAATCTTGTCCTTTCCTTCCTCCATGCGTCTCGTGGTCTTTCAACACTTGTACCTTTGGGTCTGTCGTGGTCATTGGTGACAGTGTGTGGGGGTTTGTCCCTGTGCACGGTGTTTCCCTAGAGAGTGGCCGTTTTCTGCGTCTGTCCCACGTTGTGGTTCGTGAATCTGTGCAGGCTGCCAGTCCTGGTACTCTTTAGTATAACAGAACCACCACTTTTTAGGTCTAATTCTTTCTTAGGGATGATGCCTGCGAGTGTGGTACTCAGTTCTCTTAACTATACTTTTCACTTTTTCCTCCCTCTTCTGACCTTTTCTTGTGTTTTCAGAACTTACTCTAGAATGTATACTCTTCTCTTGTTCTTACTAGATTATCTGCTGTTTTCGCCTCACTGCTCGAAGGACTGCTTCTTTCGTGTTTACTTTGGTCAGCCTGATAACTGTGTGACGTGGTGACTGCCTTTTCACATCGAGTCTCCCAGGAGTTCTGTGGGCTTCTTGTATCTGGATGTCTGGATTTCTGGCCAGGCCAGGCGTATTTTCCTCCAGTATTCCGTGAAATAGACTTTCCAGCCCTTGTGTATTTTCTTCTTCTTCTCTCTGGGATGCCTGTGATTCTTATATTTGTCTTCTTTACATAATCCCACATTTCTTGTATGTTTTGTTCTTTTCCTAAGAGGCAGCTCAAGCAGAGACATCGTGGCTTTTTGATTGAACAGGTTGAATAGTTTGCCAGTTGCTGAGATGGGGAACGAGTAAAATAATATTTATAAAAGCATATATTCTGATTCCAGGTACAAAGTGCTCAGTAAATGGTAGACTTTAAAAACATTTGAACTGTGTCCTATATTCTCAACTCTACTCCATGTTACCATGGTGAGGTAATAATCTTTTCCCAAACTCAATTTCAAACTGTACCTGCAAACCACCCTCCAGAGGATGGAACAAGGCCAAGGGCGTATAAGCAAAGTCTTCTATAACAGGAAGGGTGTGTGTCCTTGGTGTTTGAACCTCTGGGATTAATGTATTGTAGGATTCTCCTTAGAATGCTATTTGGCAGAAGCCTCGCTATATCACTGTTGCCTGGTTTTACAGAGATAGTACTCTTTAAATTGTCATTGCAACTTTGATGATTGGGACCCAACCCACAGGGACAGAAATTCCATTGACATGGCGTCAGCCGTTTTAAAATGTTGCTTCAGAGCGCTAGAATACGAGGTCTGGGAATCACGTGCTTAGTTGTGCCAGCTGAAGTAGCTGCGGCGTAGTGGTTAAGAACATGGACTTTAAAGCTGTATTGCTTGGCTTTGACACTTTACTAGTTAGGTGCAAGTTATTTAAACTCTCTCTGCTCAGCTTCCACACTCACTAAATGGTAATAAGAGTTCCTACCCTCAGAGAATTGTTGTAAGGACTAAACTAGTTTTTACATATATGTTATGTAGAGTGTGCCTGGCATGTGGTAACCACTCAGTAATTGTTAGCCACTATCATCATTAAAATTACAGAGAGGGAGAAGTAGACCAACAGCAGAATTTGGGCAAACAGAAACATTAAAAAAGCAGGTACTTTCTACATTTGTAAAACAGCAGTGGCCGTAGTTATCTTTAGTGGAATGATGGCTGTGTACCTGTCACATTACGTCTGTTACTTAGTCCTCATTACACTGACCACACGATAGAGTGAAAAACAGAACTTAGAAAGGTAAACTAACTTGCCCAAGACATTGCAACTAGAAAATGGAAAAACCATCCTATTCCGGAGCTACCGCAATATACACAGACACACATCGGTTAATGATAGGCATACATCCCGAGAGGTGCGTCGTTAGGTGACTTGGTTGTGGGAACATTGCAGAGTGTACTTACACGAACCTAGGCTATACCATATGGTGTAGGTGTGTAGGTGTGTAGTGGGCTATACCATCTGGGTTACAAACCTATTCGACATGTTACTGATGTTACTGTACTGAATGTGTAGGCAGTTGTAACGGAATGGTAAGTATTTGTATATCTAAACATAGAAAAGGTACTGTAAAAATACAGTATTAGAATCTCATGGGACCACCATTGTACATGTGATCTGTCATTGACGGAAATGTGATGCATGACTGTATGTATATTGTATTTATTCTTGAGGCAGATTTTGACAAACATCATGGATCTTGTTTGGAACTAGAGATGGTTTTAAAGATCATGATATCCAAATTTTACTGATGAAGAAATTTTTCCTTTAAAAGGTAAAGGACTGTTCCCTGTCTCCTCAGTCTGGAGATACAGCTTTTTGTTATGTGCTCGCGTGTGTTCTTGCTTGTTCTCCCAGTGGGGTCTGAAATGTTATAGGACATGCCCTACCGTCCTTGACCTTGGGACCAAATTCAAATAGAAACAGCAGAGTAATCTTTAGATTTATTCTTCATCTGCTCTAGCCTGGTTTTCTTGTTGAGCTCGGCCGGTTTTGCCAGTCATAGACTTGCTGGTCATAGGCTCCAATTGCCTGGTTGGACTTGACTTTGCTATGGACTGTGTGCTCACCTCTGATCCCCTCGGTCTCAGATTGAATTATTTATAGTTTGCTTAACTCATGGCTCCCAGCAGCCAGCTCGTGTTGGTTATCTTGGCATTAAAATACTCCTTGACCTGCGTCTGGTGACTTCCTAGCTGGTGGCTCCCCTCTGCTGTCTGGTTTCCTAAGGAGCATGCAACTAAATAGGTTCCTTGAAGCTTTTACAGTGTCAGTTATTTTGGTTTGTGTTGTGTGTGTTTGTACATGTACGTGCGTTTGTGTGTCAGCTCCTCATATTAGTCGTTAAAAAACTCTAGTGGTCTAATGAATGTTGCTAAATGCCTTGCAGATGCTGACCTCCGGAACCGTGAAACTCTAAATATCCACGCTGGCGATGGCTTGATTCAGTCTCATGGGCTGCACTTGGGCAACAGTCTTCACACCTGTTGGTACGGGTCAGGGTGGGGATTTTCTACAAATGATTCTTAGCTCCCAACATCAGGTGTGGCTCACCTGTTCTCCCGCAGGATGGAAAAGTCTCACGCACATGTTTCTATCCATAGCGAGGGGACAGTGAGAAGGGAGTTTCCAGATATTGATGCTTTTCCTTTTGGTGGCTACTAAGGGACCGAACCTCAACAGCCCAAAGGTTTTTTCTGAGGAACGAGTGTATGTGGTGTGTATCTTCAGTGAGGTGTAGATATGCTCAAGGCCTCTGGGAATGTTCAGTTTCTGTGGCACATCAGGGATTGTGGGCAGAATACGTTCTGCGGCACGAGAGTCCTGCCTGTTCTTTCCCTCCTCGCCTGAAACTTGAGAGCTCATTCCTCTGTGTTGAAGTAGTTTCATCCCTCAGGGTCTCCATGTCCCACGTGTTGTGGTTTGCCTTGGGGTGAAAGGGTGAGATGAAGATTCCTGAGTATACTGTGTGGGTTGAAGTCTTGGACATCCGTATGGGAGTTTCTGTCTCTTTTTCTGAAATGAGAGGCTAGAACCATGTGAGCATCCGGTCTCCCTAGCTTCAAGACCCAGTGGTCCAAAAAGAAGTGACCCCTCTTCTGGCTCAGGGAACCTGCGTTTCACTGGAACCCCCTGTGAAGCAGGCCTGGAAGTCATCTGTCTAGTTCTGACTCTTTCTCCTGTCTACTGGAAGGGCTAGAATGGCTTGATTTCTGTGGGAAAACAACTGGTCCATGTTCTGAAAGAATATACCCTTTTGGATGAAGCCAAGTTCTGTATGATGGACAGGCAAAGGCGATCTGTTATTCCCCAGTCTGCCTAGGACATTGCCCTCTTTCGCTCTCCAGACACAGAAATTAACATAAATGTGGGCCTGGAGGGAACATCTGGTAGGTAATGTATTGCCTAACAGAAGTAAATGCAGATCTCTGCAGGATACACACTAAGTCCAGGCCGCACAGGCCCTGCTGAACATGAGTTCAGAATCCTAAGTTATAAAAGCAATTTACCATTAGTGTCAGCAGAGATAATAGAAAACAGAATTAAAATTATATTCCCAAGAACTTCAGTTAGTAGATAGAGGCTTATAAGAGAAATATATTTAAAAATGAGTAAACACATAAAAGGTAAAGTAGGAAATACAAGAAAACAACACAATTCTATCAAAAAGGCCATGCAGGCCGGGCGTGGTGGCTCACGCCTGTAATCCTAGCACTCTGGGAGGCCGAGGTGGGCGGATCGTTTGAGCTCAGGAGTTCGAGACCAGCCTGAGCAAGAGCGAGACCCCATCTCTACTAAAAATAGAAAGAAATTATATGGACAGCTAAAAATATATATAGAAAAAATTAGCCGGGCATGGTGGTGCATGCCTGTAGTCCCAGCTACCCGGGAGGCTGAGGCAGTAGGATCGCTTGAGCTCAGGAGTTTGAGGTTGCTGTGAGCTAGGCTGACGCCACGGCACTCACTCTAGCCTGGGCAACAGAGTGAGACTCTGTCTCACAAAAAAAAAAAAAAAAAAAAGGCCATGCAGATTTGAACAAGAACCAAATATATTTTGTGAAAGTAAAAAACAGTTCTTGAAATTGAAAATTCAATGGATGGGATGAATAGCACGTGCCAGTTACAAGCTGTTGTCTTTTGGGTCCAAACTTACTCTTCTATGCTCTGCTTTGTGATGCTGGAACGAGAACTTGGCAAACTACATTTCTCCCTTGTCAACCAGATTCCTGTCAAACTCTGCCCACTGGGGGCACTAGAGATAGGCTGAAATGCAGCAGGAGGAAGAAATGACCGGCTCCTGCCTGTCAGTGTCAGTCCAGCCCCAGTCCCAAACTCCAGGAGTGGTGGCTGCTTCAGTTTCCAGTTTCCCCCAGTCTTCCAGGAGCTTTATTGTATCCATTTATAGACACCAGCAACCTGGAGTCAGAGCTCTTCTCTCAGAAGTTTTACCCAAAACCCTCGGCTCCCCCCTTTCCAGCTCCAGAAACTTTTGGACAGGACAGCATCGTCATTCTCAGAGGTCTTGGTTATAGCTCTGTGGGGTCCCTAGGTTTAAACGAAGGCCCTAGATTTAATAATCGTGCCTCTTCCCTTTGTTCCTCTAGTTGTAGGAACAGGAACTGCTTTCGCTAGTTACAGTTCTGTATTATCTCTCTGTCCTCTTTCTGCCTTGTAATTTCCTGTAGTGAATTCTCTTTGATTTCATGGTATGGTTTCTGTTTTTTTTTCTCTTTAATTTCATGGTGCAGTTTTTGTTTTTCTGACTGGTCCCTGGCGATGCACAGGGTAGGCCTGACTGAGGAGCGGAGGAGTGACCTGGAAGATGGCCTGGGGTCTCAGCCAAAGTGCAGTGCAGAGCGATAGAGATGGAAAATAAGAATGAGGTTAACAGGTCCTGAGGAGTTCCGCTTTCAACAAAACAATTGTTTTTGACTAATATTCCCTTTGAGAGTCAAAAATGCTTGCCAGAGTGTTGAAGCCATACCCCACTACACAGCCGCCTTGCAAAGGCTGGGAAACTCAGGGTTCAAGGCACCGAAGAAATCTCTGTCCAGTCGTTAGCTGATCACTGGGCTAACTTGAGCAGAGACGTCAGTTGCCACATTGAGACAAAAAATAGATACTTTACAGATTTAGTCCAACAGAGTCACTAAGCAAACAAACATCATCATCATTAATAATAACACAAACAAGCAGTAACGATAAATCACGGGGAGCAGGACAGTGGCAAATCTCCTTACCAAAGTCCCCATATCTTATCATTTATTTATTTATTTTTTTAAGGGAAGAAATTTAATTTGATTTTTCTGAAAATATCAAAAACTATGAAAAACAAGCTGAATGTTTGGCTGTAGCAAAAGCAAAATACAAGTAAAAACACCACTTTAAGATCATGTTTAACCTTAGAGAAACATGTTTTAAAATACGAAGTTTAACACTCTTTCTTCTATGAAGCAAAACACGTTTATTCAACCACAACATTAGAGATTTTTTTAACCGACTTTTTAAAATAAAAAACTAAAAGAAAAAAGCACTCAAAGCCCCTGGAATCTTGTCATTTATAAAATAACATGCTCAAATGTCAGTGAAAGTAAACAGGTGATAAACCTAAAAACAAAATTTTTTTTTTTTTTTTTTTTGAGACAGAGTGTCGCTTTGTTGCCCTGGCTAGAGTGAGTGCCCTGGCGTCAGCCTAGCTCACAGCAACCTCAAACTCCTGGGCTTAAGCAATCCTTCTGCCTCAGCCTCCTGAGTAGCTGGGACTACAGGCATGTGCCACCATGCCCGGCTAATTTTTTCTATATATATTTTAGTTGGCCAGATAATTTCTTTCTATTTTTTTAGTAGAGACGGGGTCTCGCTCCTGCTCAGGCTGGTCTCCAACTCCTGAACTCAAGGGATTGCTCCCACCTCGGCCTCCCAGAGTGCTGGGATTACAGGCGTGAGCCACCGCACCCGGCCTAAAAACAAATTTTTTAATGAATGAATTCACATTCCAAGGGTACACAGTATTTCATAGCTGGGAAAGAATAGCTTGTATGACACACGGGTCTTCCAAATACAATTAATACAAAAGATGATTAAAAACAAACTATAAATCAAAATCTTTCTGTAGAGTAGCAGCTTTCACAAGGTAAAAGGAACACAGTTCCAGAGTTGTATGCTCTGTAGGCGTGTGGCCAATTTTATTTCCAGAGTCCTTTTGTCTTGCACTGTGGTAGTAAAAGTATCTGTGTCTTGGAGTGAAGAAAGCACCAAAATCCTGTCCTCCCCTTTCCCCCATGTAATACTAATAATACTCTTATCAGTCCTTTCAAGGTGACTTCAGCCTCATCGAGCGTTAACATTCTAAATATCTGAAGATACACAAGGAAAGTCCTGCCTGTTCTCTTTGCCCCTCTCAAATCCTGTCTGGTTTACCAAGCAGAACCACTAGAGAAGGGGATAAAAATACTTTCCCATGTTCACTGGCCATTAAGTAAACATAACCACTTGTGTGGGAAGTCTAAACATTTAGACTAGTTCCTAACTTTTTTAAAATTTAAGGGTAAACCCATCACCGGAAGCTGTTTTTACAGCCTTATTTTTACAGTCTCAATCTAGACAGTATATTTTGCAGACTTTGTTGGTGTCTGTCTCTTCCAGCCTTTTTCAGTTGTTTTACTCCAGAGAAGCCCTTGAAAAACTTTCAAATTCCGGAGACCCCGCAGGGAACCCTCACGGTATGGGAGTGTGCCCACTGAGTTGAAGGATGCGCTTATTTCAGAGAAATCCGGCACTGTCAGACTGCGGCTAGGTGCTTTCTCTTCTTTCGGAGAAAGAAATCTCAGGCTGAGCAGAAGATTTCACGAAAGGGTTCCTCACCTAGCCGTGCACGCGTGCGGGAAAAGGAGGAGAACAGCTGTTGATTTGGTCCTCAGTTCCTCCAGGGGGTCCTAGCGGACTTGAGACCTATACCCGTCATTCTTAAGCCCAAGTGGGTGCGGAAGATTCCAGGAGTTCCTTCGGCAAGGTGATTGTTCCAGAATCTGTTTCCTTTTAAATCTAAGACTCTTGTCGCTTTAAGAAAAAAGTTTTTCCCCAGGACCATGCAGAAACTTGTTCATTTGTTCACGTGATGAAAGATATCTGCTAAATAGGCTAGTTTCTATAGCCATTCTTCCCTTCTCCTAAGCACTCGGCAAAACCTTGCCTACTAATTTCTTGTAAGTGTGTTGGCAGTTCACCTTTCAACTCGGATACCCTGTCAGGAGCTCTTCCTGACAGGAGCTCTACCCAGGAGCCATTGGGTATCGAGATGAAGCAGGAGATGTATGTGCTGTTTGTCCATTTTTTAATTTGAGACTTTTTTTTTTAACATTCTTGCATAAATGGGTCTTTAATAACAAAGTTAACCATTTTTATAGCATTATTCAGAACTTTGTTCATTTCATCTCCAAGGTTTTGATATTGGCATCTCTGTGAAGAAAGCATGTACTCTGATGTCAACATCAGGATTCTCTTTTTTAATGAGGCAAAACTTGTCACGGAGCCAGCCACTGATGGGGCCCCGGGAGTGCAGATGACAGACCTTTGGTTTTCAGATACGAAGACACAACATTAAATATATATTGGCCTTTGCTTTGGGAGGCTCCTAGCAGCAGAAAAAGTTTTTTTGAATTTCATCATCATTCACAAATCTTATAAGTGCTACAGCATGATAAATACTAATGAAAAGTATCAATCGCCAACCCGGAGAGAGAAGCTGCTGCTTTTCAGTTAATCATACAAAACATTTTTAGCATCATGTGACATATCATTAGTAACTCAACTTATTGAGAGTCAAGTCTTTTCAATTTATTACACTGCATCTTGCCCCAGCATTTTTATGTTGGTATTATCAGATTCTCACCAACTATATGAATTTTTCTCTTCTGGAATAAGTTCTGCTACTAAATAATTTAGTTCCTAAACCTTTTCACTGAATATCACTTTTGAACAAAAGTTTTACTGTTCTGATATTCCAAAAGCCATTTGAAATAATCAATGTCCTTCTTTGTCAAGTGGCTGTGATTTATAGTTACAATGGCTAGATTTGTAAGCTGCATGCCACAGACACTGCACGGTGGAACAGGACAGCTTGGATGACAAGTCCATGTAAAAGAAGCAGCTTTCATTGTAAAGACAGAATTTGTGTCCCTTGTTGCACTGGTAGACTCCGAAGACTGAAATTCTTCATCACCAGCCTATTCACATACGTCTGTAGCTGAATTCCTAGAATGGCCCCTCTGTTTCACACCTTGCCTTCAACAGCTGCAGCCCTGGGCTGTCAGACAGGTCACACACAAATGTTAATATAACAATGAGCAAAACCAAACAAGAAAGTCATGAAAAGTACAAAAACAGCACAAAACAGTTCCCTTCTAATCTGCACAATCCACGTTTCTGCAATGTTTGCAACAAAGTGTTGGGGACAGCTGAGTTGTGGCGCATGAAAATTCCTCCTTAGAATGAAAAGTCCCCTCTAACTTTCCCCTCACGGAGCCTGTTCACTCCCGCAGGTCGGCTGGCAGCGCGGGAGGGGAGGCCGGGAGAGGCCAGCGTCACCCTCCTGCCGCCCACCGCTCTGGGCAGCGGCGTGAGGGCCTGTGCGCGCTGCCCAGCGGGGCTGGAAGATCTCTGACGACACTGTCCCCGGGGCTGCGTGGTCACTGTTCGCTACCGCGAGAACAGCTCTGTGCAGCGCACAAAGGTCAAGAACAGTGTTCCCAGTCACAACTGTATGTGGAAACGCAGCAATATCTCACGGAACCCCAGCTGAGAAACTCGCCTCCGACACCAAGTAACCTGGCAGGAGAGCTCGTTGTCACTCAGATCCTTCCGTGACCCGACCTGCAGGTTCAGGTCTGGCTCCTCCCGCGTTCACCAGGATCTCAGATGTCGCCTTCATCTGCCCCGGCTCCTCCCTAAGCTAAAACAGAGAATTCTTCCTAGCAGACATGCACCACAAGAAATATTACAGGGAGTTCTTTAAGGTGAAATGATAGGGCGTTAAATAGTAGCTTGAATTCACACAAAGAATAAGGAGCCCTGGTAACGGTAACTGTGTAGGTAAATACGGAAGACGGTATATGTGTACTTTTATTTGTAACTCTCCTATGTGATTTAAAAAACAGCTACACAAAGCAATAATTATAAAACTTTATGGCTTCTAATATGTAAAGATGTAATTTGGATGACAGTAATAGTAAAAGGAGAGGAGAAGGAAGGGAGCTCTCCTGGAACAAAGTTTTTTTATGCAAAAAATTTTATTTTAATTTCTCACAAACATTTAAAAGTTATTTGTTTCAAACTGTAAATACATTTTATTAAATTAATATGATTAGTAAGTTCAGCGATTAGAGCCCCTGGACAGTTCAAAGAAGTCTATTTAATTATAAATGCTGAATTTTTTCAGCTTTGATAAACACTTAACGCTCAGTGACCTTTACCGCCTGAGGAGCGTGAAGAATGGGCAGGATGCAGATTCAGTGTAAGGGTTGTCCTTGGGAAGGAGAGAGGAAACGATCCACGTGGGCACACACAGACCCCTGCAAGGGTGTTTATGGACTCATGTTACTTAGGCTACGTGCTTGTTTCCTTCAGAATGAAGTCCTTAAACTTAGAATGTGATGTTAAGAGGTATTAAAGAATACCCATCCATGCACCCCACCAGCAATACAAAGACCCCCACACAAAAATTACTGTATTCTTAGCCTAGACGTGGCTTCCTCCTCTTCCTGATGCTTCTCGTAACGTGCAAAGCCATCAAAGATTGAGGCGGTTCGCTTGGACGGAGCAGTCATTTTAAGCACTTGCTTAGCTTTTTGTAGGGGCACCTCTGAGTGGCCCTTGGGTTGGTAACTGGTTTGTTGTCATTGTTTTCTAAGTGAGTTTGCCATCATCGATCACTGGAAGCATCTTTGACAAAGATCCATTTAACTTCACATTTGTCCTTCCACTTATCCCGAGACCAGACGCCAGCATGTGCAGGACAGTCCACAACAGACCTCGTTTCCGCCACTGCACAGACACGTCCACGGCCACTCACACAGGACAGTAGATATCGTGGGCCTTTCCCATTCGGGAAACAGTAGGCTGCGTCCAAGTTCGTATTACCCTGCTCACAGCTGCACCAGATGCAGCACTTGGCAGAACAGTGTGTCATCCTAACAGTGACTTTTCCTTATGAACACACGTCCACTCTTCAGGTTCAAATCAAAGTCTTTGGGACCATAGTTGTTTATGGCCTTCAGCTTTTCCAGCACTGGGTCATTTCTACACCACAAAGTGACACGCTGACGGGTACAACACCCAAACCGGAGTCTTCACCGCCAGCTCCGTTGCTCTGGTCAAAGCCCACCCCTCTGTTCCGCGGAGCTGCCCAGCGACTCTGCAGCTGCTGCTGTTGAGGCCGCGCTCGGTGAGGCTGGGCCTGAGCTGAGGTCCTGTCGCTGCCGTGGCTGCCGTGGCTGCCGTGGCTGCCGTGGCTGAGGCTGCTGCGGCCGTTGGCTCTGCACCAACGGTGGTGGTCAAATTACTGGCCGAGGCTGCTGGATTATAGTTTGAGGCAGCAGAACTGGTCGGGTTGGTGGCCTTTACCACGGATGCCTTTTCATCCCAAGTTCCATTGTTCGTATTGTATTTACAGCAGGTGGTGGCACAGCAGAGCAGATTCCCGCATTGCCCTTGGGTTTAGTTTCGGTTGAGGTTTGCTTACTTTCTGGCAATGGCAGCCCGGGAGGTAGGATTGGGTGCCGCACCTCTGAGGCGCACGCGTTGTAGTCCACGGCACCCACTCCACAGGCATGTCCACGGCCACTCACACTGGAGAGTAAATATCCTGGGGCTTTCCCATGTGGAAACTAGTGAACTGCATCCAAATTCTTACTACCCTGCTCACGGCTGCACCAGACGGAGCACTTAGCAGAACAGCATGTCATCCTCACAGAGACCTTTTGTTATAAACACATCCGTTGTTTGTAATTAAACAATACTAGTCACACCACTATTGCTCAAAGCTATGCCTAGTTTTTGTCACTGCAACTGTCAGGTCACCGCTAGTTTTCAGGCCAGTCATGCCTTGCTCAATACTGCTAATGCCAGACAACTTCCTCAAAGTATGTATCATTGCCAAGTCCAGCCTGTCCATCCGTAGCAGCTCTCCCAAGAGAACTAGGTAGATGCCGCAACTGCTACTATAAGCAGAACTTGGCACTGATTGTCTTGGAACAAAGTTTTTTTTTATAGTATTGAAATTAAGTCGGTACTACTCTGAGCTAGATTGCTGTAAGGGAAGATGTTAATGTTGACTGCATTCCCAGGGCAAACACTAATAAAAGAACTCAAAAATATGATAACAGAAATAACAAGTAAATTGAAATGGTATTATGGAAAACTAACACAAAAGAAGGCAGTAATGAAAGGATGGAGGAACAAAAAGGCTTATCTAGAGAGAACAGCAAGATGGCAAATGTCCTTTGTCAGTAATTACAGGAACTGAAATGGGCCAAACACCACAGCCCAAAGGCAGAGATTGACCGAGTGGATAAAACGGGGTAACCCAACTATATGCTGTCTATGAGAGCAGATTTATATTCAAAGACACAAACAAATTGAAAGGACAGAAGAAGATACAGAATGCAGCGGCTCTCAGAAAGAGAGAGCAGAGTCTCAAGATACATGAAGCAAAAGCTGCAGAATTAACGGGAAACAGACAACTCAGCAGTGGTAGTTGTAGATGCCAATACCTCACTTTCAAAAACGGATACAACACACAGGCAGAAGATTGATGAAGACATAGAAGACCTGAACAACACTGTAAACCAACTAGTCCGATAGATATTTACAGAACACTCTACCCAACAGCAGAATACACATTCTTCTCAAATACAGAATGCAACATTCTTTAGTCAGGATAAACCACATGTCAGGCCATAAAATAAGTCTCAATAAATATGAAAGAATTGAAATTATACAAAGTGTGTTCTCCAACTACAATAGAATAGATTAGACATGAAGAACAGAGGAAAATTTGGGAGATTCACAACTATGCGAAAATTAACTAACATGCTCCTAAATCACTAGTGGGTCAAAGAAGGAATCACAAGGAAAATTAGAAAATATTTTGAGATGAGTGAAAATGAAAATACAACGTACCAAAACTTAGAGGATGTGCTGAAGCAGTGCTTAGAGCAAATTTATGGATGTAAATACCTGTATTTAAAAAGAAGAAAAATCTCAAAACCTAAACTTTTACCCTAGGAAATTAGAACAGAAGAATAAATTTAACCAAAAGAAAGCAGAGGCCGGGCGCGGTGGCTCACGCCTGTAATCCTAGCACTCTGGGAGGCCGAGGCGGGTGGATTGCTCGAGGTCAGGAGTTCGAGACCAGCCTGAGCAAGAGTGAGACCCCGTCTCTACTAAAAATAGAAAGAAATTATATGGACAACTAAAATATATATATACAAAAAAAAAAATGAGCCGGGCATGGTGGCACATGCCTGTAGTCCCAGCTACTCGGGAGGCTGAGGCAGGAGGATCGCTTAAGCCCAGGAGTTTGAGGTTGCTGTGAGCTAGGCTGACGCCACGGCACTCACTCTAGCCCGGGCAACAGAGTGAGACTCTGTCTCAAAAAAAAAAAAAAAAAAAAAGAAAGCAGAAAGAAGGAAATAAAGACTAGAGCAGAAGTAAATGAAATAGAGGATAGAAATACAATAGAATAATTAGTAAGGCCAAAAGTTGATTATTTGAAAAGATCAACAAAATTTACAAAGCTTTAGCTAGATTGACTAAGAAAAATACATACAGAAGACTCAAATTACTAAGCTATTAGAAAAAAATATTGAAGTAAAATCTTCTTGACCTTGAGTTAGGCAATGATCTCTTAGATATGACGCCAAAAGCCCACAGAACCAAAGAAAAAATAGATTTACTGGATTTAAGAAAGTGAAGACAGACCACAGAATGAGAGGAAACATTTATAAATCACATATCTGATCTCGTATCAAGATTGTATAAAGAAGTGTTACAACTCAACAATAAAAAGATGATTTAATTTAAAAAATGGACAAAGGGTTTGAATAGAAATTTCTCCAAAAAAGATATACAGATGCCCAATAAACACATGAGAAGATGCTCAGCGTCACTAATCATTGGGGAAACGCAAGTCAAAACAGCAGTGAGATACCACTGCATGTCCGCTCGGATGGCTAAAACAAAAAAGACAGACAACAGTGTTGGTGAGGATGTGGAGAAATTCAAACCCTCATTCATTGTTGGTGGGATTGTAAAATTGTGCAGCCACTTTGGAAAACAGGTTGACAATTCCTCAAACAGGTAAACATACAGCTACCACATGGCCCAGCGATTTTGCTCCTTGGTGTGCAGCCAAGGGAAGCGAAACACGTCCACACAAAAGCCTGTGCTTGAATGTTCATGGCAGCATTATTCCTAATAACTACAGAGTAGGAACAACCCATGTGCCTATCAGCTGACCAGTAAATAAGTAAAACGCGATGTTTCCGTACAATGGACTATTGTTCAGCAATAAAAAGGAACAAAGTACTGACACATGGCACAACCTGAACGAAACTTAGAAAAAGTATGCCAAGTGACAGAAGCCAGTCACAAAAGGCCACATGCTGTGTGATTCCATTTATATGAAGTATCCAGAACAGGCAAATCCTTAGAGACAGATACCAGATCAGTGGTTGCCTAGAGCCGGGAAAGGGGGATCAGAGAGTGATTGTTAATGGGAACAGGGTTTCTTTTCAGGGTAGCAAAAATGCACTGGAATTACAGGTGATGGCTGTATAATTCCATAACACGTTAAAAACTACTCAGTTGTGTACTTTACATGAATCTCCACAACTCTCACAAAACTGAACTCTATATCCACTTAAACCACAATTCTCTGTCTCTCCGTCCCCCCAGGCATTTTGTATCATTCTGCATTTCTGTGAGCAATGAGTGAGAGTTCCTGTTGCTCCACAATTTTAGTCAGTTATTATAATTTGTGCTCTTCAAAAGATTTGTACATTTTATCTAACTTGTCCTATGTATTGCTATAACATTTCCAAAATTCTCATTATCTTTTAAATGTATGTGTTGATATCAAACTCTTACATTTGTGATAGTGACAATTTGTATCTTCCCTTATTCATTTTTTTGATCAGCCTAGCTAGAAATTTATTAATTCTGTTGATTTCTTTTATCAAGAACCATCTTTTGGTTTCATTGACTTTTTTGGTGCTGTTTGTCCATTTTCCATATCCCTTCCTTCTGCTTATTCTGGGTTTAATTTTTTCTTTTTCTAGCTTCCTAAAGAGGATGATGTTAGACAATTCTTACTTCTTTATTTTTCTTTTTTCTTTTTTTTTTTAGAGATAGGGTTTCTGTCACCTGCTGTAACCTTGAACTCCTGGGCCCAAGCAATCCTCCTGCCTCAGCCTCCCAAGTAGGTAGGACTACAGGCACATGTCACTATGCCTGGCTGACTTTTTAAAAATTTTTTCGAGATGGGGTTTTTCTAACTTGCCCAGGCTGGTCTCAAGCTCCTGGCCTCAAGTGGACATTTCTTACTCTTTAATATAAACATTAAAAGCCATAAATTTCCCCTCTAAGTACCGCTTTATCTACATCCCACAAATCTGCATAGGTTATACTTTCATTTTCACTCAGTTCACAGTATTTTCTAATATCCCTGTGATTTATTCTTTAACCCATGGTTAATTTAGAAATGTTTTATTTTCTAAATTTTGGAGTATTTTTCAGATATCTTTCTGTTACTGGTTTTTAATTTAATTCCACTGTGATCAAAGAATATTCTCTACATTATTTCAATCTGATATTTACTGAGATTGATTCAGGTATGTGGTATATTTTGATGAATGTTTTGTTTGCACTTGAAAACAATTCTAATTCTCTTCTTGTCGGGTAGAATATTTTGTATATGTCAGTGGGTCAAGTTATTTGAGAGTTTTTCTAAATTTTTCTATATCTTTACTGATTAACTGTCTATTCATGCTATCAATTACTAAGATAACTTTTGAAATATCTAACTATCATTAGAGATTATCTCTTTCCCCTCTTAGTTCTGTCAGTTTGTCCTTCAGGTTTTTTTCAAGCTATGTTATTTGGTGTATGCAAATTTAGCATTGGTATAACTTCTTGATGAGTGACTACCTTGATATTTATGAAATATCCTTCTTTATCCTTGGTGATAGCACCTGTTCTGAATTCTACTTTGTTTGATATTAATGGAGCCACTCCAGCTTTCTTAGGATTAGTTTTTGCACTGTATATCTTTTCCCATACTTTTACTTTAGCTTGTCTGTGTCATTGTATTTGAAGTGCTTTTCTTATAGACAGAGGACAGAAGAGAATTAACAGAGCAGGCCTGACACTGCTGTCCTTAGAAGGGCCTGCTTGTGAGGGTAATCCTTGGCAAGCACCTGGGAACCGAGGTTTCGGGAAGGCTCCCCCGATCCCTAAATGAGAATCATGGTCACTGTGCCCAACTGCACAGGCCAGTGGTTCATGCTGGATCCCTGCTTTCCTCCTGGGAGTCTGGGATCTCGGTGTGTGCTGGGCAAAGTGTGTCTGCAGCCAGTCTCTGATAAAACCTCTGGCAATGAATCTCTAGCAGCATCACTGGTAGACATCTTACACATTTTGTTACAATTTAATTCTGAAGAATTAAGTGCTTCCTATGTGACTATAGTGGGAGAGAACGACTGGAAATTGTATCTGGTTTCCTCCAAACTTTGTTTCATGTGCCTTTTCTGATGATTCTTCTTTGTATCCTTTAAGTATGAGAAATCATTGCTAAGAGTATGAGTAGATGCCAAGACATGTGGGTCTTTCCAGTGAATGATTGATGTCTGGTTTCTGAAAACATTTGTTTGATTTTTGTCTCATTTTCTATGTGTATGTTGGGGGCGTGTCCTCTAGCATCTACTTTTTGAGGGCAGAAGCAAAAATAAGAGCATCATTTATTTTTATTTTTTAAGCCTATTGTAATGAGTTAGTATGAGTTCCTTTAAAAAAAAAAATCTCTCTGGAAACCTTCATTTTCGTGTCCCAGATAGGCTCGTTTGATCTCTAGCCCTACCTCAAGTTTGCCAAAATTGAAAGTAGTTTTGCCTCAGAACCTCTGTTGTTTCTGGTGTCTAGTGTCGGTGGTGGGAAGACTGATACCGGCCTGATTCTAGACTCTTTGAAGAATACTATTTTTTTTTTCTTGAAACTTGCAAGATCTTATCTTTGTCCTTGAGCTTGAGATTTCAAAATGGCATTTTAAATATTAGTAGGTTTATTTTTTTTAACTCATTTTTCCTGGTTGTCACTCTGAGCACATTCAATATGTGCGGTTTTTTAGCTCTGAAAAATTGTATCATTTTTGACCACTTTTCTATTTTTCTCCCTTCTCCCTTTCTAGAGCTTACATTAGTTGGATGGGCCATCTCCTACATTGATCCTAATGCTTCTTCTTTTTTTTTTTTATTTCAGCATATTATGGGGATACAAAAGTTTAGGTTACGTATATTGTCCACCCCCCCCCCCGCCCCCCAAGTCAGAGCTTCAAGCGTGTCCATCCCCCAGACGGTGCGCATCGCACTCATCATGTATGTATACACCCATCCCCTCCCCCACCACATCCGTCCGACACCCGATTAATGTCATTCCTAAACGTGCTCTTAGGTGATGGTCAGTGAAACCAATTTGATGGTGAGTACATGTGGTGCTTATTTTTCCATTCTTGGGATATTTCACTTAGTAGAATGGGTTCCAGCTCTATACAGGAAAATACAAGAGGTGCTATGTCACCATTGTTTCTTGTAGCTGAGTAGAACTCCATGGTATACATATAGCACATTTTATTAATCCACTCATGTATTGATGGGCACTTGGGTTGTTTCCATGTCTTTGCAATTGTGAATTGTGCTGCTACAAACATTTAAGTGCAGATGTCTTTTTACAGAATGTCTTCTGTTCTTTTGGGTAGATGCCCAGTAGTGGGATTGCTGGATCAAATGGTAGGTCTAGTTGTATCTGTTTAAGGTATCTCCACGTTGCTTTCCACAGAGGTTATACTAGTTTGCAGTCCCACCAGCAGTGTATGAGTGTTCCTATCTCTCTGCATCCACGCCAACACTTATTGTTTTGGGACTTTTTGATAAAGGTCATTCTCACTGGGGATAAGTGATATCTCATTGTGGTTTTGATTTGCATTTCCCTGATGATTAGAGATGTTGAGCATTTTTTCATATGTTTTTTGGGCATTATTCTGTCTTCTTTTGAAAAGTTTCTGTTCATGTCCTTTGCCCACTTTTTGATAGGGTTGTTTGATTTTTTCTTGTTGATTTTCCTGAGTTCTAAATAGATTCATGTTAACAGCCCTTTATCGGCTGTGTAGCATGCGAATATTTTCTCCCATTCAGTAGGTTGTCTGTTTGCTCTCGTGATAGTTTCTTTGTGCAGAAGCTTTTTAATTTGATCAGGTCCCATTTATTTATTTTTGTTGTTGAAGTTATTGAAGGAATAATGAGCTAAAGAATTAGAGCAGTTGGTTATATTTGTGCTCCGTGGCCCAGAGCGCATGGGTAGAACATGCAGAGAGATGTACTTGGGTTCTGTATGAAGAGAAATGTACTATAATTGCCTGAAAGTGGAAGGAGCTCCTTGGCAGGTGGTGCCACACTGTTTATTTCCCAGGAGATGTTCTGGCATAAATTAGGCAGCCAACACTTGGGAATGCGGCAGGGCCTCCTCACTCTTACTAAATTCAGCAAACGTACTGAGGTCTGTTGCATGCTGGATGTGGTACAAGGCGGAGAAGTCAGACACATTTATGGCCTGTGCCCAGAGCACCTTATGATCTCAGTAGGGACAGTGCTGGTAGATTAGACGTGTGTACAGGTAAGTTCAATGGATCGTGGAAAGTGATGTGATGGAAATTCAGAGTGAGAACCTCAGGGAAAGGTGCTCTGATGCTGGATCCACAATCACTCTGGCTGACCCAGGGCCACTTCTAGTCTGATTATAATACATTTTCTTTTCATTATGGGCAGTGACACCATCATAAAAACCCATGTTATATTCATAAGCTTGGGAAGATTTCATACATGTAAGTCTTGAATCTCTCTTGAGTTAATTTCTGTATATGGTGAGAGAGAGAGAGAGAGAGAGAGATCGATCCAGTTTCATTATTCTGCATGTGGTTATCCAGTTTTCCCAGGACCATTCATTGAATATGGAAACCAGTATGGAGATTCCTCAAAGAACCAAAAGTAGACCTACCATTCTATCCAGCAATCCCACTGCTGGGTATCTACCCAAACGAAAATAAGTGATTTTATGAAAAAGACACCTGTACGCAAATGTTTATCACAGCACAATTCACGATAGCAAAGATGTGGACAACCTAAGTGCCCATCAACTGATGAGCGGATAAAGAAAGTGTGGTATGTATGTACCATGGAGTACTACTCAGCCATAAAAAGGAATGAAAGAATGTCTTTTGCAGCAACTTAGATGGAACTGGAGACCATTGTCCTAAGTGAAGTATCTCAGGAATGGAAAAACAGCTACCACATGTTCTCACTGATAACTGGGAGCTGAGCAAAGGATCTGCGTGGTCGTAGAGAGCAGTAGTGGACACTGGGGACGAAGAGGGGGACGTGAGGGATGAGAGTCTCCTATCAAGCACGATGTAACTACTCTGGTTACTGGTGCACTGACAGCCCTGACTTCAGCATGGGACAATTTATCCGTGTGACAAAAAACACTTGTACTCCCTAAATTTTTTGAAATTAAAAAAAACCCACAAAGTTACAGTTAAAAGTTTACATTATGTCCAATATTTTCCTATTTACTTAGTGTGTATTTAATAAATTTACATTTAAGAAATGTATATTAATATTTAGTCTGAAATAAATTTCCATTAAATAATTTAAACTTTAAAAAATAAATAGCATTAGAATTCTCTGATTTTAAAGGTTATCTGAAACTCCCAACTCTTTGTGAAGGCATCGGAGCCCTTACAGCAAAACCTACCAGGGACCTTAACAGAAAGGAAAACTTCAGGCCAGTATTTCCCGTGAACACAGACCAAAACCCATAAGCAAATCATTACCAAGTCAAATCCAGCAATATTCAAAAAGGATAAGTGCATCGTGATTAAATTTGATTTATTTCATTAGTGAAAGGCTGGTTTCATATTTAAAAACCTATCAGTCTAATTCACCACAAATAAAGAATAAAGGGGAAAAACTATGATAATCTCTGTAGATCAACAAAAAGAATTTCATAAAATTAAACATCTGTTTATAATAAAACATATTCACAAACAAAGAATAAAAGGAAACTTCCTTAATCTGTTAAAGGATTTCTCAATAAAACAAAACAAAACAAAACTCCAAACTTAGCATCGTGCTTGATTGGTAAATTATTTAACATTTTCCATCTGAATTTAGGAGCAAAACTAAATGCCTCCTTCTACTTTTATTTAGCATATACTAGCTCTTGCATTTGTGTAAGAAAAAATAAGTAAAAAGCATAAAAATTTGAAAGGAAAAATAAAATTGTGATTATTCTTAGATAACATTGTGTATGTAAAAAAATCCAAAAGAATATATATGCTATTATTATTCAGTGAATTTAGCAAGATCTTATATAATAGCAACAGAACAATAACAATTAGAACATGAAATAAAAATATTCCATTTACAATAACATCAAAAACCGAATACCTTGGAATATGTATAAAAGATGTGTAAGACCTTTATACAGAAAATTACAAAGCACTGCTGAGTGAAAATAAGAGACTTAAGAAAATTGTGCGACTTAGCATTTACAGCTGACCCTTGAACAACATGGGGGGCTGGAGTGCCAACCCCCTGTATTCGAAAATCTGCGTATAATGTTTGACTCCCCCAAACTTAACTACAAATAGCCTATTACTGACTGGAAGACTTACCCATAACATAAACAGTCAATTAACACACAAATAGACTAGTATCTACGTATGCTTTATGCATTCATGACATACCTTTTTCCTCAATCTTTTTAATATTTCTAGGCTATGTGAAGTGAGTTTTTTCAAATTGTCAAAAATCTCCAAAAATTTTTCTAATATACTTATTGAAAAAAATCTGCATATAAGTGGACCCACTTAGTTCAAACCCATGTTGTTCAAGGATCAAATGTACATGGATTACATAAAACTGTATTTTGTACGATATCAGTTCTCCCCAAATTGATCTATATATTTGCTGCAATCCCATTCAAAATCCTAGTGTGTTTTTATTGAAAATCAGCAAACTAACTCAAAAATTTGTATCAAAATGCAAAGGACCAATATTAAGAAAAACTATTTTGAAAAAAAAAAAGAATAAACTTGGAGGCTTATACTCCTGATTCCAAGACTTATAAAGTTATAGTAATTAATACAGTGTGTTTTGGCACAAGGTTAGATAAAGAGAGCAACTGAGCAAAGCAGAGAATCCAAAAACATTTCCTTGATTATGACAAACATACTCTTGCATTTCAGTGGGAAAAGTGTGAACTTTTCAATAGATAGTGTTGGAATAATTCCTTATAGGAAAAGGGGTAAGGTGTCATGGACAGAATGTTTGTGTCTTCCCCAAACTCGTATGTTGAAATCCTAACCTCCAAGGTGATAGTATTAGGAGGTAGAGCTTTGGGGAGGTAATTAGGTCATGAGGGTGGAGCCCTCGCAAATGAGATTAGTACCCTGGTAAAAGAGACTCCAGAGATCTCTCTAACCCTCCTCTTGCCATGTAAGGACACAGCAAGAAGATGCCTGTTTACGAACCAGAAAATGAGCTCTCATTAGACATGAATCTGTGGGTACCTTGATCTTGAACTTTTTCAGCCTCCAGAACTATGAGAAATATATATTTGTTTATTTCTCAGTCTATGGTATTTTTGTAATGGCAGCTCACATGGACTAAGACAAAAGATAAATTGAAAATATACTTAGATGCCACTACAATACCTGTTAGAATGGCTAAAAAACAAACAAATGTTGGCAAGGAACATCCAGGAAAAAAAAAAAAAAACAAATGAACTCTGACAATGCCAGGTACTGGCAAAGATGCAAAGCAACTAGGATTATCATAAATTACTACCGGGACTGCAAAACAGTACAGCTAGTTTGGAATATAGTTTGCTATTTCTTTTAAAGTTAACACATGACCCAGCAATCCCATTCCTAAGTATTTAACAGAAATGAAAACATGAACACATACAGACCTGTATGTGAATATTTATAGAAGCTTCGTTATCTACAATAACTGGAAATAACCCAAATGTCCATTAGCTGCTGAATGGATGGACAACTTGTGGGACGTCCATTGAATGGATGGGTTCTTTGTGTTTATGCTGCCTGGGGTTTGTTTACCTCCTTGAATCTGTAATGTTTGTGTCTTTCACCAAATTTGTGAGATTTTTGGCTATTCTTTTTCTAATTAGTTTTCTTTTCTAATTAGTTTTTCTGCCACATTCTCTTTTTTATTTTTGTGGGACTCCACGTACACATGTGTGAGACCTTTCATTGTAGTCTGACAGTTCATTTTTTAATTCTGTTAATTTTTTAAATCTTCTCTCTCTTCTTCGTATTAGATAATATGACTCTTCCTTCTATCATCTCCATTTTCATGTTAAGCCCATCAAATGAATTTTTTTTTTTTTTTTTTTTTGAGACAGAGTCTCACTCTGTTGCCCAGGCTAGAGTGAGTGCCGTGGCGTCAGCCTAGCTCACAGCAACCTCAAACTCCTGAGCTCAAGCGATCCTCCTGTCTCAGCCTCCCGAGTAGCTGGGACTACAAGCATGCGCCACCATGCCCGGCTAATTTTTTCTATATATATTTTTAGCTGTCCATATAATTTCTTTCTATTTTTAGTAGAGATGGGGTCTCGCTCTTGCTCAGGCTGGTCTCGAACTCCTGAGCTCAAACGATCCGCCCACCTCGGCCTCCCAGAGTGCTAGGATTACAGGCGTGAGCCACCGCGCCCGGCCCCAAATGAATTTTTAAATTCGGATATTGTATTTTTCAGTTCTAGGATTTTTAGTTGACTCTTTATTATTGTTGTTTCCAGTTCTTTTCTGAGGCTTTTCTTCATTAATTATGAGTATTTTCGTACATCATTGAACATGGTTATAATGAGCACTTTTGAAGTCCTAGTCTATGAATTTCAACATCTGTTTGATCTTTGGGTTGGTATCTCTCTCTGTCTTTTTTCTTGAGAATGTGTCACATGTTTCCGGTTCTTCATATGTCAAGTAATTTTTTATTATATTCTGGTTGCTATGAATTATTATGATGTGGAGACCCTAGATTCTGTTATATTTCTTTGAAGAGTGTTTTTGTTAATAGCAAGCAATTAACTTGATTAGAAACATTGCAAATTCTGTCTTTTTTGCGGTACAGTTCTTTTATTCCTGGCTGGGCTACTTCCAGTACACGCTACATATGTGTTGTTTAGACGTTGGTCAGAGATTCGGGCACAGTTTACACACAGATGGAGTCCCCCAGTCCATCTTCTTACTGAGATTTGCTCTTTCTGTTTCAGCACTTGGGGTTGCCCCAAACTCCTTAATCTGATTTTTCACATTAAAAGAACTAGGTTTTCTAGTTTTAGCTTTAGCTACTCTATACACCATCAATTGTGGCCCATCCTGAGGCTAATGGACATTTAAAAATGGGAAATCATCATGTCCTATTCTCTTCTTTCAAGGATCAATTTCCATCCATAATCTGCCTGCTTTTGTTTACTCTCCAGTGCGTTCTAGTAATTGTTTTTTGTATTTTGTCCAGAGTTTTTTTTTTTTTTTTTTTTTTTTGAGACAGAGTCTCACTCTGTTGCCCAGGCTAGAGTGAGTGCCGTGGCGTCAGCCTAGCTCACAGCAACCTCAAACTCCTGAGCTCGAGCGATCCTCCTGTCTCAGCCTCCCGAGTAGCTGGGACTACAGGCATGCGCCACCATGCCCGGCTAATTTTTTCTATATATATTTTTAGCTGTCCATATAATTTCTTTCTATTTTTAGTAGAGATGGGGTCTCGCTCTTGCTCAGGCTGGTTTCGAACTCCTGAGCTCAAACGATCCGCCCACCTCGGCCTCCCAGAGTGCTAGGATTACAGGCGTGAGCCACCGCGCCCGGCCTGTCCAGAGTTTATAGTTATTATCTGTGGGTGGGTTGGTCTGATAGAAGTGTGCTTGGCCATATTTTTAAAAAACACTTTTATTCTTAATAATAATTTATTCATATGATTGATATATTTGGTTTTGGTTTGACATGCTATTATATTTCAGGTTAATTTACTATATTTATTATGTTATATTTGCCAGTTTTTCTAGGATATATGTTGGAATTGGCCATTCTGGGTCAACTCTATGCTTTTATTTTTCTTCTTTTAAGAATTCTAATTATGCATATGTTGTTCTTCTTTGCCAGTCTTTTATATGACTCTTTCTAATACTTTTTACCTCTGTGTTCTTTTTGCTTTATTTTCTTGACTTTCCTCATTTTGTTCTCTGGATACACTTTTGGTCATATCTTTTTATTTGTTTGATACATTATAATTTAATCTTTATGATGATTTTATTATTTTCTTCAATATCTTTCCTGAGTTTGATCCGTTCCTATGTCACATCTTTTTCTGTCTACATCCATTCTGAGTTTTTCAATTTCTGATCTGTGGTATTCTTTCATATCTACAGTTGTTTGTTTAATACTTACTTCATTTTACTGTATTTTATTATAATTTTCCTCAGCTTTTTGGCTGAGCCAAGATTATTTTGTTGTGTTTTCAAATCCTGAAAAGTTTTTTTTTTTTTTTTTTTAGACAGAGTCTCGCTCTGTTGCCCAGGCTAGAGTGCTGTAGTGTCAGCGTAGCTCACAGCAACCTCCAACTCCTGGACTCAAGCAATCCTCCTGCCTCAGCCTCCTGAGTAGCTGGGACTACAGGCATGTGCCACCATGCCCGGCTAATTTTTTCTATATATATATTTTAGTTGTCCGGTTAATTTCTTTCTATTTTTTAGTAGAGACGGGGTGTCGCTGTTGCTCAGGCTGGTCTCTAACTCCTGACCTTGAGCAATCCTCCCACCTCGGCCTCCCAGAGTGCTAGAATTACAGACATGAGCCACCGTGCCCGGCCCAAACCCTGAAAAGTTTTGATTTCTTTTTATGTTTTTCTATTTATGGTAGCTTGTATGGATATTGGGTTTGCTTTTTAAAAAATGTTCACATGTTTATTTGTGTTGGGTTAACCTTGGGTCACCTCTTTCTTCTTTTATTCCTACAATAAAATGCAGTTTCTCTAATGAATGGTACTTTTTTGTTCTGTCTTCTTCAAATTGTTTCTTAATATATAATTTTAATAGGCATTTTACTTTTGGCCACTTCCTTCTTATCTTCACCACCAAACCTCCAAGGGATATTTCACTTTTCACAGTTCCTCCTTCACTCCAGGAATCGTGCCTGCCCTATACTGCCTCTTGTGGTTTAGTGCACATTATAAGCTCTAATGTTTACAATACCTGAGGGCCAGGGCTCTGATCCACTAATCTCAGATGTCCTCTCATCTTTTCCACTCAGCGTGAAGCCCTTTCCTTCTGGAATCAAGACCCTAGGTGATATGTGTGTTTCACTTCATTCTTTGCCCTTTCTGCAGTCCCAGACTGATTCTTTCCATAGAAGTCTCTGGAGCACTCTGCTGACATTTGATGTTTATTTATCCACTTAAAAGAAAATGGAAGTTTGCACTACTGTCTGTTTCCTAGTTACGTCGTAGGCGTAAATAATGGGTGATTTTTTTTCTTTGTTCGTGGTTTTCATGAATTTATGTGGAAAGACTTTCTTTTAGAAGGACGTCTTTATTCTGTGATACCCTGTTACATTTAAAATAATCAATGCCACTAACCTGAACTTTTTCAGCTGTTTGAATTTGTTTTTCTTTTTGGCAAATGATATATCCTAGGGATGAATGTTAAAATAGCTGAAAAGAATTGCCCATGTTTAAAGACATGAATCTACATTAATGAACCATTTTACATGATAAGGATTTTTTTTTGAAACAGGGTCTCACTCTGTTGCCCAGGCTAGAATGCATGGTACAGTGCTAGCTCACATCAACATCCAACTCCTGGGCTCACGTGATCCTTCCATCTCAGCTTCCTGAGTAGCTAGGACAACAGATGTGTGCCACCATGCCTGGCTAATTTTAAAATTATTTGTAGAGATGGGGTCTCACTGTGTTGTCCAGGCTTCTCCTTCTCTTGAACTCCTGGCCTGAAGCAATCCTCCTACTTTGGCCTACAAAAATGCTAGGATTATAGGCATGAGTCACCCAGCTTTTTTTTTTTTTTTTTTTAGAGACAGAGTCTTACTCTATCATCCAGCTGGGTGGCAGTGACGTGATCACAGCTCACTGCAGCTTCCAACTCCAGGGCTCCAGGGCTGCAGCCATCCTCCTCCCTCAGCCTCCCACGGAGCTGCCATCTCTGCCAAAGTTCTCATCATGTTATCCAGGCTGGTCTTGAATTCCTGAGTTCGAGTAATCCTCCCACTTCAGCCTCCTACAGTGCTCAGATTACAGGCATGAGCCACTGCACCCAGCCCATGTTAAGTATTTTTTGCCAATATTCACTTTGCCCTGCTAGATAATTCCTCGAGAGCAGTGCCTTCTTCGAAAATAGGGATGGAAGAGGCAAAGTCATTAAACAAAAATGTGTATCACTTCCATTATCCCACTTTACAAACCATTTTTATCTGAAACACCTCAACAGGGACCAAAATTCTCCCTTTCTAAGTGCCGTACTTCACACGTAACAGAAATACGGCACATGTCAGAGAGGTTGCAGGATCAGTCCCCGGCCACCACATCAAAGTGCGCATCACAGTGAAAGGAGTCATGGGAATGTTTTTGGCTTCCTGGTGCATATTCGTTTGAACTTACTGCACTGGATGGTACTTACAGTATGATAGTGAATAGGAGTGGGCAAGGCAGATGTTTTTGTCTCATTTTCAACCTTAGGGAGAAAGTATTCAGTTTCTTATCATTAAGTATGACACAAGTTAACAGTTTTTTTTTTTTTTTTTTTTGAGACAGAGTCTTGCTCTGTTGCCCGGGCTAGAGTGAGTGCCGTGGCGTCAGCCTAGCTCACAGCAACCTCAAACTCCTGGGCTCAAGCAATCCTCCTGCCTCAGCCTCCCGAGTAGCTGGGACTACAGGCATGCGCCACCATGCCCGGCTGATTTTTTCTGTATATATTTTAGTTGTCCATATAATTTGTTTCTATTTTTAGTAGAGACAGGGTCTCGCTCTTGGCTCAGGCTGCTCTCGAACTCCTGACCTCGAGCGATCCACCCGCCTCGGCCTCCCAGAGTGCTGGGATTACAGGCGTGAGCCACCGCGCCCGGCCACAAGTTAACAGTTTTATACGATGTTTTTTGTCTGGTTATGAGTATTCCTTTTTCTTCTTCTTCTTCTTCTTCTTCTTCTTTTTTTTTTTTTTTTTGATACAGAGTCTTACTCTCTTGCCCAGGCTAGAGTGCCGTGGTGTCAGCCTCACTCACAGAAACCTCAGACTCCTGGGCGCAAGTGATCCTGCTGCCATGGCCTCCCAGGTGGCTGAGACTACAGGCACGTGCCACCATGCCCCGCTAATTTTTTCTGTTTTTAGTTGTTTGGCTAATTTCTTTCTATTTTTAGTAGAGACGGGGTCTCACTCTTGCCCAGGCTGGTCTTGAACTCCTGACCTCGAGCCATCCTCCCACCTCGGCCTCCCAGAGTGCTAGGATTACAGGCGTGAGCCACCGCGCCCAGCCTCTTTCTCTTCTTAGTTTGCTGAGAGCATTTATGATCAATGAAAGCTGAATCTTGTCAAATGCTTTTCCTTTATCTACTGATACAATCAATCATATGCTTTTTTTTCTTCTTTAGTCTGTTGATGTCATGAACTGTATTAATTGAGTTTTAAATGTTGAACTCACCCTTTCTTCCCAGGATAAGCCCCATTTGGTCATGACATCTTTTTCATTTGATATGTTGATGGTTCAATTTGCTAACATTTTGTTGCAGATTTTCAAGTCTATGTACATGAGAGATACTGGTCTGCAGTTGTCTTTTCCTGTGTGGTCTTTCTCTGGTGGTGTTATCAGGGTAATGCTCACCTCATAACATGAGTTGAGAAGTATTTCATTCTCTCTTTTTTCCGGAAGAGTTTGGGTAGAATTGCTGGCATGTCTTACTGAAATGTTTGGTGGAATTCACCAATGAACCCATTTTGTGCTGGAATTTTCTTTGTTGGAATATACTTTAGTAAGTAAAGGATTATTCAGGTTATCTACTTTTTCTTGAATGAACGTTTGGTAATTTGTGTCTTTCAAGGGATTTATCCATTTTATCCAAGTTGTTGAATTTATTCGTATCAGAGAAGTCTGTAGTGATAGCCCTTCTTTCACTCCTAATATAGGTAATTGGGGTCTTTTGTTCAGTGTCAGTCTGACTAGAAGTTTATGTTTTATTGATTTTTCCAAGAAATTAACTTTTGGTTTTGTAGGTTTTCTCTATCTTTTCTCCATTCCTGGTTTCTTTGATTTCTGCCCTTACTACATAATTTTTTTTCTTCTGCTTGCTTTGCACTTAATTTGTTCTTTTTCTATATTCTCAGAATGGAAGGTTAGGTGATTGACTGGAAACTTTTCTTCTAGTTTAATAAAAGCATTTAATGATACACATTTCCTTACAAGCACTTCCTAGACTGTATCATGTAAAAAATTGGGAAAAAAACCTGTTTATATTGGGATAATTTTAGACTTATGTAATAGTTGTAAAGATAATACAGAGTTCCTGTGTATGTTTCACAACTTCCCTGAATGTTAACAACTTACGTAACCATGGTACATTTTTAAAAACTAAGAAGTTAACATTGATATATTAGTATTACCTTAAGATCCAGACTTTATTCAGATTTAACCAACTTCTCTACCAATGTCCTTTTTCTGTACCAAAATCCAATCCAGGATACCATAGTGCATTTAGCCATCATGTCTCCTTAATTTATTCTTTCCTGGTTTTCAAAGACCTTAACAATTATGAAGGGTACTGGTCAGAAGTTTTATAGAAGGGCCATTAACTTAGGTTTTTCTGATGTTTTCCTACAACTAAACTAAAGTCACGGGTTTGAGGGAGGAATGGGCTTTTGTTGCATAATTTTAGGGGCACATGACTTATTCCTGGTGAAGTAAACCTTGATCATTGGGTCAAGGTCATCACACACATTTCGATGTGCTGTGTTTTCATGTAAATTCAGCTCAGAATATTTTCTAATTTCCTTTATGACTTCCACTTTGACTCATGAGTTATTTAGAAACATGTTACTTAATTGACAAATATTTGGGGATTTTCCAGACATTTCTGTTATTGTGTTGTGGTCAGAGAACATATTTTATATGATTTCATTCTTTTACATTTGTTGAGGATTGTTTTATGGCCAAGAAAAGGGTTTATCTCAGTGAAACTTCGTGTTCACTTGGGAGGAATGTGCATTCTGCTGTTGGGTGGAGTGTCCATAACTGGCAGCTGGGTCGAGTGGTTCAGAACGTTGTTCAGATCCTCCATATCCTCACTTACTTTCTTTCTTTCTTTTTCTTTTCTTTCCATTTGTTCTATAGTTTACTGAGGAATGTTGAAGTCGAGCTATAATTGTGGATTTATCCATTTCTGTTAAGATCTATTGTTTTTGCTTCATGTATTTTGAAACTCTCTGTTAGGTATGTACGCGATTGGGATTGCTACGCCTCCTTGGTTGATTTACTGCTTTGTCACCATGTAATGTCCCTGTAACTATACATGGTAATATTTCTTATTCTGAAGTAGAATTTGTCCGATATTAATGTGGCCACTCTAGCTTTCTTTTGATTTGTGTTTCCAGGCTATATCCTTTGCCATCATTTTCCTTTTATTAGATCCATACACTATTTCTTAGAGAAGTTTTAGGTTTACAAAAAGCCAAGCAGAAAGCACAGTGTTCCCATTTACCCTCCTCCCCCATACAGTTTTCCCTGTAGTTAAAATCTTGCATTAGTGTGGTATATTTGTTACAATTGATGAACAAATATTGATACATTATTATTAAAGTCCACAGTTCACATCAAGGTTCACTCTTTTTGTTGTATAGTTGCACGGATTTGACAAGTGTCATGTGTGTACGATTGCAATATCACACCGAATAGTTTCACTGCGCCCAAACTGTCCTGTGCTCCACCCATTCCTCATTTCCCTGCCCCCAAACTCCTGGCAACCACTTACCTTTTTGCTGTCTCTGTGGTTTTGCCTTTTCCAGAATGTCACGCAGTCAGAGTGACATATTATGCCGGCTTCTCCGACTGGCGTCTTTCACTTGGCAACGTGCACGTAAAGTTTCTCATGTCTTTTTGTGGCTTGACAGTTCATTTCTGTATATGGCCAAATTATATCTCATTGTATGGATTTACCACAGTTTGTTTATCCATTCATCTATTAGAGAACAATTTGGTTGTATCTAGGTTTTGACAATTATGAATAAAGCTGGTATAAACATTTGTGTTCAGGTTTTTGTTTGTACATAAGTTTTAACTCATGTGGGTAAATACCAAAGAGCATGATTGCCGGATCACATAGTGAGACTACGTTTAGCTCTGTAGGAAACTGCCAAACTATCTTCCATTTTGGATTCCCACCCGTAGCAAATGAGAGTTCCTGTAGCTTTGTGTCCTCACCAATACTTGGTGGTATCTGTGTTTTGGATTTTCACTATTCTTATAGGTATGTAATGATAGTCATTATTGTTTTAATTCCCTAATGACATATGATATTTAACATATTTTCATATGCTTAATTGCCATTTGTATGTCTTATTTGATGAGTTGTTTCTTTAGATATTTTGCCCATTTTTTAATTGGGTCATTTATTTTCTTATTGTTGAGTTTTAAGAGTTCTTTATATATTTTGGATACCAATCCTTTATTAGATATGTATTTTGAAAATATTTTCTCCCAGTCTGTGGCTTGCCTTTTCTTTCATTCTTTTGACATCATTTTACTTTTAACCTATCTATGTCTTCACATTTAGAGTGGGTTCCTTGTAGAAAGTATATAATTGTGTCTTACTTTTTCATTTAATTTGATAATCTCTTTTAATTTGTATATTTAGATTATTTATATTTAATATAATTATTATTATTATTTTTTTTTTTTTTTTTGTTGAGACAGAGTCTCACTTTGTTGCCCAGGCTAGAGTGAGTGCCGTGGCGTCAGCTTAGCTCACAGCAACCTCAGACTCCTGGGCTTAAGCGATCCTACTGCCTCAGCCTCCCAAGTAGCTGGGACTACAGGCATGCGCCACTATGCCCGGCTAATTTTTTCTATATAGATTTTTAGTTGTCCATATAATGTCTTTCTATTTTTAGTAGAGACGGGGTCTCGCTCAGGCTGGTCTCGAACTCCTGACCTTGAGCAATCCACCCGCCACGGCCTCCCAGAGTGCTAGGATTACAGGCGTGAGCCACCGCGCCCGGCCTAATATAATTATTGATATAGTTGTACCAAAATCTATTTTTCTGGCTACTTCCTACTTGTTCCATATGTTTTTTGTTCCTTTTTTCCTCTTTTCTGCCTACTTTTGGATTGACTAATTTTTATGATTCTATTTTATCTCCATTATTGACTTATTATTTGTACCACATTTTAAAAAATGTTAGTAGTTGTTCTAGAGTTTCCAATATACACTTTTAATTAATCATAGTCAACCTTCAAACAATATTATACTACTTTATGTGTCATTTAAGAACCTTATAATACTCCCAATTTCTCCCTCCCAATTTTGTGCTATAGTTGTCTTATATATTCCTTTATCATATGCTCTAATCCAGTTCACTGTTACTGTTTTTGCTTTAGACAGACAATTATCTTTTAGATGATTAATGATAATAAAAAAATATCTTTTATGTTTATCTTCATTTATTCATTCCCAGACACCTTTATTTCTTTGCGTAGATCCAAGTTTTTATATGGCAGGTCTATGGGTAATGAATTCTCTCAGCTTTTATTTGTCTGAAGAGATATTTGGGACTTAGGGTTTCCAGTCCAGCATGTAAGGAGCTTAGACGTTGCCACTCCATCCTAACAACAAATAAAAATGGAACAAACTGAAAAAATCAGTCGATGAGGCATGTCATTGTGTGGACATAGATAAGGAACGAAACAGTGAGATTAACGATATTCCAAAAGAAATTTACCAAAATGAAAAGCAAAGAGAAAAAAGACTTTAAAAAAAGAGTATTCAAAAACTGTGGGACAACCACCCAAAAAACGTATGTACGTGTAATGGTAATACCAGAAAGAGAAGAAACTGAGAAAGGAACAAAAGCAATATTTGAAACAGTAATGACAGAATTTCCCTCGAATTAATGTCAGACATCAAACCACAGATCCAGGAATCAGAGAACACCAAACAGGACAAGTAAATTAAGAGAAAAAAAAAAACAACCATATCTAGGTATATCATACTCAAACTGCAGAAAATCAAACATAAAGCAAAAAATCGTAAAAGAAGCCAGGAGGAAAAAAACACCTTACCTAGGAGCAACCGTAAGAACTAATCTGGTATCCCCTCAGAAATCACGCGAGCATGAAGAGTGGAGTGAAATATTTAAAGCACTGAGAGAAAAACCCGCACCAACCTGGGACTCTGCGCCATGCAAAATTATCCTTCAAAAGTGAAGGTGAAATAAAGACTTTCCCAGATAAAAACTGAGGGAACTTGTTAGCCGGTAGAGCTGTCTTACAAGAAATGTTAGAAGAAGTTTTCAGGGAGAAGGGAAATGATATAGGTCAGAAGCGTCACAGGAGGAAGTGAAGGTAAAACAGACACTTACTTTTCTTATTCTTAATGGATGCAACAGATAACAGTTTATTCAAAATAATAACAGCAACAGTGTATTTAATTATGTATGCGCGTGTGTGTGTGTGTGTGTGTGTGTGTATACACTTACGAATGCTCGTTAACATGTGAAAGGAATGGCAGCGATGATGCGGAAGTGGGCGGGAGGAATTAGAAATACTTTGTTGCTATTAGGTACCTGCACCCCATGGAAAGGGGTATAGTGTTATTTAAAATTGGATTTGGGTTAGTTGTAAATGTATATTTCAAACTCTAGGGCAACCACTTAAAAAAGCTCAAAAAAGAAGTATAGTTTGCCAAGACAGGCGAAAAAATCATATAAAATGCTCAGTTAAAACCACAAAAGGCAGAAAAAGAGTGGAAGACAGAAACAGGAACAAAGAACAAAGGCAACAAATAGAAAACAATAACAAATATGGCAGGTCAAACTCTATCAACAACCACTTCATAATGAATTTGGAAGACAGTGTGGCAGTTTCTTACAAAACTAAACATATGCTTTACCATGTGATCCAGCAATTGCACTCCTTGGAATTTGCCCAGATTAGCTGAAACCTTATGTACACACAAAAACCTGCATACAGATGTTTATAGCAGCTTTATTCAGAGCTGGCAAAACCTAGAAGCAACAGAGATGTCCCTCAGTAGATGACTGGGTAAATAAAACAGCATTTAATACAGCCAGACAATAGAATATTATTCAGTGCTAAAAAGAAATGAACTATTAAGCCTCAAAAAGACAAGGAGGAACATTAAGTGCATATTGCTAAGTGAAAGAAGCCAATCTGAGAATGCTACCTAATGTATGATTCCAATTCCACGACATTCTGGAAAAAGACAAAATTATGGAGACAATAAAAAGATGAGGAGCTCGTGGGGAAGGAGCGCTGAATAGCCAGAGCACGGAGAAATTTTAGGGCAGTGAAACTATTCCACATAATACTACAAAGGTGGATAGAAGTCATTGTGTATTTGTCAAAACCCATAGAATGTGCAGTAGCAAGAGCGAACCCTAATGTGAGCTGTGGACTTCGGGTGACAATGATGTGTCAGTGTCAGTTCGCCCATTTGACACGTGCGCCGCTGTGGTGCAGGGCATCAGTGGTGGGTGTTTGTGCGTGTGTAGGGGCAGAGGTGTATGAGCAGTCTGTACTTTCCGCTTAATCTTGCTGTGAATCTAAAACTGCTCAAAAAGATAGTCTATTTTTTTAAAAAGATTTTCCCTCTTCAGTTGTTTATTTTTCTACCATCTCACTGTACATTATTCCCCTTCTGTTTAAAAAGTTTTTTCACTGGGTGTTGAATTCTGGGTTGATAGCTTCCCCCCCTCCCCCCCCCCGAGAAGTTTTTATTTTATTTTATTTTTATTTCAGACTATGATGTGGGTACAAGCGCCTTGGTTGTATATCTTGCCTTTGCACTGCCCAGGTCAGAGCTACGAGCGTTTCCACCCCCCAGACGTCGTGCACGGGACCCACTAGGTGTGCACGGGACCCACTAGGTGTGCACGGGACCCACTAGGTGTGCACGGGACCCACTGGGTGTGCACGGGACCCACTAGGTGTGCACGGGACCCACTGGGTGTGCACGTGCCCGTCCTCCCCTCCCTCCTCCCATGACAGCTTTCTTATTTCCTTCAGTCCTTTAAAGATCTCACTCCATTGTCTTCTGAACTGCATAGGTTCTGAATATGTCTGCCTTAATTCTTATCTTTGTTTCTTTATGTGTAATATCTCTTTTTCTCTTGTATTCAAGATTTTATATTTGTCTTTGGTTTTCAACAGTTTGAATATGATGTATCGAAGTGTGATTGGGGGGGGGGGGTGATATTTATCCTGATTGTGATCTCTGAGCTTCTTGGATCTATAGTTGGTATTTCATTATTTTCTGAAAATTCTTGGCTAATCTCTCTTTAAATATTTCTTCTTATATGTCTTTTCCCTCCCTCTGGGAGTTTAATCACATGTATGTTACACCACTGATACTATCTTACAGCTCCTGGAGCCTGTGCTCTGGTTTCTCTTTCTCTCTCTTTATGTTTCAGTTTAAGCAATTTCTATTGCATTATCTTCAAGTTTCCTGATTTGTTGGCTATTTTGAGTCTACAAGGAGTTGTCAAAGGCATTCTTCAGATCTCTTACTGTGTTTTTATCTCTAGCATTTTCATTTGACTCTTCCTTATGATTTTCATATTTCTACTGAAATTCTACTAAGCCTAGAAGGGCTGTGTACACTTCCAGAATAAAAGGGGAGTTGAGTCAATTTAGTTAGAACGTGACCTGGGTTTGGGATCTTGTTTGCTGTGGCTGCCTTCAGCGTAGCTCTACCCTCAAAACATTGTGCTTAGCACAGAGGCTGAGTTTCCAGAGCTGTTTGGGTTTTTCCCAGTGTTCCTGCACTATGTGCAGCTTTCAGACTTGCTACGTACCTGCACCCCGGAGGGATGTTTCTCGACGCACGCGTCCCTCTCCCCCGGCAGATCTGCTGCTGCTTCTACTCACGTTTGCTCGCCCAGTGCAGGGGAGCAGCAGGGTTCCCTGTCGCCCCGGTCCAGCCTCGGTCCTGCACTCTGTCCCCTGTGGCAGGGGCAGGAAATGGCCTGGCCCAGATTGTTAGAGGTGTCCTACCACTGCGGGGTCGGGGGTGGAATACTCTGTCCTGGTCAAGACCCATCAGATACAAGGCAGAGTTCGTCGTGGGAAGGAGGGACAGGATCACTGAGGAATCCCCAGGGACAGGGGCCAGCCTCTTCTGTGAGCACCCAGTGAAGGTCTGTGGAGAAGACAGCATGAGAGCTGTGAATTTTCCTGGGTCTGTGACTCCCAGGAGCTCCGTATTCTCACATCAGCCCACACTTTGCCTTTAGCAGTTTGTTTAAAAAAGTAGGTAAATTCTTCCTACCTGCTTCCCTGGTGCCCTTTGGTATTCGGCCACAAACAAACCAGTCCCTTTCCCGTTGGTGGCACCTGTCTTTCCTTAGATGTCAGGCTTTTTGACTGCCCTGTGACCTCAGGTCTCTGAAGGGTTCAGAAGTGATGATTTTGCAGTTTATTTGGCTATTGTTCTTGCTAGGGGATGAGCAATATTCTTCCCAACTTTCTTCATCCTGGAATTCTTTGTGTTTTAAGAAATTGTTTCTGTAATCCATCCCGTATGTTTTGACTATGTACAATACTAACTGATGTTCACCTCTACTTATTTGCAGTTCTGATATCCTCTTTGACCCAAAGTTATTTAGTGACTTTAAAAAATTTTTAAGGTAATTGAAACTTTTTTCTTTTGTTCTTTATTTCTATTATTATAACATTATGGTTAAATAATATGAGTAATAAAATTTCTGCTTTGAGAAATTTTTTGAGGTTGTTTTTATGACTTTTTGAGCAGAATATATTCAATATTTAAGGGCCATAGTGTTTACTATCAATTAAGCCAAATTTAGTAATTATTAATAGTCAAATTCCCTATATCTTTGTCTGCTTGATCTGCTAAAGATTGAAAGAAGTATTAATATCTTAAAGGTGCTCATTATAATTATGGTTTTTACCAATTTTTTTCTTGAATTTCCTTTATTTCTTTCTTGTCGTTTTAGTTATTCTGTAAACTTTTATTCAACCCAGAAATATTTATGAGTATTTGTCGTCATTTTGTATTATCATAATGAAATAACTCTCTGATTTCATTTAGTCATTTTTGTCTGTTACTGCTTCGGATTTCTCATTTCGTGTATCTTTGCCCATCTATTTTTAACTCATCTGCTCATGTCCATATCTACTGCCAAAATCCAAGGCCAAGTTCACTGTCATGCCTTGTCTAGACTATCGGAATCGGTTCCTAACTGGTGTCCTCGCCTCTGCTTCACTTGACAACAATCCACTCACGCCTGCCCCCTCACCGTGCCTTGTCGGTGCCACCCACCCCAGCACACCGCCCGGACTTACTTCCTGTCATCTCCTCTTTGCTCACTGTGCTCTACACATACCCACCTTACTTCTTTCCCTCAGCCGGGCCATGCTTTTGCCTCAGGGCCTTTGCACCAGCTAGTCCCTTGCCCTAGAAAGCTCCTGTTCATGACTCATGCTTTTTTTCATTCAGGACTGTGTGCACTTAGTCACCTCTTCAGAGAATTCTCCCCTGGCCACCCAATCTAAAGTAGCCATTCTGTCCCCAAGTCATTCTGTTGTTTTATCTTTTCTTCAAAGGATTTATTAATATCTGAAATATTCTTGATGATTTATTCATTTGCTCAGGGAGAGTTGATACCTCCTATGAGCTGTCGACCGGCTATCCCTGGTGTCTGTGAGCCTGCACATCCCAGGGAAGTTTTATTCAACTATTTCTTTGATTGTTAGGTTGTCATCTAGTCAGTTCTGCCCTTCTAAAATTTCTTTGTTGCTCATTTTATCTTGTCTGGAGTTTTCTCATAGATCTCATAATCTCTTGCTTTTTATGGTTTTTCTTCAGTTTGTCAGAGACTGTCAGGTTTGCTCACTAATTCACTGATGCTGTTTCCTGTAGTACATAGTCTGCTGTTTGTGCTTCTGTCGGGATTTTAAAACTGCAATTCTGCCATCAAGTGTTTTCTCACCATTTTTCCTGATTCTATTGTTCTTGACACAATGTCCTTTGGACTTATATCGGAAAACTTATTCCTCAGGTTGGGTCACTTCTTTTGAACTGCTAATTTTTTTTCATTTGCCTAACATTTTGAATTTTTTTTTGTTGTTGTTCATTACAAAGTGAGTAGTAGGAATTGTCCAGTAGGAATTGAGGTAGATTTTGCCCTAGATTTTGTCTTCTATCCTCCTTGGATGCATACAGGCTTCTAAGGTGTGCAAGAGCATCATAGCATCATCAGGAGGGGGTTATGGTGGAGGGAAGAGTCAGGTATGATACAGCGAATGGTCCTTCTCATCAAAGGGAGGTTCTCTAGCCTTGGAGAGTTAGAGGAAGTGGGCACTGGTCTAGCTGTGTCTAAAGGTGGAATAAATGTACTAGAAAACCAGAGCCACCTCTCAGGTATCTGCCCCAGCCCTGGCAGGAACCTTGGCCTGGCTCCTGACACAGAGTTAGTACTCGGAATGCGTTCGCTGCAATGAGCCAAAGCAACTGACTGATTTCTGCAGGCCTGGCTCTGTCCCGGGTGCTACGGGAAATTCAGAGACAATAAAAGCACAGCCCATTCCTACAACAGGCTACATCTAATAGGGGATATTAGCCATTTGAAGAGTTAGATAACAAAAGAAAAAAATTCTCAAGAAATATGGTTGTGCTAAAAGAAGCAGAGGCGAATTCTGGCAGAAAGCGCGGTGAGACCAGACCGCGGCCATCTCCTGTGGGGCCCTCCAGGCCTTCTGGCTCTGGGCTGAGCTGGGCCCGGGACTGGCTGCTGCCACTGCCTTGCAGACACCCGGAGCCCGCGCCGCGGCCGCCCTCTGGCCGGGCCCTGGCCTGGAAGCACCGGGAACGTCCCTCCCAGCCCCGCCCAGGTGACTTGACGACGGTGGCGCCTCTCGAGGCGGGACCCCGCTGGCTGCCGGTCTCCCGCCCAGCCCGGCCCTGTCCGAGCCCCCAGCAAGCCTCTAGGGCGCAGCGCCTTTGGGTGGCGGCGGGTGTGGCGGGCCGAGGAGAAAGTGGCCGCCAGAACGCCGCTGAGGGTATTAGGTTAGGAGGCCTCAGAAGACGGGTCTGCGGACGCAGCCCGGTCTCTTCTTTGGGCCCTGGTGCCACGCAGATCCCGGTC
Organism: Eulemur rufifrons; assembly: GCF_041146395.1. Classification (NCBI taxonomy): domain Eukaryota; kingdom Metazoa; phylum Chordata; class Mammalia; order Primates; family Lemuridae; genus Eulemur; species Eulemur rufifrons. Next base: position 935,758 of record NC_090992.1, on the reverse strand, counting down.
CTGGTGTGACTGTTCTGTCCCAACTGGGCGAGCCCGCTTAGACCTGACAATGACCGACAGAGGCCTTCATGGGCCGGGAAGGCGAGCGGAGCCCGGGACAACGACGGGTGAATGTGTAACTGGCCCCATGAGCGAGAAAGTGGGTTTCTAAATGGTGTTTCCAGTTCCCTGGTATTTCGGAGGCGTGCTCAGGGTTCACGCTGGGGCCAGGGCCGGCTGCTCGACTGGCCTCGACAGTGAGTTTCACGTTGACACTGGCAGCTTGGCCATCGTGATTTCCAAGCGGCTGGGAACAGGCCCATGGGGGGCTTCAGCGTCGCTCACCGCACGGAAACGACAGGATTGTCGAGGAAGAAGGGATTTATTGCAGGAGGCACGTCTACTGGGAGGAGGGAGGAATAAATTGCCTCAGGTTTGCCTCTGCGACCAACAGGGAGTTTTTCTGGAGGTGACGCGAACGACGCACGAGGGGAGCGAGCACGGCTGTGCGTTTAGGGAGGAGCGCGGGGCGCGCAGGCGCAGTGAGAAATGACGTCAGTACGCGCCGCCCATGATCAGAAAATGGCGGGTAAGTCTCCTCAGGGCGGGATTTTGGTGGTATAATGAGCCGGGGGTTAATACTGGTCATTTTCTCAGCCTTGTGCGCAGGCTCATTGGGTCCTTGGACACAGTGTGTGGTGGGTGGCGCTCATCTCGTCTTCTCTGGACAAACGGGTGGCGTGAGGCTCTGTAGTCACCTCGTGACTGCCCGGAGGCTGGGCCGTTTCTGGGATGAATCTCAAAAGGGAATGTGTCCGTCTCACAGAAAGTCACCAAGTTCTGGCCAGCGAATCTTACTGGCCTGGGAACTTGAAACATAAGAACTATAAAAAAGAAAAAAAAAAAAAACAAAAAAAAACGTAAAAAAAGTTTTCTTGCTTATGGAGCCGGTTAAAATTCCCCCGTCTCTTCGTTTATTCCTCAATCTCGGGGAACCAGGGCGTCGAACCGTCTGGCTGCGTCGTGCTGAGACGGGGCTGGTGGGGGCGAGGGAGGGAAGGTTGAGCCTGTTGCTGACTGCGCACGGGTCGCAGGTGAACGACTGAATGTCTCTAACATCGGTATTTGAGTGTTTTGTCCATTGTTTTGAAATAACATTTTAGTCTACATTAAATTAATGTGTTTGTCATGAGATAAATCAAGGGAATCAGTAGTAAAAGGGACAGGCTGAATTTTAAGATCTCAGAAAGAATAGAGTGAACATCCCGAGGAATCAAGAGAATAATCTGGAGAACTAATCTCTCGTTTTTGGATCATCTCTGTTAACCCGTTGTAACCGCGAAGCTTGTTGTCTCTGATTTTATCAACACGCATTTTCGCTTCTGTGGAGGTATTTATGTAAGTGTAGCATGAAGAGTTAGTTATAACATAGACACCCCCTAGTTCTGCTAAAACACAGTCACGGCAATGTGATTATCAAGAACCACTTGATTTCTGTTGAGCAGCTACTGTTAATGTAGTTTCGTGAGTTGTCGTCAAGGGTGTGGACAGGTTGTGAGCACATGCGGATGAGCCGTCGCTGCCCACCAGGGCAGTGGGGTGTAGCCAGGGACGTCGGCTCCGTCTGGGTTCCCCTGGGAGGAACCGTCTTGGGCTCCCCAGACGGAGTCTCTGTTGAGATCTGTCACAGACCCAGAAGGGAGCGCTGAGGAGTTCTAATAAATAAGCGTCCCCTATTGTCTAGTTGTCCAAGTAATCATAGGCCCAAGGAGTTTTTAGGTTTATAGAATTATTTTTAGGTAACATTGGGGTTAAATTTTCAAACCAAGGGTGTGTATAAGGGAGTTGCTTCTGTCCTTCCAGTTTCCCAGTCTCGAGGATGCAGTTTTTGCTGGGGTGCCACGGTACAGATGGGGTCCCGTGGCCCTACCTGGGGGGCTAAAACATTTATTAGTAGCTAGTTTGAGGAAGGCAATGTGGGAAAGACTGTAACAGTCGAGCCTTTACAGTAAGTGGTCAATCTAGAGTGACAAATTGCCTGGTAAAAAGTACCCTGGTCGGAGTGTGGCCCCTGCTGTCACTCTGTACACAACGTCTGATAAGGGGCTGGGTAAGAAAAACATGGGACCTCTGAGTAGGGGGTTATTAGTCACACCCCGTAGGTGATCTGAGAGACAGGCTTTTATAAGTTCAATGTGTAGGAGGGCACATCAGTGAAACTGTATACAGGGACAACTGTGGGGTCAGAATGGTCTTGTGCTGAACGAGGTGTAGGATGACAAACCCAGTAGCAAGACCTGTTAGCGGAGGAGGCGACAGTTTGAGAAATCTTAGCTAGAGAGTTGTCTTGCCAGGCAAGTAAAAAACCCCAAGGAACCAATAAGATGTATAGGGTATGTACCTTTATGTTACTTATCTCTTTTTGTGGAAAAGTGACGTTAAGTCTTTCAAGGGCTCACAAGCCCACTGTTCCTCCAGTCTCTCCACGGTGATGAATCTTGAGGGTGTGGCGTCTCTGGTGGAGGCGCCTCTTTTATTCCAGTGTGATGAATCCACAGCTTAACTCTTGTGAGTTGTCAGGGGCAGCTCAGCGGCCCACCCACCGTGGCTGTAGCTGATCTTCAGGGTGCTGGTTTCTCCAGGTTTTCAGTCACCCTCGTCTCCTGGGAGGTGACACATCCCTGGGAAACTGGAGACACATCCCTGGGACACATCCCTGGGAAACTGGAGCCTGGTGGAAGCAAACTCAGAAATTCTAGTTAGCAGGTTATCAAGCAGTTTTACATACAAATGAGTCTCCATCTCTGGGGGCAGATATGATCACTGGGTGAGCCCTGGCTGGAAGTGCTCAGGAATGGTCTCTCCTATAAAATTTTAAAGGGGCCAAGTGTCAGTTTACTTCTGGGCCCCCTGAATTTTTAACAGGGCGAGGGATAACAACTTTGTCCCAAGTCAAGTTGGTTTCTTGACAAATTTCTGTTCATTTGTTTAGTTTTTCTTGAGGACTGGGATTTCCATGATACATGTAGTTTCTAATTGATTTTTTAAATTATTGATTTTTTGGGATGATTTTGGCAACAAAGGCTCTTCCATTATTACTTTGGAGAGTTGATGGAAGTCCAAACCTAGGAATAATTTTTTTTAAGGAGGCCTTAGTGACTCCTGATGTCCATTTAGTCTTGGTAGGGTAAGCTTTAACCCATCCTGAAAAAGTATCAATAAAGACCAGTAAATATGGAAAATTTCCAGGGACTCGTGGCGTCATGGTAAAGTCTACCTGTCTTTTCTTGGAAAACTCCCTCTGCGTTGTGTTTCTTTCTTTAGGGGGATGTGAGGTTTCAGGAGGCTTTGGGTGATTTTTCAAGCATACTGGGTGTTTGGATCACTGCCTGAATAGTTGTCTGTAAGCCGGGCCCAGCCACGTGGGGCTCTGTCCGTTGTAAGGTGGCACCGCGTCCAGAATGGGCACTTTGATGAATCTGCTCAAGCTCTGGTCTGACAAGAGTCTCAGAAAGGAGGACCTTTTCTTCTATGTTTGTGAGCCAACTTTGATCATTACACTTTGAAAATATCCATTCTTTAGTTCTTTTTAGATCCTTTTCAGAATATCGGTGATCATGTTTAATCGAAGAGAGGGAATTCGAGTCGATTGATAATTCATTTGTCAGGCTGCCCTGTTTGCCGTTAAATCTACCATTGTATTTCTTTTTGAAACACCAGTGTCTGTTTTTTGATGTCTTTGGCTACCTCCTTAGGCAGTAAAATGGTTTTTAATAATTCAAGAATCTGAGTGCCATATTTAATTTGTTTTTAGAAGTAAGATATCTTTGCTCCTTCCAAATAGCTCTGTGAGTGTGTACCACCGTAAAGGCATATTTAGAATGTGTATAAATATGGATACGCTTATTTTTTCCATGATACAGGGCTCTGGTCAATGTAATTAGTTCTGTGTTTTGGGCCGACCTCTGGCCTTTGGGCCGTGTGTCAGTTACCTGCTGGCTGGTGACCGCGCCATGCCCGCTCTGCATGGTCTGTGCTCCGTGAAGCTGCTCCCCTCTGTGAAGAGTCCCGCATGCGGGTTTGACAAGGGCTGGTCAGTCACATCTGGGCGGCTGGAATATACCTGGTCAAAAATTTAAATGCAGTCGTGAACCGGGGAGTGCGAGTCCACAGGCAGCAAGGTGGTGGGATTTAAGGTGGCCGCTGTCATAGAGTTGCGTTAGGATTGTCCAGCAGAGTGGACAGCAGTTTGTCCAGCTGGCCAGCCGCCAACCAGCAGCCGTCCTTCTGTTCTGGTAGGGGTGACACAGAACGTGCCGTGTGGACGGTTGGTTACTGGCTGTCCATGTGTAAACTTTTCAGCTTTTTGTAAAACATCACAAGTAGCGGTAATCTCTCTGAAACAAGTGGGCTTAATCTTTTTTTTTTTTTTTAATGAGGCAGCGACCCCTGTTGAGGGAACCCCTAGAGTTTTCTGTCAGAACTGCTGTCAAAAGTTTTGCCTGTTGTTTTATTTCATATACCTTTTTTTTCTTTTTGTTGTTTTTTAGTCTGTTTATGGTTTATAAAGACCTTATAAGTCATTTTAACCAAATGAGTTGTGGGCAGAGTGAGAACCCCTCTAACTTCTGTAACTTTTGCTGGATATCAGGTGTGCTCTGGCCAACAAAGGTCATGGTAATTAACCTTGAATTATCAGGACTTTTTGGATCTATGTCAGTATATTTCCGATATGTCTCCGTAATCCTTTCTAGAAAGGCTGATGGATTTTCATCCGTTTCCTGTCCTTTTTGTTTTTTCTTTTTATTTTACCTGCTAAGAGTCCCACATCCTGTGTTTCCTGTCCTATCTCCTGGACCTTGTTCAGGCTTTTAGTTTTGGGTACCCTTTTCCTAAGCCCAGCCAGGATGTAGTCTCAAAAATGCTGAATCTTACCTTTATCTCCATTGTTTGGGTTCCTCGTGGGTCATGTGTTGGGACGGCCAAATCAGCCCCAGTCCTCACCTGGTTACTTGTGTGTTCTGCGTGTGCGCAGTCAGTCTCTACTCCAGTCTTTTTCCAGGACAGTGTGACACTTCGAGGAGGGTAACACTATTTAAACAGGCTCTGCATATCTGCCCACATGGGGTGACGTGTGGTGAAAGTAGATTCAAATAGATTAATTATACGCTTTGGGTTGTCCCTGTAGGCAGGATTATTCTGTTTCTAACTGTACAAATCAGAAGTGGTAAATGGGTTATAAACCCACATTAATCCAGCTGGTTGTCTATTTTTATTTATTTTTTCTATAGGGACCTGTCTGAAAGGAAATTGTCCTGTTGGGCAGGAGGGTGGATCCTGACCAAATTGTGTACCCTCCTGGTGCATGACAGAGAGACCATGTCCTCATGCTTCCCCTGACCATCCTTAGAGAAGGAAGAAAGCGAGGGGTAAGTGGCTGGAGGAGTCAGTAGGGGTGAGGAAAGGGGTCCAGAGTCACAAGGAGGGGCAGGAGGGTTGGGAGAGGGATCTCCTAAAGCAATCGGGGCCGTGGCCGCAGCCTGAGCCTGAGCTGGCGCTGCCACCGCTGGGGCTGCCGTCACGGATGCCCAGAGGTCTTCAACATGGGCGTTTCCTTCTGATGGCAAGATGGGGTTCTTAGGTCTGGCTTTTTGTTCCCTGACCGTCTTGAAGGCTTCTGTCTTCTGTAGAATCTTACATTGAATTTGATCTGGCTTGTTTTGATACAAAAGCATAAAGATTGTACATAGGGATTTTAGCCCATTGCCCAACATGATGATAAAATAAATCTAACTGGAGAACAGTATTGAAGCTCAATAATCAAATTAAGGGGCCATATCTCCCTAGACCTGAGAGAGTGTCAGGGCCAGGCAGTATTATAAAAATATACCTTTTTTTCTTTTTTTCTCTTTTTTTATAGTTTCATAGCTATGTTTAGATCGGTTTGTAAAAGATGGTTGGATCAAATTGTTTTTGACAAAGGTGGAACTTGCTCACATAGTCAAGCTTTAGTTGTCTCGATAGGTAACGGAATGAAAACTATGGACCAAAGTTTTTGGTAAATAGCTTTTATGGAAGTGTGGGTTTGTGTTTGGTTTGGTTTGGTTGGTTGGTTTTTTTTTTTATTTTTTTGGGTCTTTTTTTTTTTGGCTTCTCTAACCTTTTTTTCTTTCCTTTAGTTCTAAATGAGTTTTTAATGTTCACATTGTTGCTAGAACTGGCTGATCCAAATGACCTTGAATTAATGATAACATAGACACTGAGTCCTATCTCGACACTGGTAACCCAGTAACTGCAGGTCACAAGCAGGCAGAAAAGAAAATATTTAACGATCTTTACATTTTAACTCCATAGTGAGTGACAGGTTGACCATTTGAGCTCTGAAATTTTCTTGATGTAATTTGCCCATCAGTTTAAACAGGTGCACAAGAACAGAACATGGTATGTGGAGACCAGCTGGAATCCTAGAAAACCTGGAATCTCTTGAAACTCTCTTGCACACAGTGCATTTATGTGTCGCACACTAATGCAGATAAACACTCAGTACAGAGAGAATTTAAGAGGTTTAAACATAAGCCCAGGAACACCACATCAGAATACAAATAGAATACTTCTAAGCCAATTTTTACAGACGGAGACTGGAGAGAAGTTTTCAAGAAACTTGTCTCTAACCAACCAGTGCAGCAAATGAGCTGTCTGAGGTCCAGATGGTATAAAAGCCCAAACGGCAGGGACAGAGGATTCCCGGTGTGCACACCAGTTTTGATGAATGTAGTCAAAAGGGCTACATTCAGGTATCAGATTCTGACTTATAGTCACACACACAAACACACGCATATGCCAAAAGGACCATAGTTCCAACAAATAAGCCCAAGGAGTGTCCAATACAAACAGTCGGAGGTCTCTGGAACTCCCCACATGGAGAGAGAGGTTTTTACATAGCGCTGTGCCCTCAGGTAGCACTCACCTATGTGGATGCATAGTCAAAATCCAAAGGTCAGAGGTCCATTCTCCCCTGACTATCAGGGATGCACTTGGCCGGTGGGAGAAACCAAAACCAACCTCTGGCAGAAACTCAGTGGGGCGGCTGGTAGGGAGGCTTTAAAGTCTCTCCCCATTCCATGGCCACCAAGCCATGAGCAGCGGATCCCGGAGGAGCCCCCAGATTGTTAACCCACAAGGGGGCTTCGGTGTTGCTCGCCACACAGAAAGCCAGTCACTGAGACAACGGGAATTGTCAGGGAAGAAAGGATTTAGTGCAGGAGGCACTACTACCAGGAGGAGGGAGTCAGAAATTGCTTCAATCCGCCTCCCGGGTCAACAGGGTTGGGGGTTCTCTGGAGGTGAAATGAACAACGCATGAGGAGAGTGAGCACCACCGTGTGTTTGGGGTGGAGTGTGGGGCACACAAGCACAGAGAAATCACGCTGCTACATACATGTATCCCGTGATCAAAACATAGTGGGTAAGTCTCCCTCAGGGTGGAGATTTTAGTATTATAATGAGCCAGGGATTAATATTGGTCATTTTTTCAGCCTTGTATACAGGCTCAGTGGGTCTTTGGGCACAATCTGTGGTGGGTATCGTCTATCTTGTCTTTTCTGGACAAATGGATGGTGTAAGGCTTTATAGTTATTTTGTGACTACAAGGAGGACCCACCATTTCTGGGGGAAAGAAAACCCTAAAAAGGGAATGTATCAGTGTAACAAAAAGTTACAAAGTTCTAGTCAGTAAATCTTGCTGGCCTGGGAACTTGAAACATAAAAAAACTAAAAAACTGTTTTCTTGCTTATGGAACTGATTACATAGTCATAAAATAGAGAGTTCTCAGTAAGATTTGATGACCAAAACTTTGTAACTTTGTTGCACTAATACATACCTTTGAGTTTCTTTCCCAGAAACAGTAGAACCTCCGAGCAGCCACAAGGTAACCACAGAGCTTTACACCAGCTGTTTGTCCAGAGAAGACAAGGTAAGCGACACCCAACCACGGACTGTGCCCAGGGACCCACTGAGCCTGCGCATAAGGCTGGAAAAATGACCAGCATTAACCCCCAGCTCAGGTGACTGCTGTGTGAGGGTCCCACGCAGCGGAAAAACTCCTCTGTCCATTTGGGGACTTAATAATCACGTTGCTCTTGACTACATTTTATTAGAACAAGAGGGTGTCTGTGTTATAACTAATTCTTCTTCCTATGCTGTACTTACATAAATGCCTCCGCAGAAGTGTAGACACATGTTGACAAAACTAGACAACAAGCTTCCAAGCCTCATGGTTCCAACAGGTTAACAGAAATGATCTAGAAATGGGAACTTGGTTCTCAAGACTATATTCTCTTGGATTTGATTCCTTAAAATATTCACTCTATTCTTTCAGGAATGTTAAAATTTAACCTTTCCCTTTTACTACTGATTTTTTTGACTTATCTTATAAAAATATATTAATTTCTAATAAATGTGGACTAAAATGTTGTTTCCAAACAACAAACAAAAAAATAATGGTGATAGAGATGTTCAATCATTCACCTGTAACTCGTAAACACTTTCAGCAACAGAGTCAAACCTTCCATTCCTCACACCACACTACACCCCACTTCAACAAAAACAACCAGATCAGTTGACACCTGTCTTTTAAAGAGGTTGCCAATGTATGACAAAAGTAGAGTTAGTAAACTAACATTCTGTACACTTTGTGTTAAAATTCGTAGAAAGGCTGTCTTCTGAAACGGACTTTTGGAAGTGAAATGACATCACTTCTAAGTGACACATGTGTCTATGTCCACTGGGTTGGTGGTGGAGAGGAGCTGGAAGAAATGAAGGACTCTAGACCAGAATGTTCCTATTTACAAGACACTTTCAGATATAACCATTGTTACGTGTGTGTAGTTTATTCAACACTGCTGTGTATATAGTGGACAAACTTAAGCCTTTATTTGAAACATCTAATCTTTCTAGATGTTTAGAAGTGCACAAAGTATGTTAAAAGTAGAGGTAGCAAATAACACATTTTGTAGAAATATTTTTATTAAAATTCATATGAAAGACTGTCTTTTGGAAATTGAATGATCAAACCACTTGTCTGGGCCATACACAGTATTTGTGTTGTTCAGGGAGGGGGAGAAGAAAGTGCAAAGGGCTTTGTACCGAAGTGGTTATGGTGAGACGAGACTGACCCCTGTCCCTTGTGTCTGCGCATTTACCCTACTTTGCTGTGCATACTGTATGTGAAGGACAAATGAGTCCTCATGTACAACACCTGGTCTTTCTAGATGCCGAAGAGGTTGCCAGTGTCTGACAAAAGTAGAGTTAGTAGTAAACTAATACACTGATTAGACTTTGTGTTAAAATTCATGGGAAAGACTGTTCTTAAAAACACTTATGGAAATAAAATTGGTAAAACCCCTCTAAGCATTACAGATGCTTAGACCTGTACACTGGGTTGGTAGAGGCGGGAAGGGGAAGGGTTCTAGGCTAGAATGTTCCTATTTAGAGGACACTTTGAAATTGTGTGTTTTGTTATGAGTGGCGTTTGGGGAATGGAATGATCAAACTCGCTGTCTTGGAGAGCATGCTGTCACTACCTGTGGGGGGCGGAGGGGAGGAGGAAGTGTGCAGAGAAGGGTTCTGTGCTCCTGAGTTGGAGTAGTTCAGATTGCCTAACCGTTGTTCTGTATGTGCATTTTATTTAATGTTGCTGTGTATTAAAGGATAAACAAATCCTAAAAAAAGAAAAGAAAAGAAGGGAAAAGAAAAGAAGGGAAGGCTTCTTCTGGACTGAATAGCTGGGAGAGTCTTCTGAAGGGGGACAGTATTAGCTGGGCTTAAAGAAGTGGTTGGAAAAAGGAAGGATGTGGTTAGCGTGGACTGGATGGTGGGAGGAACTGATCAAGATGCTGATCAGGCCCTAATCAGCATGATGTGTGTGGGAGAAGTAAGAGTTAATCGGGGACAGATAAGGCTCGGGGTAGAGAGTAGGTTGGCCCCGGCCCAGGGAGCATGGACCTGATTGCTGAGCTCGGGAGTTTGGTCTCTTCCTGTGGACACAGTGAAGTGTTGGAAGCTTTTGAACCAGAAAGAACGAACTGTGGTTAGAACTGCCTCAGGGAGCTCCCCTGGTACATTTCCGTTGGTATGAGATGGATACAATGCAAGGTCTCTCCTCTTGTCTTTTTCTTCCTTCACCCCGTCTACCTTGTCTCTGTTTCTTCTCTTCCCCCGACCTGGATCAGCCTCTTGGGACATCTCCTGGAATGGCTTCTGATTCCTCCCATCCCCAAAGCAGCAACAAAGTCAGCACCAAACAAGTTACTTGCTAGTGGCTACTACAGTCTGAGCCCTGGTTAGTATTCACAATTGCAAAGATGTAGAATCAACCCACGTGCCTGTCAATCCATGAGTGGATTAGTAAAATGTGGTATATGTATACCATAGAGTACTACTCAGCCATAAAAAAGGTGAATTAATGCCTTTTGCAACAATTTGGATGGAACCGAAGACCATTATCCTAAGTGAAGTGTCTCAAGGATGGAAAAACAAACACCACATGCACTCACTATTAAATTGGAACTAACCGATGAGCGCACATGTGCGCAGAGGGAAGTAAAACTCAGTGGAAATCAAGCAGGGGGGAGGGGGGAGAAGGGAGGAACAAAAACCTACCTAATGGGTACAATGAACACGATTTTGGTAATGGGCACACGTATAGCCATGATCCAAGCATTACAAAGGTGATCCATGTAACCAAAAACACTTGTACCCCCTTTATATATATATACAGAGAGAGAGAGAGAGAGAGAGAGACAGAGTCTCACTCTGTTGCCCAGGCTAGAGTGCCGTGGCGTCATCCTAGCTCACAGCAACCTCAAACTCCTGGGCTCAAGCGATCCTCCTGCCTCAGCCTCCCGAGTAGCTGGGACTACAGGCATGCGCCACCATGCCCGGCTAATTTTTTTCTATATATATTTTTAGCTGTCTAAATCATTTCTTTCTATTTTTTTTTAGTAGAGACAGGGTCTCGCTCTTGCTCTGGCTGGTTTTGAACTCCTGACCTCGAGTGATCCACCCGCCTTGGCCTCCCAGAGTGCTGGGATTACAGGCGTGAGCCACCGCTCCCCGCCCTCATAGTAGCGTTTTCTGCTACTTCTCCCACTGCGTATCTTCCACCCTTTGGCAAATCACACACACGCACGCATGCACGTGCACACACAGTCACCCATTAATCTTTACAGGTTGGATATTCTAAACCCATAAAGAGGAGGAAAAGCATTTTCCCAGTTTAATTTTCCCTACCCATAACGAAGTTCATACTTCACATTATCATGCAGAGAAGTCCTCCCCTTTCAAATGTACCCCCTTGGCCATATCATAAGAAAATGAACCTCTCTCAGTTAATGACAAGTCACTCAGCTATAAAAGGATACAATAAAAGCTTTTCTTATCTATTCCTCTTAAGAGCCTAACTACGTTCTCACCTCTTCCCCAGTCTCTGCCAAGGCTCTGTGAGTAGAAGCAGGAGTCTGGGTGCTGGAAAGGCTGCTTAGGTGCAGCAGCGTTCGTCATGTCACACCTTAACCTCAAAGGAAGTCCTTCTTTTTCCTGGGATGGAGCATTTTAGTTCTCACAACTCTTCTCTGAAGTCATTGCAGAGTGGGTGGAAGGAGGTGAGGGTGATGCTTTGGTCTGAACTTTCTTGGTAAACTTACAAGTGGATCTATCAAAACTTAGGGTATTTTTCTTAACCACACCACCCCCAGGATTCCATTTCCTGCCGCTGTGGCAGCAGCGCCTCTGGCCTCTGGACCATGGCTCGGGAGGCTCTGCCCTCTGCCTGGAGCTCCACGGGGGACCTGTCCTGTGGAAAGAGTGACTTTCTGTGCCCTGCCCTGGTGGACAGCCTCTTTCCTCTCTGCCTTGGCTAACTGCAGGGAATTGGGGTTCCTGCCCCTGTGGGTGAAAGACATTTTCCTCTGTGTTGGAGAAAGAGGTAGGTCGTGGTTTCATCTGCCGCCACTACCTACGTACAGTGTGGACAGAGCCTCTGCTCCTGACACAGAGCCGCCCCTTTCCCAGCTCCGATTACGATTGACTTCTGCTCGTCCCTTTTTCTGACCCTGACGCCAGCCCAGATCATTCTTCTGTCCCTAGCCCTGCCCCTGTTATAGACACTGCCCCGGACCCAAGGTGAGCGAGGGACAGTCTGTCAAAGTCCGGGCAGAGCCCCAGGAGGTGCGGGTGCTGAGGAGTGGGAGGACGTGGGGAGAAGGACACAGACTCTGAACGCTGGACCTTCCATGGCCTTCCCTCTCTCTGTCTCTGAGCTTTCAACAGAGAAGCCCTCATCATCCGGCCCCGGCTATCCAGGACCTGGTGCCTGTCCCACGTTTGTGGGCACTGGGCTGGCCCTGCCCCCACCCGCAGGAGCCTGCAAGGGAGGCCGAGGCAGAGACATGGCGGGAGAGCGGAGGCTTCTGGAGCCGGGTCACCTGTGGTCAGCAGGGCCCCCTCAGAGGAGCAGCCTCCTTGGGCCTTTGCTTGGCCGACTCCTAATAATTTTATAAAAATTGGTTTTGTTTTTTAATTACCCAAATGACACATGAATACATTCTCTTGTAAAATCTTACAAGAACAGAACATTCTTCTCTTGTAAAGAAGATATTTAGCCTTAAGATTGTAGAATTGTAAAGTTAAATAAAGTGCCCTTTGAGTGCTCTGCCTGATCCCCATTCCTCCCCCCAGAGCAGTGGCCGCAGTTCTCGGCTAGGTATGTATCCTTCCAGATCTTTCTGTATGTTTGCTTTTCTTTATTGTTTAAGCCTGTTTGAATTTTCTCTTACTGATACCTGGAAGTGTCCCTGACCAATTTAATAACAATTGTCTCGGTGCAATTTATTGAAAGTTTCTTCTGTTTCACACTGATATGAACTGCCCCTTGCGGCAGACCCTGGCCAGGCCTGCTCCCGGGAAGGCCCAGATAAACGTGAACTGAAAACCCCAAGACTCCCTAACTCGGTAAGGATAGACTGCCCAAAATGCTGGCAACAAGAACTGTCAAGGCCTAGAATTCATGTGTTAGTCCTGTACGATACGGCTCGCTGAAGGGCGAAGTCGTGGCTTTATTTGGTAGTGTAAGCCGTGTCTGGGGCTGACGTGGGCAGGACTGTCCAAGGCAGTGAGTGTTCACATCTGGGCTCTTCTAACATGGTTTCGTCTCAGTCACGCAGCTGCCAAGGCCACTGGACTGGGGCGGCTTTGTGAGAAAGAAAGAAAGAAAGGCCGTGGGGAGCTGCAGCCGCAGCCCCACAGGCGTCCCCACCCCGCAGACACCCTTTGGACCCCCGTCACGCACGCCTCATCGCTATCCTCTCCCTGTCGGGGTGAAACCAGAGTCAGAGCAACCTTGACCAGAGTCCGAGTCTGGTCGCCTGTCCCTGAGCCTGGACTTTATCTTACTCCGTAAATCCCGTGAATGTGTGGGTCTGTTTCTGGACCCTTCATTCTGGCCTGTTGGTTTATTGGTTTATCTCCGTGCCAGCACCACACTGTTTGAATTCCTATTGCTTTATATTTTGATACCACATAGGGCAAATCTTCCCCCATTCTTCTTCTTCAGAATTATCTGGAATATTCTTCCATTGAATTTTAGAATCAATCTGTCAGGCTTCGTGAGAAGTTCTATAGGGATTTTGATTTTGATAGAATTGGGACAGAATTTATAAGCTAACTGGAGAAGAATTTGGGATTTGGGAAAGTTGTGGAATTTTTCTCTTATGTTTGGGTTCATCACTCAACTCCTGGATCTTCTGTGTGGTCTCTTATCACCAAGAGCTAATACAGGATAGTGAGTAAGAGCAAGACTCTGAAGCCAGACTGTCTGGGTTTAATTTCTGGCTCTGCAACTTGCTATTCAAGCACCTCAACATCTCTATTATTTAGTTTCTTCATCTGAAAAAATAAGTTTGGTACTAATACCTACCTCATAAGGTGGTTATGAGGATTAAATTAGTTAAGATGAGCAGCAATAATAATTATCATCATCATAATCTATTTAAAAATAGTAAGTTTGTCTGCTTTTTTCCAACTCTTATCTATTTTCCTTATGGTAATGCGTTGGCTGGGACTTCAGTAGTCAGACTCACATCGCAGCACTGATAAGCGATATCATCTTTTTCCTAACTTCAGTGGAATTTCTTTTAATGTTTCGCTATTAAATATATTTGCTATAGGTTTCTGGTATAATCCTTGATCTTATTACGGACGCTCCCCTGGTAGTCCTCGTATACAAAGTTTTTCTCATGACCAGATGCTTCTGTTGAAATGGTTGTCTATTGATTAATCCATTATTATGGAGAAGTACAGTGGCAGATTTTCCATAATCAGATTTCTTTTCTGTGATACACCCAGTTTGATCGTGATCTATTAGTCTCTCGATACCACTTGGTAATATCTTATTTCTACTGAATTCTCCTCTGTAAAAGTTTCCACCAGACCCACACCCGGCCTGCAGGCTGGGCTGCCTGCCCTGCCCCGTGCACCCCTGACACCTGTCTGTTCCGAGTGCCGCTCTGGTTTTATACCTGCAGTCTGGTATTGTAATCACATGTCTGCTTAGTGGAATGCGCAGTAATTGAAGGGCAGGGTTTGATCTTCTTCCTGATCGTATCCTCAGTGCCTCGAGAAGGCCTGGTTTGAACTGTTCTGTGTGAAGGTGCTTACCACTCACCCGACAAGGGCAGGTGCCAGGTTCGAGTCCTACTCTAGCTGGTGGGCAGAGCCCTGGCTGCTGGCCCAGCCTGTCACGCAGACAAAGCTGTGTCAATGCCGGTGGACCCCACCAGCTCCTGGGTTCTGGGACGCCAGGTGTCCTCACAGCCACGCCTGTCAGTTACACCTGAGTAGCCTGTGGGGAGCTCGGGACTCCCCATGACCCTCCACACGTTTAGGTTGATGTTTCTTCACCATTCCTGGCAAAGCACGCTGAAATGTGGAGGCAGGAGAAATCATTAGCGCCCCGTGCTGGGCCTTGTTCCTGTGTAACCGGCGTCTGTTTCTCGGAGCCGAAGATGCCTCACGAGGACAGTAGCAGCAGCTCATGAGGGCGGGGGGAGGTGGTCACCGGGCATCCCAGTCCCCCGGGAACGCCGGGGTCTCTTTGCCAGGAAGGAGTGGGAGGAACACAAGGGACTCAATTCTGCCATCACTGTAGAAAGACCCCCGATTTCAGGCCAGGCCTTTGTCTCTCTGCAGCTGACCCCACTGAGGTCAGCCCTGTGCTTGGGGGAGGAACCCGCTGCCACCAAGGCCATCTGGGGGCAGAGCAGTCGGGTCCCTCCCATGGGAGCAGACAGGCGCCTCCTGCCCCCGCAGCCCCATGTCAGAAGCAGCACTCAAGGCACCTTGTGTCTGGTGCCCAGGTGGGAGCTGGTGTGTCGAGGACTGAGGGACCCAAGTACCTGGAGTCTGGGTGGACACAGACACAGCCGTGCCCTGGGCTGGCAGACACTCCGTGCTGGTCAGGGCCAGCCTGCTCATCCGCGGAATCATCCACCTCCCTTCTGTGACCTGCCAGGTGTTGCTGAGACGCTGCCACATGCCAGGTGTCTGGAGGGAGAGCGGCAAACCTGCAATACAAACATCCGTGTTCTTGAGCTTGCAGGGAAGTGAGCACTTGTTTCCAGGTGCTCCCCATTTATGTCACGGGTTAGATGGCACTCCCTAGGACTCAGCACGTCTGTGACAGCTGACCAGTGTCTTCCTCCTGCTGCTGCTCTGCACAGCTGCTGGCCTCCTTCAGTCCAGGCCTGAGGTTGGGCTCAGGGCTCAGCTTGAAGCGGGAAGAAGAACGGAGCTCTCTGGATGGTTCAGAGATTCGAGTGGTCCCCTCACCTTCAGTCTCTGCTGTGCACGGTGAGCTCTGACTTGCCGCACATCCCAGTCCAGCCCCCACCTATTTTGCCGCATGCAGGAAGTACTTGGCAGTGTCGGCTAAAACAGTAAGTAAGGGCCAAGCGCCGGGCGCTGGACTAACCTTGCTCACAGCCCATTAGGCATAAAGTGACCAGGGCTGCAAGGGAAGTAGGAGCAGAGGTCCAGGTGCTTCAGACAAGCCAGGCACTTGCCCTCCTCTCTGGTGAGTCCTGTGCTCGGAAGGGGCACAGCAGGGATGCGCTTGGGCTGTCCAGGTGGTCATCTCTCCGCAGCAATGGAGACGGCTCTGGCTGCGTGTCCAAGTGTGCATGCAGGGGTGTGTGTGTGCGCGTGTGCATGCGGGTGTGTGTGCGTGTACGTGTGCATGCAAGGGTGTGTGTGTGCGTGCGTGTGTGCATGCAGGGGGGTGTGTGTGTGCGTGCGTGTGCATGCAGGGGTGCGTGTGTGTGTGTGTGCATGCAGGGGTGTGTGTGTGTGCGTGTGCATGCGGGTGTGTGCGTGTACGTGTGCATGCAGGGGTGTGTGTGCATGTAGGGGTGTGTGTGTGTGTGCGTGTGTGCATGCAGGGGTATGTGTGCACGTGCGTGTGCATGCAGGGGTGTGTGCGTGGGCGTGTGCATGCAGGGGTGTGTGTGCATGCAGGGGTGTGTGTGTGTGCATGCAGGGGTGTGTGTGCATGCAGGGGTGTGTGTGTGTGCATGCAGGGGTGTGTACATGCAGGGGTGTGTGCGTGGGTGTGTGCATGCAGGGGTGTGTGTGTGCAT